>NW_023270451.1:10108503-10426385 GCF_011800145.1 Mirounga leonina | reverse complement strand
TATATCTATATCTATATCTATATCTATATCTATATCTATATCTATATCTATATCTATATCTATCTATATATAAACAGAGAGAGGGACTACCTTAAAATATATATTCACATTTTAACATATACACATATAGACACATAGACATGCCCACATACAAAAAAGCATTTATCCATTATACCTGATGGGGAAACATTACAGACGTTCTTAGGAAGTTAAAAAAGAAAACAAGAAAATATACTATCTTTACTCTTTAACATTGTAAAATATAGGTTAACATAGGTTAACATATTCCTCTTTAACACTGTATTGGAGATATTATTCTTTATAAATAAGAAAGCATATTGATTGGGTAAAAAAGCAAAAGATCTTTATGCAAATTATGTAATAGTAATATACTTTGAAAATTGAATTCAAGTAATAAAAAAATTCACTAGAGTAACATTCATATATGAGTTTGTAGATTTAATTAAGGAGAAAACAATATCTATAATAGCAACAAAAGTGATGGAAACAGGAATAAATTTAGAAAGAAATGTGCAAAATTTATATAATAACATTTTAAAATCACCACTGAAAGCCACAAAGTGTACTTTAATGGGACAAAGCATCCCTTGTTTTTGATATTAGAACTCAACATCGTAAATACATCAATTCTACCTTATTTATTTATTTATTTATTTATTTATTTATTTATTTATTTATTTTAGAGAGAGAGAGAGCGCGCGCTAGCAGGGGAAGGGCAGAGGAATAAGGAGAGGGAGAATCTTAAGCAGGCCCCATGCTTAGCATGGAGCCTGACATGGAGCTCGATCTCAAATCCTGAGATCATGACCTGAGCCAAAATCAAGAGTTGGACGCTTAATGGACTGAGCCATCTAGGCACTCCTACTTAAGTTAATTTATAAATGTAATGTGATATTAAGAAATAGATCCATAAGTCTTTTTTTGATACAAAAAACCTCATTCTGTAGTTCTCTTGGAAGAATAAACACGTAAGTATATTATGTAAAATCTTGAAAAATAAGGGTGATTAGAGGTAATTAACCTTATCAGATATTAAAACATTTTATAAAGAGCTTGTAATTAAGACTTTAGTTCTAGTGCAATGAATAAATTGACAATTGGAAAAAACACAGAGGGCAGAAACAGACTCCTTACAGAGATTTATTTTATTAAAAATGTAGCACTATGTATCACTGGATGAAAAATGAACTTTTAAAGTATAATAATGGATAAAATTATAAATGATAAAATTAAATCCATGCCTTATACCATACCCCAAAATAAACTTCAAATGTATAAGAGATCTGAATTTAAAAAAAGAGAACCATATAGATACTAGAAGTAAAATTGGAAGAATCCCTTTTTAACTTAGATATGGTGAAAAGCTTTTTAATTAACACTCAAAATCTAGAGGAAGCAAAAGAAAAAAAAAACTATAAACTACATTACAAACCTACTGAGGCAAACGCTCATGTACACCCATACACTATATATATATACACACATATATATTCATTCATTTATTTTTATTTTATTTAATTATTATTACTTTTTTAGAGAGAGAAATAAAACATGAGAGATAGAGCAGGAGCAGGGTGGGGGGAGGAGCAGAGGGAGAGGGAAGGGAGACAGAGAATCTTAAATAGGGTCCATGCCCAGTGCAGAGCCCAACATGCGGCTTTATCTCATGACCCTGAGATCATGACCTGAGCCAAAATCAAGAGTCAGATGCTTAACCAACTGAGCCACCCAGGTGCCCCCCAAACCCATATTTAAATAAAAAGACTAATGACAAATTTGGGTCTAAGTATTGAAATGCATATTACAGATAAAGAGAAAATATTTTTAATATATAAAAATTCTGAAACTAAAAACTAAAGGACCAAAAAACTTAAGTAATTAACAAAATACGTTGAGATTTCTAAAAAAATAGTATGTATATATAAATTCCCTTCAAACACATAGAAATTATGCTTAAATTCACATGTAACAAAAGCACCCTTGACACCTATTTCTTATCTTCTTACTTTTCATCATTAAAATAAACAAAGGCCCCTTGGAGAAATTGATGATTCCAGGAGGCCTGGGACAAGAAAAGAACAAGGTGAGGCTGGAATATCTTTCACCAGTAAGTTAAGAAGTGCTAAAAAACTCATGTTTTCCTCTCAAAAACCTATAGCCCATATCTAATCATGAGGAAAACATCAGACAAACCCAACTGATGGACATTTAAAAAAAAAAAAAAAACTTGACCGGGGGTGCCTGGTGGCTCAGTTGGTTAAACATCCCACTCTTGATTTCGTCTCAGGTCATGATCTCAGGGTCATGGGATAGTGGGATCCAGCCCTGTATCAGGTTCTGTGTTCTCTGGGGGAGTCTGCTTGAGATTCTCTCCCTCCCTCTGCCCCTCCCTCCTTAAATAAATCAATCTTTAAAAAAATGCTCAAAAAAATACTTGACCAATTTTCCTCAAAACTGATGTCATCAAATAAAGTCTAAAAACTGTCACATTTAGAAGAGCCTAAGGAAATATGACAACTAAAGATAATGTGGTATCATGTGGAATCCTAGAATACAAAAAGGATATTAGGTTAACAACTAAAGATATTTCTGAGACCATGAAGACCAAAATATGGTCTTCAGTTAATAATGCATCAGAATGGCTCAATAGTTATGACAAATCTATCATACTAATCTGATATTAAAAGTAGGGAAAACTGTGTGGTATATGAGAACTCTCTGTACCAACTTACAACTTTCCTATAAATTAAATCTATTCTAAAATAAAAAGTTTACTAAGAAGGAAAGAAAATATATCATAGCCTTTATTCAAATAAAAGGGTAGTGGTGGTAAGGAGGATCTCTTCCTCCAATACAGAAAACATATATGCAAAAAACCCAAAAATGTATAAAAAAGTAGCACTAGTGTACTGCATCGCACAATTGCTTTCTTTAGTAAGAATCTATCTAAAGAATTTACTACCTAACAGCTAAAGATTTAAACTTTCCTAATATAGAAACAAAAAACACACCATCAGAGCAAAATGTTTTCATTGGTATATTTTGTTTATGTACAAGTATTGGATTTTACAAGTTTTTGCTTTCTGAAAGCAATTTTATTGTGCACTGGAATGACTGCTATGTTATCTGTATCAAATCCTATCTTATTTGAGTTTTTATATTTAAGCCCAAATTCCTTATAGTGTTATTACGAAATGTGATCCATGGATTTGAAAACATGACTGTTGAATATACTTTTTCACTATGTTAACTGATTCTTGAACAAATTATTAAATTATTTATTTAAAATTTTTATTAGGACTTGTACGTATTTATTATGATTACAAAGCATATTTATTCATTTTTTAAAAAGATTTTATTTATTTATTGACAGAGAGAGGCACAGCGAGAGAGGGAACACAAGCAGGGGGAGTGGGAGAGGGAGAAGCAGGCTCCCCGTTGAGCAGGGAGCCCAATGCAGGACTCCATCCCAGGACCCTGGGATCATGACCTGAGCCGAAGGCAGACGCCTAACGACTGAGCCACCCAGGCGCGCAGCTTACCAAGTTGAAAACAGAAATAATCTTGATGTATATTTGTAAATAACATTTTACAAGTCTACAGTTCTCAGTCATATAAAAATCAGGAATGTTTAATGGATCATCACTTTTAAAATATGTGTTATTATTTTAAAATATGGAATAGTGTTTCTTTTCAAATGTAGAACTGCAGCTCACATGTTTGGAAGAACTTGACTTCTTTTTTATGATATTTTAAAATTAGGAATATGGACCCTCCTATCAATGTTTAGTAAAACACAGATTACTCATCTGGGGAAGAAAAATGAAAAATAAAACCATATGGGACACAGTAAAAGGCGCAGAAGCCAGTTTAAAGTGGCTTCCATCAGCTAACTTTGGAACAGTTTTGAGTATCAAAATGAGCAACAGGAGTAGATTATATATAATGCTGAGTAAAAAGAGGACAGAAGAGTGTGCAGAGCCCCACTTCTACTACAGGCAATAGTATGACTAGTAGGAGTAGCCGTGGCAGCAGCGGTACCAGTGGTAGTAACAGAATACTTACATGGGAGGAGTAGGGGAGAAGAAAACAACGATAATAAATAAAGAAATGTAGGAAATTGAAGAACAACTATTTTAAAACCAGCCTAGTAATGACTAATTCATGCAAAGGTAATCAAAGTATGCTTAAGCCATTTTCTGAAAATTTATTTGGAAATAAGATAGTCTCAGGGGCCCCAACAATCTTCCTTCATATCACTTAACCAAATTATCAAACTCACCACCGAATATGGAACAAACTGACATCATATGTTACAAGAGAAAATGCTCTGAAAAGGACAAAATACCATCTATGTCATAATCCCGTCTTTAGCTTGCTTTTAATCATGAGAAAATAATCAGACAAAATGGAATTAAAGAGCATTTGCAAAACAGCTGGCTTGGGTGACTCAGAATGTTCATCTCGTGAAAGATGAAAATCAGAACAAAACAAATGCGATGAGTATATGAGTATTCATTATATCATTCTTGTAACTTTTCTGTGGAGCTTACTTTTTCTGAAGAAAATACTGGGAAATATATATGTCATTCTAAAAATTCTCATTTCTTTGGTATCCCTAAGGGCCACTCATGTAACTTTTTTCTTTGATTTTTTTTGTTCAATTTGTAATGAGACACATAAATCCTATTTTAAGGAAGAAGAAATTTGGCTGAAAATAAAGATACTTTAACTTGAAATTTTTGAGTATCTTTGATTTGTACAGAGTGTGTTGTCAACTTTTACGTTGACTTTCATGAATTTGCATACTTGTAAAAATGTTTTTGTTCTATACTTCCCTGTATTCATTAGTCCTCTTTCATATATTTTATGTTTAGATTGTTATCGTGGGAATGGCAAAAATTATATGGGCAGTTTATCCAAAACCCGATCTGGACTAACATGTTCAATGTGGGAGAAGAACATGGAAGACTTGCACAGGTGTGTAAATATCTTTCTTTCAGTTCATAATATAGCAGATATTATATTCAGATATGCACACTGCTATTTCTATTCTTATGTATTATAGTAAGCCGATAAAAACATTAGATTTATTATTCTGTGCAACTCAATTTAGTGTATTCTCTTCATGTAACAACCTTTTTTCTTTTTAAAGATTTATTTATATATGAAGGAGAGAGAGAGAGAGAGAGAGCAAGCGGGGAGGGGGGAGGGTCAGAGGGAGAGAGAAAATCCTAAAGCAGACTCCCCACTGGGAGCCTGACCTGGAGATCAGGACCTGAGCCGAAATCAAGAGTCAGCTGCTTAACAGACTGAGCCACCCAGGAGCCCCCAAACTTAAATAAGCAATTCAATCTAGCACATTTTTATTGAATATTTACTATGTGTTCTGTTCTGTGATAGGTGCCCATGGGAGACATTAATAAAAAAATGGGCATACATTTTGGCTTCACCTTCAAGGATGATATGGTCATATTGAGAAAACAACTGTATAACTTGATAAGACAGTGCATAATTAAGTGGCAAATCTAGTGTTTCAAATAGTGCATTATATGATTGTGTTCTCATAATAATTATTAATTGTTAGCATCAGTTCATGAAAAATCAGTAAGTTACCATTTTCATGTACATACATACCTTAAATATCCACTTAACTATTAAAAACTTATAGAAACAGGTTTCCTGGTATAGCTTTATTTTGACACATTAAATTTTTCTACAACTAAAGGATGGTATAATATGTAATTGAAAAAAACCTATATATTTCAGAGAATTAGAGATTTCGACACTGGACATATTCACAGAAAAATATGTCTGCCACTGTCTGTCATTCCACCCTAGCAATAGTGCTAGTATGTTTTAAATTACTAAAGAAGTCTGAGACATACTTGTGACATAAAACTGATTTTTACCAAAATCCCGGAATAGCATATGCAGTAGAATAGAAGGAAAGGTGTTAGTATCATTTGATCAAGTACTTATGCCGTGGTTGCTTTCCGTGAGTTATTATCTTATTTGGCCATCACAATCTATGTGGAAGATATTTCTGTATGTGTGAATAAGAATTTAGGGGCACCTGGGTGGCTTAGTCGTTAAGCATCTGCCTTCGGCTCGGGTCATGGTCCCAGGGTCCTGGGATGGAGCCCCGCATCGGGCTCCTTGCTCAGCGGGGAGACTGCCTCTCCCTCTCGCACTCCTCCTGCTTGTGTTCCCTCTCTCGCTGTGTCTCTCTCTCTCTCTCTGTCAAATAAATAAATAAAATCTTAAACAAAAAAAGAATTTAAGGGCTCTGAGAGATTGAGTTATTTTGCCTCTAGTCCTACTTTAATTCTCTTCCAAAATGCACTTACTAGTGGATGATATGGTTTCAATTAATTTACTTCACAAACAAATAATGAGAGTTCTAAAGCAGTGCTCTCCAACATAAATATGCATTTCACATATGTAAGTTGCACGTGTACTTTTGTTTCCTAATAGACACATTTAAAGAAGTGAAGATAAACAGGCAAGACTATTTTAAATAATATTTCTTATTAATCCAATGTATCTAAAGCCTTTTCATTTCAATATGTATTCAATATAAAAAATTGTTAATGAGATCTTTTACATTTTTTCATATTAAAGCTTCAAGATCTGCTTGAATTAGAGCACCTATTTGGGCTAGCCACATACCAATTCTTCAGTAGCCACATGTGGTGGCTAGTAGCTACTGTATTGGAAACTGCAGCTCTAGGATTTCAAAGATAAGCAGAATTCTAACCTCATGGATCTCACACTCTAGAATGCCAGCCAACAGCAAATGCCAATACCATATTATAAAAATCATGAAAAATAGCATATTTTATGCTATGAGAGTGCAAAGAAGTTTCCAGATTTAGATGGTCAGGAAGTCTTCCTAGAGAAAGGGAAATTAATTGGAGGATATATGTTAAGTAGAAGCTGGTCAAAGGACGTGTAGGAAGAGAGTACATCAGGCAGAAAGAATAGCTTGTCCCAAAGCCCACAGACTGAAGTGTTTGAAAATCAGAAATAATTTTGGTAAGGTTGATAGTATAATTTGGTTAATGTCCACAGAAAAGGAATTCTCCAGTAGCAAGACCATATAGGGCCTTGTAAGCTGTGTTTAGAACTTTGGATTTTTTCCTAAGCATTAAGATTCATTACAGAATTTTAAATGAGAATTAGCATGATTAAGATTAAATGCTAATTTCAACACTGCTATTTGGTGGATCTAGCTCTTACGGACTTGTGAGAGACAATTGTACCAATCCGGCCTTCAGAAATCTCTGAAGATTTGGACATTGAAAAGTTGATATTTTTTATGGCAGAAGAATTTACACCTCAGAAATTGGCAAGGACAACAAATAAAGACTTCCTACACATCTCAGAGTGCCCTTTTAAACATTACCAACATTTCACTGGAAATATATGACATATTTATTTAGGGAACTCATGGTTATAACCCTTAATTCACTGAGTTTGGGTTGGACATTAGGAAATAGTTAAAAGTCATTTGAAAACAATTTGTGTAAATTGATGAATGGTAAAATTTCATGGTACCATTTTGGTTTAAGAATAAGCTGCAGTTGGGTAAAGACATAGTACAGAATGGTGGTTTTGAACATTGACTCTGGAAAGAGCCATTTGTTCAAACCTCTGCTCTGCTGCTTATAAGGCATGTGACCTCAGAAAAATTGTTTTCTGTGGATTTCTATTTCATCAAATATAAAATAGAATAATCTTAGAACCAGTCTCATTAGGTTGGTCTAAGGTTATATATGTAAATCACATAAAATAGAATCTGGCACATAGTAAGTACTATTTGTGTTTACTGTTATTATTGGTCCAGAAAATGAACCTGAGTTTGGAAAGATAGTTCAACCTTACCTGGCCAAGCTCTTTCCAGGTTTTAAATGACCCATTAGTTACATTCAAACATGGTAGTAATTAATAATCCAAAACAAATTCAATTACTTGTATAGTTTTCATGACTTGGTCAGGATGGCCATTTGGAATTTGGCTTTATTAATCTTATCAAAATAAATATAAATACTGATGCTTTATGACTGGGCATGGTCTAATAAAATGACAGAATATTTTTGCTTTTCTTTTGTAATAAACTTAGTTAAGATGTAAAATGAGAAAGTGTTACTCAGTTATCTTTCAAAAACTCATATATTGTAAGTATATAGTCACTGAAAGTTTAGATTTTAATTATTTCATTAGCACACTATTATTAATTTTTCAGAGTATCTTTCTGTCCTTTGTCATAATGATGTTGCTAGTGATGCTTTTTATGTTTCTGAAACATGAAAAATACTTTTGCAATAGCTTGCTTTTTCTATGTATTTTATAACCTTGATCTTCTTTGTCATCTGCTCTTTTTCTGGCAGTGTTTCTCCATTTCTATGCATAGGGGTGTTGGTGGTCACCTTGCCACTGTAATTATTAAAGAGAAGCAAAGTCACAAAATTTTTCATCATTTTATCTATGCTAATTATGTAGTCCTATTCCATAATCCTGAGTAGAGAACATGTTTCCAAACTGCAAGAACAGCAACAAAATAAGTCTAAAAGAAAATAACCAAAATTCACACCAAATAGAAGCTTGCACTCTATCTATAATGAAAATTACATGTTAGGATTTTTTCTTCTTGGTGACAGTTTGTTTCTGTTGGAGGAAATGAGCATCTTGTGATGTTTAGAGTTTGTTGTTTATGCAGGCATATCTTCTGGGAGCCAGATGCTAGTAAACTGAATAAGAATTACTGCCGGAATCCTGATGATGATGCCCATGGTCCCTGGTGTTACACGGGAAATCCTCTCATTCCATGGGATTATTGTCCTATTTCTCGTTGTAAGTACTTTTAATGATCTTCTTCAGGTGAAATATTTTAAATATGCTGAATATCCTTTAAATTGATACCTCAATCAGAGTTGGAAACATAGGAGGGTTGGAGTCAATCCTAAAGTAGGGATGCATTCCAGACAGCAACACACACACACACCCCTTTCTTCATCTCTCCTGTAGACAAGGAGACATTCTGCTGACCTTTTAAAGATTTTCCTCCTCAGAAGATCCTCATTTGAAATCCAGAAGCAATAAATGGCCATTATTGTAATATGACTACACCAGAAAAGACCCCCCTCCCAATACTAACTGTTCAAGCTGTGAATATAGCAGAGCTCTAACAAAGCCCCCGCCCAGTAACAGACACATGGACAGACCTGAGATAATGTTGCTTTCACTTCTTCTCAGTGCATTAGCCAAAGACTAAAAAGCTTAGAGTATTCCATCCACATCTCTGAGTCAAAGATGATTTCTTTTAAAGATGATTTTTAAAAGAGTATCAGTATGTAAAGTAAAAGATATATGTAAAATATATATGTCTGATATACCACATATAAAAGAGCTCCTATATATTAGTAAGAAAAAATGAGATAATTTAGGAGAAAAATGAAGAAAATGAATCTTCAAGAGTAAGTATAATAAATAAATAAATACATTAAAGCTTAATAGTAAGAAAAAATCAAATTGTATAAACATAAGATCATTTCCACCAACAGGTTGGCAAATAAAAAGTAATTGTTAATGTCAATATTAGTGAAGGTCGGGTAGTCAGAGTCTTTCAATACTGTGCTACGTTATGGATTGGAAAGCTTGTCTGAAAGTCAGTTTGGAGAAATGTCTCAGGACTTTTCAACTTCGGCACTACTGACATTTTGTACTGCATAAATCTTTGGTGTAGGAAGCTGTCCTGTGCCCTATAAAATGTTTGGTGGTGTTCCTCGCCTCTACCCGCTATATGTCAATAAAACCACCCCTTCCTCCAGTCATGAGAACCAAAAACTATCTCTAGACATTGCCAAAAGTCCCCTGGGGAACAAAGTTATCCCCACTGAGTACCACTGAGTAATATATATTGAGATGGAAGTATATCCTCCATATACTATTGAGTGAAAAAGGCTTATTATAAAGCTGAGTCAGTAGCAAAAGACTATTTTACTAGACTACCTATCTTATAGCTCTGTGTTTATAACAAACATCTTTAAACATTATATTAAGCTATCTCCTGTTTAAAAAGGACATATTTGTATAAGTTCAGTAAGAGTCTATTTTAAGAATGTTTCTCCTGGTGGGTGGGGAGGATGAGTGAAATAGGTGATGGGGATTAAAGAGTACACTTATCTTGATGAGCACTGAGTAATGTATACAACTGTTGAATCACTGTATTGTACACCTGAAACTAATATAACACTGTATGTTAACTATACTGGAGTTAAAATTGTAAAAACTCAATAAAATCAAAAAAGAATGTTTTCTGTGTGAGAAAAGCTAGTAGCAAGTACCTTGAACAAAAGTACCCATTTTAAAAAGATTAGATTGCAGAAATGATGTTTGCTTTAAAACATGAAATACAAACACATAATTTTTATGGCAAATTAAAAAGATAATTTCTTGCCTTAAATGGAAACGCTAGTCATGTTTCATGAAATTTTAGCATAAAAAGGCAAACTTCTTAAATATGATTTTCATCTAGTATGGCTATAATTAAGACTTGGAACTTCCCAACCTATTTTTAGGAAATAAATTATCCATAATGGTAAATAAACACCTTATAGGTTTGCAAAGAAATAGCATATCATATCATTATATTTTATTTCATCAGCTGTAAGCATAGCCTTTCAAATTAATTCGGGTGTTCCTAATTTTCTATTTTTCTCATATTAGGGTCTGCCTGGGTCCTGAAAATGTTCCTCTTTAGAAGATGTCTTTCTAGTTTTAACACTACAAAGCAAAGAAATCTACCTCTCTGGGACATACATCTTTTTAATGATTAAGGATTATTTTTTAAAAATATTAGCTTTACCTGATGGTACCTTTTTGTGAAGTCTCTATGATTAAGAATAATGGAGGCTAATAAAATATCCAATGGTCTAGGAAGAAGGAAAGAAGTCAGGCTTCTAAGACAGTTCTACTGCATGTAGACACAGTTAAGAGTAAAATGCTTCTGTAGAATCTCAGGGAACTGTGATTTGGTTTATAAACCTGACAAAGGACTCTAATAATTTAAATGTTTTCTAAACATATTTTCAACTAACACTTTAAAACTAAAAGTTAGTAATGTGCTATCGGAAGACTTAAGAGTGTCGCTAGTATTTGATTAAATGCTATTGCAGATAACTCATTTTTATTTCAATATATTTGGAACATTAATATCAATAAATATTTTTATACTGTCATTTTTCTAACTAATATTTATAGCCAGGATTTATTTACATTTTCCTGCTGGTGAAAGGCTAATAAAATTTATCTTTAGAGGATTTGAGTTCTTATTTACTTAACTGCAGAGACTGTATAAATCATTTTCACACTGTACATTTGTATTACAAATCATACAAAAGTTTTTATTTCTTTTAAAAAAATGCTTAGAGTATTAGCACACATTTAAAAATTATCAGATATGTAAAAATAAAATTATAGAAGTATATATTAATCTATACACATACACACTTTGTAGATCTTAGAAAAATCTTCAGTATTAAGTATTTAGAGTGTAGTGGTTAAGAGCTTCAACTCCAACTTCCAGGTTAAGAATTTCAGTTCTCTCACTGTAAGTGCCTTGGACAACTTAACTTCTATCTCAGTTTGTATTGTTTATTCATTTATTAATAATTTTAAATTGAGTTGCTATGGTGTGCAAAGCCCTATATTAGAACATGCTAAGTATACAGCAATGTAAACAATATTTTTTTTCTTTCAGTTAGTTCTCAGTGTAGAGACATTTATGTAACTATAATAATTTAACAAATATATATTCATATTAAATTACATAATGAAAATGGGAACATAGATATCTGCCTGGAGAAATATGTGATGTCCATAAGGTTTTTTTTTTTTTTATTCTTATGTTAATCCCCATACATCATAAGGTTTTGAATTTGGCTGAAACTTTAAGAATACATTAAAGAAAGTTTTTTCAGTAAGAACTCATATTTGGTTCTGAGGCCATATAAACAACCCCCACACACATATTTACCTACTCTTCCATAGGTAAAACTTTTATTATTGACATGTTTCCCTTTAAATTTAAGTTGAATCAATACTGAAGATTTGTATCATATATAAATTTCAGATTTTAGTACTGTGGTGGAACAAAAAGAAGTAAGAATAGCATTTGATGGTAAAATGGTCAGGTCATAGAGTGCAGTTTCTCCAAGTTGGGCTCAAAGTGTGCAACAGAAGAAACTAGAATGCTTTTTAAAAACTCATAATCTAGCCACCAACTCAGAATCTCTAGAAATCTGATTTTAAGTGATATTTCAGCTTATTCTAAAGTTTGAGAAATATTGGTTTAAAGGAAAAATAAGTATAAAATAACTATAAATTATTAAAGTCCCAAATAAACAGTATCTATATTTCTTAAATTTAAATACTGCAGTAAATTACAATAATGAACTATTTTGTTGACCTATTAACTTGATGTTTAGAAATTGAAAACTTGAAATACAATTAAGGATAGAGAGGTCTAGTCTTTTTCATCACAATACCAGAAGGAATAAATACCTAGTTTTTAATTTTAGAATTTTCAAGTAATTGATTTCAGTGGAAAAACCAATATCCTTGATGTTTTAATGACCACAGTTGGCCTCAATCCTAATTTGTACTATGAGTTAAAACACTGACCTCAGCTGACTCTAAAACAAAACCCTCCCCCCAGGCTAAGCTAAAGGGAAAGGGAAATAATGAAATTTACATGTTTGCCTTTACCCTTATTCATTTAAAATATCTAGATCTGGAAAATGAACATAAATAAAAACCCTTTAGCATATACTAATTCTCATGAGGTCCTCCATAAAAAACAATCAAATTTGCATGTATTACAAAGGAATCCATATGCCTTTATTGTTTTGTTGCCGGTTTATTTGAGCTCAGCGCATTTCCAGGGATTAACAACCACCTGGGTCTAAACAGTGCCTGACTAAACTCCATGCCATCAATTCTGAATAGTCAGACATTAAACTCCAGGAAATGTCCTATGCCTCATTCATTATTGCCTAAGTATTTTTAAATCCTAGCATCTTCCAAGCTTTTCTCTTTGCAGCCATTAAACCCCAGTAGGGAAGTTATGAAAAGTGTAAGTTATGAGGTTTTAGTTAGAATTAACTAGCAGTTCCCAGTTCTCTTTTTTCTATACTTTTTTTTATGAGTGTGGAAAAAAACAATATTTGAAATATTCTAACAAAACATAATTATATTTTGTTATCCCTCTTTTTCCTTAGTGACATTGATTTCTATCTACTAGAATTCTTGAAGAGTTTTCTGAAACATGTGATGTTTCAGTTATCCTCAACCATATTAAAAAGTAAAAGTGATTTTCAGAAAAAATACAAAGCACCCAAATTAGAGTAAAAAACAATCTATCTATACGAATGGCCCAAGCGAACTATAATAAGCATTAGTGCTATTCAATGGATTGTTCATTGCCATGTTAGGCATCTTGGCAGAATGATACAGCTTCTTGAGGTCAGCAGTGTAGTCCAAACTGCCAACACGCTCATCAAATCACACACCTGGGAGCCTCCAGAGTCATAAAATAGGGCTTTCCTCACTTTATCCACTACCAGGAGGCATGTATCTTCATTACTGCCCAGTAAGAGTGATATGTAATTACTAAAAGCATACTATTACGTTTTGTTTTTTTTTTTAAGATTTATTTATTCATTTGAGAGAGCGAGAATGAGAGAGAGTACATGAGAGGGGGGAGGGTCAGAGGGAGAAGCAGGCTCCTCGCCGAGCAGGGAGCCTGATGCAGGACTCGATCCTGGGACTCCAGGATCATGACCTGAGCCGAAGGCAGTTGCTTAACCAACTGAGCCACCCAGGCGCCCATTATGTTTTATCTTTAAATAAAATGTCACGAATTTTAGTGAGTTATCCAATTCATGGGCATTTGCATTTCAGTATATAGCTTTGGTTCTACATAACAGAAATATGTATGTATGAATTGTGTAAAAATAATATATATATTATTTTTACAGGTGAAGGTGATACCACACCTACAATAGTCAATTTAGACCGTAAGTAATCTTTTAAAATATATAATATATTTGAATCTCTACATGTCAGAAATGATGTCATCATTTTCTTCATGGAAAAATATCACTATATTAACTTCTATCATAAAAATACTATGTTGGTAATCTGTTTCAAAATGGCTCTATATTCTTATCATAAAAATTCAGACATAATAAAAAACATAGTTTTTTTTATTGAGGTTATTGATTTCCACTGACATTTAGAAATAACTACTATAAATAACATCGTTTCATTTTATATTGAAATACCTTGAGTTGATTCATTTTTCTGTGTTACTTGTCTCCTTAGATGAGTATAGCAAACATTTTTTTTTTTTTAAGATTTTATTTATTTATTCATGAGAGACACACAGAGAGAGGCAGAGGGAGAAGCAGGCTCCCCGGTGAGCAGGGAGCCCGATGCGGGACTCGATCCCAGGACCCTGGGATCATGACCTGAGCCGAAGGCAGACGCTTAACCATCTGAGCCACCCAGGCGCCCGAGTATAGCAAATATTTTAGACCTGATTTGACACTGCAGTCTTAATACTTACCTTCTTTACCCCCAAATGTTTTTCTGACAAAATTACAGTAGTTACATTTTACATTACATTTACAATTCTTTAATTATCGTTGCTTTAAGAAAACTGAGAGGCATTGATTATTTCAAAATGTTTTGTCAAAATGTTATTTATCTTTGGTCCTCTTTTTAGATCCTGTAATATCCTGTGCCAAAACAAAACAATTACGAGTTGTAAATGGAATTCCAACGCGAACTAATGTAGGATGGATGGTTAGTTTGAAATACAGGTAATTATTAAAGACACAAATAGAATGTATTTGAATTATTTGCAAAAGTCATATTGCCAACAGGATGGTTGTGCCATCCACACAGGCCTCCATTTGAGCGGGACACAAGAGGAGACTGACCATATTCTGCTTGCCAAATAGCCCTGTATTTTACAATTTGTGCCTTCAGAGATAATGCCTTTTTAAATGTTCATGGAGGTCCCACAGGTGTTGGCACTGTCTCTGATTACAAGTGACACTTCAGAGTGATTGAGAAAACACAACTACACAGAGAACCTACTTATACCTTGATATCACTGTAGTAGTTGTAACACACATGTAATTATTTTCCTAATCTAGGATATTATGACTTTATTTTTTAACATGCCTACGCATAATCATATCAGAAACTTTACGTCTGCTTTTAATTTCTAAATTTTGTCATTGTAATTCTAATGAAAATAACAATAATTATAAGTTCTAGAATATTTTATCATTTAAAAAAAGATTAACAAATTATATTGATAAGTTGAGTAGCCTTGCTATTATACTATTCAGTATGGATAAAAAAAATTCTTGACATGTCTATTTTTCAATGCTCTTAAGGATCAAAGATATGTTCTCAGTAAAATCACTGTGCACAATATACTCATAAAAAACTAAGATTAGTAATTATGTTGGAAGAGTTAAATATTGAAAATAGGAGTTAACTTAAAATCTGATCTTACAACTCCCTATATACTACATATATTATGTCATATGGTAATCAGAATGTTAAAGTATCTTTGTATCTGTCTCTATTGGAACCTCATCATACAACCTACCCCAAAATGCACCTGAATTCTAGCCACATTTTCCCTTGTTCTTAAGACACCCCATGTTTCTCCCTCCAAATGTTTAAGCTCTTGTTCCCACTAAATGTTGTAGCTTTCTTCCTCCATATTCTGTGCCTGGAAAATCCTCATTCTTCGAATACTAACTCAAATATCTCCTCTTTTTGGAGACCCTTTTTGTTCCTTTACCTCTAACTTCCTAGAGTAGAGGAAGAAAGTACATCTTTTGCTACAGTTAAATCACAGTGACATTAAAATAGAATAAACACAACTTGAAACCAAAGTTCTTTTATGAATAAGCCAATTTCTTAGGAAGCATGGAGTTTATATCCTTTGATATAAATATACATAAAACTTCAGATACCAAGTAGAAGATGGCCCAAAGTTCTTTTAATATATCCTTCTTGCAAGGAGTAACCCATCAAAATTTACAAATATTTATGTTACAAATTAGTGTAGCTGTCCTAGATGTGTAGTACTGAAACAGAGTTGTGAAACTCACCAGAATATTACAGCCAATTATGAAATATAAAAGATTTAATAAAGGCTGCCAATTTTGGGGTAAGAGTGATTCATTTTCTTTATGAAAGAAAATGTTTCAGGAATCCACATATCCGAATGAATTAGTGATTCTTTGCAAATCTCATAACTCCAGGAAAAAAAGGGGCATATACTTCTAAATTTATTATTACCCATGGGATAATGTATAAGAATACTCCTTTGGAAGTCTCCATCCTTAGAGAAGCAGGTGAAACTCTTTTTCATCAGATTAGAGTAGTATAAACTTTTAGATAAATATATTTTTCTTTTAAATCCAAGTCCTTAGTAAAAACAGCTGTTGAGTTATTCTTCCAAAACACATACTGAGAGGAACAGAAATTAAAACTCAATATATACTCTCATCTTCCTCTGTGGTACAGGCCATAAATAATTGTGGTCTTAGTCTGGGAACCTTCTTCTATTACCCTCTGAAGCACTGAACATCTGTATTCTTTGGAAATGTAAATTGTGAAAAGTTGTGCTTTTTCCATTTCTCTGCCAAAAGAATAATGCATCTACAGATTTAGGATATCATCAAATAAATGTACTAGTGTTTTTTATTCTCTACAAATATTTTATAATTTCCTAGATGATGTCTTACAAAATTGTTTTCATTTTATAAGTGAAATGTTCTATTGCTTGTTTTAAGGTGAACAAATTTACTCAAACTCAGCGATGTTCTAATGTATCAAAAAGAAATAATGGTAATGAAAGAAGGGAAGAGTGTACAAATATATATTACTACCATCAGATAGTTTTCACGGTTTAGGTAAAAACTCAAATTTGCATTTTTACAATCAGACACTGAATTTAAAGAGGTCTATGTTGTTTTTGTTGTTCTTTTGTGGGTTTTTTTTGTTTATTTGAAAATTCTATTTTTGTAGTACATACTTGCTCTCCCAAGGATAAAGACACACACATGTGAACATGTATGTTGGCAATGGATGTTGGTGTGTAGTGACAGGGCTCCTTATACAAAAATAAAGTTATTTTCCTAAAATTGTAATCACATTATGAAAAAAATGCTAGTGCTACAATCATCAAATATCTTTCCAAAGGATTACTCATTTTATTCTAGTTAATTTCTATATTTTCCCCTCAAATGCATTTATTTTTTAACAAATGGAGCCATAGGTTTTGCATTAATTGGTAGGCACCCTTTTCACACAGATGTTGTTTCTCTTTCCTCTTTCTCATAGAAATAAACATATCTGTGGAGGATCATTGATAAAGGAAAGTTGGATTCTTACTGCAAGACAATGTTTCCCTTCTCGGTAAGTGTTTCTGAAACCAATATTTGTTTTGAGCACTTAAAAATATGTAGGGCCTCCATTTAGCTTTTAGGCTTAGAATGTGTATTCATTTAACAGATTCACCAACAAGGGATGAACAAATTAATTTCTTTCTTCAGATTTAGCTCACAAAGCTTAATTTGACTTAATTGACATATATACTGGATACTGCTTCTGTTCACTTCTTTCCACAATTGGCATTACTCTCATTTGAGGGGAAATTTTGCTAGAATTATGTAAATAATTCTTCCTCAACCTCTTCCTTGCATGCTCAATGTCTAGATAGAAATTCTTTTCTGAATTATCAACAAATTTATCTCAAATCTCACTCCTCCTTTCTTATGTAAATCCAGCCTCAAAATCATCCTGGGAATAATTTTTAATGAGAATTAGCCTAAGGAAAGTTAAGGAGGCAGCATTTGTAAGCTTACTTCCTGATTCTCATCAGGGTCATTGATTTTGTTAGTATAAATTTTCAATCCTCATTGATAAACCAAACATATACAAAACTAAGAAGGAAAATCTGAAGAAAATTATAACTCATGTAATGTGCTTTACCTGAGAATTTTTGACATGTGATTTACTCTTAAGCATAATCAAAAGGTTTTTTTTTTCTTAAATAGCTCTTAAAAGCTCTTTTTGCTTATGTGTGCTTGTAGCTTTCAGAATCTCTGATAACAAACGTGTTTCTCTTTATTATACTTTGATTCAAATTTTAAATTTAGGTTATTTATCTGCCCTTATAAGCTAAAATAATAATATGTTTGAACAATATCACCCAATTTAAAATTATATTTTACATTTCAATTTTTTACTCAGAAACAAAGACTTGAAAGATTATGAAGCTTGGCTTGGGATTCATGATGTCCACGGAAGAGGTGATGAGAAACGCAAACAGGTTCTAAATGTTTCCCAGCTGGTATATGGGCCTGAAGGATCAGATCTGGTATTACTGAAGCTTGCTAGGTTAGTTGCTTGAGAATGTTTTGCCTTTTTAACCTACAATGGAATTAGTGAAGCTTTTTCTTCAGCTATATGGCTATTCTCTCTCTTTTAGGTTAATTTATTATAAAAGCATATGTCACATGTTGGGGCGCCTGGGTGCCTCAGTTAGTTAAGTGTCTGCCTTCAGCTCAGGTCATGATCCCAGGGTCCTGGGATCGAGCCCCACGTCGGGCTCCCTGCTCCGTGGGAAGCCTGCTTCTCCCTCTCCTACTCCCCCTGCTTGTGTTCCCTCTCTCAATGTCTCTCTCTGTCAAATAAATAAATAAAATCTTTAAAAAAAAAATCATGTCAATAAATAAATAAATACTGCAGCAAAAAAAAAATCATGTCACATGTCATATATGTGTGTGTGTGTACATAGAGACAAAGAGAGTCATCTTCAAAATTTTCAAAAATTAATAAATGAAGTTTGACCAACAGCCTGATCAGCCTGCTCTAAAACCAAAACTTAGTGAATGATCATTTGATAACTTTAATACGTAAAATAACAAATTAAAAAAAAAGCGGTGACCATTTAGCAGGTAATATTAGCAAGTAAGTGACTCCTTTCTCTCTACCTACTCCTACCTCTACTACATACATTATATGTATGAATGTCTAATAAGACATTCCCCTTTTCTTAAGAAACAAGACTGTTTATTCTCTCTTAATCTCATATTAAAAATTAACACTAAATTTTAATTTGTTAATTTTGTGTTGAATTCAGTCAAGGGTATTTACCATTGTATTTTCTATTTTCAGGCCTGCTGTCCTGGATGATTTTGTTAGTACAATTGATTTACCTAATTATGGATGCACCATTCCTGAAAAAACTACTTGCAGTGTTTATGGCTGGGGTTATACTGGATGTAAGCTATTTTTAAAATGATAAGGCAATATCATACTTATTTTATTTAAAACAATTCTATTTGTCTCTTATTTTTCTCAGCTTATCCTGTGCTCATTAACTGTACATTTTTTACCCCATTCTAGCCATCACCTCTGATGGTCTATTACGAGTAGCACATCTCTATATTATGGGAAATGAGAAATGCAGCCTATACCATCAAGGGAAGGTGACTCTGAATGAGTCTGAAATATGTGCTGGAGCTGAAAATATTGTATCAGGACCATGTGAGGTAAAAAGAACATTTTTTAAAAATAAGTATATAATAGATATCATAGTTTCTTATATTTCTTTTTTGTTTCTTTTTGGTCCATTTTTCTCAAATAAAAATCATTGTCTACCAACTTGTTCTGAGAGAGAGAAATTAGGAAAGATAACCCCCTTCATTATCCTTGTACACTTATTTTAACTAAACAGTAAGAAAATCCATGTTTCATTGTCAGCAAACTATGATGATATTTGTCTCAAAAAAGCAATAAATGAATACAGCCAGAACTCTAATGGAAAGCTGTTCAAATTAAAAGTATCCAGTATGCAGTTTGATACAATAGCTTACATTTTTCTGTTTTCTAAAGTTATCTGATCTTCCCAAATTCTCCCTAAATGAACTCTATGTCTGGTTTTAAACTTTTAAATGTGTTTTTGGTTAAGCCAGTGCGTGTGTTGTGTGTGTGTGTGTGTGTGGTTTAAACAAATTCTATTTTCAAAAACCAAAAGGTCGAAGTTGGTGACTTTAAGAGCTTGAACATTTTCATTTGTTAGGCAACTGTTCTTTCAACTTGGCAGTATTCCAATCCCTATTTTACATAGACAAGCTGTTAAACCATTATTTTATATGTATTTTTTTATATTTTAAATTTTATCTATTTATTTGTATGCATATTTTGTGCTTTTAAAATTATTTCTGAAGTTGAGAACATTTTTATTAAAAATTTTAATTCCAGTGTGGATAACATAAAGTGTTATATCAGTTTATGCTATACAATACAGTGATTCAAAAATTCTATACATTACTCAATGCTCATCATGTACTCTTAATCCCCTTCACTTATTTCGCCCATCCTCCCACCCACCTTCCCTCTGGTAACCGTCAGTATGTTCTCTATTGTTAAGATTCCAATTTTTTGGTTTGTCTTTTTTTTCTTTGTTTTGTTTCCCAAATTCCACATATGAGTGAAATCATATGGTATTTGTCTTTCTCTGACTGACTTATTTCACTAGCATTATACTCTCTAGATTCATCCGTGTTGCTGCAAATGGCAAGATTTCATTCTTTTTATGGCTGAGTAATATTCCTGTGTGTGTGTGTGTGTGTGTGTGTCTATATATCAGATCTTTATCCTTTCATCTATTGATGGACACTTGAGCTGCTTCCATAATTTAGCTATTGTAAGTAATGCTGTAGTAAACATAGGGGACATATCTTTTCGAATTAGTGTTTTCATATTTCTTGGTTGAATACCCAGTAGTGGAATTACTGGATTATACAGTAGCTCTATTTTTAATTTTTTGAGGAAACTCCATACTGTCTTCTGCAGGAGTTGTACCAGTTTGCATTCTCATCAATAGCACAAGAGGGTTCCTTGTTTTTCCACACCCTGGCCAATACTTGCTGTTTCTAGTGTTTTTAATTTTAGTCATTCTAACAGGTATGAGATGATATCTCATTGTGCTTTTGATTTGCATTTCCCTGATGATGAGTGATGTTGGGAATCTTTTCATGTGTCTGTTGGCCATCTGTGTATTTTTGGAGAAATATTTGTTCATATCTTTTGACCATTTTTCAATTGGAAAATTACTCATTTTTTGGGTGTTGACTTATATAAGCTTTATATATTTCGGATGTTAACCCTTCATCAGATATGTCATTTGCAAATATCTTCCCCCATTCATTAGATAGCCTTTTAGTTGACTGTTTCCTTCACTGTTGACTGTTTCCTTCACTGTGCAGAAACTTTTTATTTTGATGTTTGATGTAGTCCCAGTAGTTTATTTTTGCTTTTGTTTCCCTTACCTCAAGAGACATATCTGGAAAAATTATTGCTATGGCTTATTTCAGAGAAATTACTGTCTGTGCTCTCTTCTATGATTTTTATGGTTTCAAGTCTCACATTTATGTCCTTAATCCATTTTGAATTTATTTTTGTGTATGATGTAAGAAAGTGGTCCAGTTTCATTCTTTTGCGTGTAGTTATCCAGTTTTCCCAACACCATTTGTTGAAGAGACTTTTCCCATTGCATCTCCTTTCCTCCTTTGTTGAAGATTAATTGACTATATAATTGTGGGCTTATTTCTGGATTTTCTATTCTGTTCCATTGATCTATGTGTCTATTTTTTGCCAGTACCATACAGTTTTGATTATGACAGCTTTCTAGTATATCTTAAAATCTAGGTTTGTGATACCTCCAGTTTTGTTCTTCTCTTTCAATTGCTTTGGCTATTCAGGGTGTTTTGTGGTTCCATACAAATTTTAGGGTTGTTTTTTCTAGTTCTGTGAAAAAATGCTGTTGATATTTTGATAGAGATTGCATTAAATCTATAGATTGCTCTGTGTAGCATGGACATTTTAACAATATTTGTTCTCTCAGTCTGTAAACATGGACTATCTTTCCATTTCTCTGGGTCATCTTCAATTTCTTTCATCATTGTTTTATAGTTTTCAGAACACAGGTCTTTCACTACATTGGTTAAGTTTATTCCTTTTACTATATTTGGTGCAATTGTAAATGGGATTGTTTTCTTAATTTCTCTTTCTACTACTTCATAATTTGTATATGGAAATGCAATAGATTTCCATACATTGATTTTGTATCCTGTGACCTCACTGAATTCATTTTTCAGTTCTAGTAGTTTTTTGGTGGACTCTTTAGGGTTTTCTATTTAGAGTATCATGTCATCTGCAAATAGTGTAAGTTTGATTTCTTCCTCGGATGCCTTTGTTTTCTTTTTGGTGTCTGATTGCTGTAGCTAGGATTTCCAGTACTATTTTAAATAACATTGGTGAGAGTGGACATCCCTGTCTCGTTCCTGACAATATAGGAAAAGCTCTCAGTTTTTCCCCATTGAGGATGACATTAGCTATGGATTCTTCATAGATGGCCTATATGATGTTGAGGTAGGTTCCCTCCAAACCCACTTTGTTGAGGGTTTTTATCATGAATAGATGTTGTACTTTGTCAAATGTTTTCTCTATATCTATTGAAATAATCATATGGTTTTTATCCATTCTCTTGTTCATATGATGTATCATGTTGATTGATTTGCAAATATTGAAACACCCTTATATCCTAGGAGTAAATCTCAGTTGGTCATGGTGAATGATTTTTAAATGTATTGTTGGATTTGGTTTGCTAATATTTTGCTGAGGATTTCTGCATCTATGTTCATCAGAGATATTGGCCTATATTTCTCTTTTTCTGTAGTGTCTTTATCTGATTTTGATATCAAGGTAATGCTGACTTCATAGAATGAATTTGAAAGCTTTTCTTCCTCTTCTATTTGTTGGAATTGTTTGAAAATCAGTATTAATTCTTTTTTAAATCTTTGGTAGGATTCACCTGTGAAGTCTTCTGCTCCTGGACTTTTATTTGTTGGAGTTTTTTTTTTTTTTTTTTTTTTACTACTGATTTAATTTCATTGGTGGTAATTGGTCTGTTTTCAAATTTTCTATTTCTTCCTGATTCAATTTTGGGAAGTTATATATTCCTAGGAATTTATCCATTTTTTCTAGGTTGTCTAATTTGTTGGCATATAATTTTTCATAATATTCTCTTATAATTGTTTGTATTTCTGTAGTGTCAGATGTTATTTCTCCTCTTCATTTCTGATTTTATTTGATTCCTCTTTCTATCTTTCTCTGTCTGTCTCTCTGTCTCTCTGTCTCTCTCTCTATGATGAGTCTGGCTAAAGGTTTATTAATTGTGTTCATCTTTTCGAAGAGCCAGCTTCTAGTTTCATTGATCTGTTCTATTGTTTTGTGTGTGTGTGTTTAGTTTCTTTTGTTTATTTCTGTTCTAATCTTTATTATTCCATGGGTTGGGGTTTTGTTTATTCTTTTTATAGCTCCTTTAGGTGTAAGATTAGGTTGTTTATTTGAGATTTTTCTTTTTGTGAGGTATTTATATGGCTATAGATTTCCCTTTTAGAATAGCTTTTGTTGCATCCCAAAGATTTTAGACCATTGGGTTTTCATATTCAGTCTCCATGTATTTTTTTATTTTCTCTTTGATTTCTTGGTTGACCCATTCATTGTTTAGTAGCATGTTATTTAACCTAAATATATCTGTGGTCTTTCCAGATTTTTTCTTGTGGTTGATTTCCAGTTTCATAGTGTTGCAGTTGGAAAACATGCATGGTACAACTTTGATCTTTTTGAATTTATTGAGACTTGTCTTGTGGCCTTAAATGTGATCTATTCTGGAGAATGTCACATGTGTAATTGAAAAGAATGTGTATTCTGCTGTTTTAGGATGGAATGTTCTGAATATATCTGTAAAATCCATCTGGTCCATTGTATCATTCAAAGTCACTGTTTCTTTTTTGATTTTCTGTTTGGATGATTTATCCATTGATGTAAGTGGGGTCTTAAAGTTTTCCTACTATTATTGCATATTATCAATTACTTCCTTTGTGTTTGTTATTAGCTGCTTTATGTATTAGGGTGCTCCCATGTTGGGTACATAAATATTTACAATTGTTATATCTTCTTGCTGGATTATTCCCTGTATGATTATATAGTGTCCTTCTTCATCTCTTGTTACAGTCTTTGTTTTAAAGTCTATTTTGTATAAGTATCGCTACCCCTGGCTTTCTTTTCACCTCCATTTGCATGATAAATGTTTTTCCATCCCTTTACGTCCAATCTGCATATGTCTTTAGGTCTGAAATGATTCTCTTCTAAGCAGCATAAACATGGGTCATGCTTTTTTATCCATTCTGTCACCTTATGTCTTTTGATTGGAGTGTTTAGATGTATTTTGAATATAAGAGACACAGTCTCCAAGCCTAGGAGCTTTGGAGTTGGGGAATACTATGTGAGGTAAGGCATGGAATGAGTTCAATAAATAGTGAAATATCTTTTGACATGTAGGAAAATAAATATGGGGCATAAATATTTTTTCCATGCATGTGCTATATATATTGGTCTGAGATACTATTCCTGAAAAAATATGTTTCATAAGTAAAAGAGTTTAAACAACTGCTTTAAAATGATATAGTTAGAAACAGGTTATGCGTTTATAACCACTTTCAAATTTGATGTTTTCCTAGTAAATAGTATTACTTTGTTCATTATTAGAGCTGAAAATCTGCTAGGAGAAAGAGAAATTTATTTATTTATTTACTATTTATTTATTTCTTACTTAGCTACCTACTTACACTAAGAGTCCTTTAAAACACAAAGTTTTGAGCTCAACCCAATCTTCAAGATCACTTAAGAATCTATGCACTTATCCAGCCCTACTGCCATTACTAAAAATGCTTCAACCACCGCTCATGAGGAATTGCCTGTGATCTGATTTATCATTTATACATTGTTAGATTCCTAACTTTAGCATTGAATTATTTATTACATTATCATATATTTGTTAATTTTATCCATATTGAAGGACAATTTTAAGTTGATTCTACCATTTCTCAAAAATGCATTTATCCTCCAGAATTTTTTTTAATATCACTTATATTTAAAACAAGGTAATATAATCCCTGAAGCCACTGAAATCTAAACATTTGAAGAAAACCTCCCAAATGTTTGTATAATAGCAATAGGATCACATTTGGTGAAAGTCTGCCAAAGTGAATTGCTTTGATGAGGAGTTTGTATCAGTAATCACTGGTGCATTTTTAAAAAATCAGATTTATTAACTCATGTGGCATAGTTTATATGCCTCTTAGAATAACCTATTTTCCCTACTGTTTTATCTCCTGCTTCACCCCCATCTTGATATTCCCCATCACACAATGCTGATAGTGCTCTTCTTTACACCTGTTACAGAACTAAATTCCTTAATAGTTTCATTTTAACTCATCATATCACTATTAAGAGAAAATTAAGGTAGTTTCAAACACTCTTCTTCACACAAGGATGCCAAAAGCCAGTCATTGCAATCTTAGAAGGCTACATAGTGCATGAAAATGATGCAGCATATTTGTAATAATTATATATAATAATATGCATTAATATATACATGTTTATAAGAATATACACACATATCAATCTATCAATCTATTCATCTATCATCTATCTGTGTCTGATGATAAAACAGGGTAACCATATAAAAAATGCCATGAAATTAGAGGCTACCTTCTACAAAGGGGGGTATGAGATATAAAAAATATATAAATATAACTATATTAACTACAAATACAACAGTAAATGCAGGAATATTCTTTTTTTATGCCCCAGAACATAATTTCCAAACAGTAAATAGAATTATTTTATCAATTATGATGTGTATTTAATTTTCTAAAATCTTTCTGGGGACAAGATTGAAGGAAGGAAAGTAAAAAGCTTTAGAAATAAGGGAAATTTTAAGCATTTTAATCATTAAAACTCTATGATTATAGGTAAAGCACAAAAGTTCTTGTATTTTTTACATTTTCTAAATTTTCTATATTGAACATATTTTGAACATCAGAAGAAAATAAAAGTAAATATAAAGTCTACCTTCTAAATAGCTATCAGTTGTTTTGTGTTAATTAATCTGTATTCAACAAAGACGAAAACCATTTTAAAAGATGAGTGAATATGTTGTATAAGACAAGTCATTCTTTTTAAATATATTTTAAATAATTAATTAATTTATTTATTTGAGAGAGAGAGTGTGCAAGCAGGGGGATGAGCAGAGGGAGAGGGACAAGCCTACTCCATGATGAGTGTGGAGCCTGACGTGGGGCTTGATCCCATGACCCTGAGATCACAACCTGAGCTGAAATCAAGAGCCGCCCAGGTGCCCCTAGACACTTCATTCTTAAATGAATACTCCACATGATAGAACACTTTTAACGTTTGTACTTCTCTCAGTCTGACTTGGGTAATTCAATAGAAAGATGACCACTGGCCTAGTACATCTATTTATGTCTTCATATCTCAGTTGCATCTATTGTCTTTTCTTGTATATGTGCATATTTGAGATATAAATCTGTATAGGAAATATTAATGAATTATTAACTTTGTTTCTAAAATAATACTTTTGTTGTTGTTGTTACTGTTGCATGTCTTCTTCCTAGGGAGATTATGGTGGCCCACTTGTTTGTGAACAACATAAAATGAGAATGGTTCTTGGTGTCATTGTTCCTGGTCGTGGATGTGCCATTCCAAATCGTCCTGGCATTTTTGTCCGAGTAGCATATTATGCAAAATGGATACACAAAATTATATTAACGTATAAGATACCACAGTCGTAGCTGATGTAACTGTGTCTGAATCTTCCATCAATAGAATTCTCTTTTACCTGAAGATTTCAGAGAACATGGAATTAAAATGTCACTTAAAGCAATCCTAAGACAACTACTTGAGTGTCATGTTTGTTAAGATACTCATTAATATTTATGGGTGTTTTCTGTTGTTTTGTTTGTCAGTGTTATTTTGTAAATGTTGAAGTGAATTAAGGTACATGCAAGTGTAGTAACATATCTCCTGAAGATACTTGAATGGATTAAAAACTGCAAAGGTATAATTGCTGGATGATAAAAGATTTAATGGAAAAGTTCAACTAATCTCTACGCTGCTTTCCAAAGTTAGTTTATGAATAAACCATAAGTTAAACATTATTTTAACCTCACAAAGACAATTTATGCCTTTGTCCTTAAGTTGTAACTCTGTATTAAATTATATTACCTTTCATATACCATACATTATATTTCATTCATTCCTCCTCACTGTGTATCCTCTAATACTGGTCTACATCCTTTCTACAAAATTATGTGCCCATCTATGCAGACCTTGGTACACATGTGCATGCACTAGAGTTCAAATCATGGTATATCTAATGTAACCTCTAAATATTCTGAAAGTGTGTACCTGTAGTTTTTCCTTAAGAGAAAAATAGAAAATTTTAAAGACCAGTAGAAATTTTAAGGAAAGGTGCAAGATAGAAGTGACCAGCTCATTCTCTGTATGTAATCTGCAGATGACCTCTACTGGTTGACATTTAAGGTGTGGTCATGACCCACAAAGTTAAGTAACACCAAATCTAGGTGTTTAAATATATTTATCATCCTAGTCATCTTGTAGTTTCTAATTCTTAAAGGGAAGAGGGTAATATGTGTATTAGTATTATTTCTTTCCTTCAAATTTAGGGACCTTATTTATGTAAGATACTTTTAGATCTACTTTCCTGAAGTATTTTCTTTATTATTCTTACGTAACTGTCCAATTGAAGCTTAAAAAATTATTTAAGTAGGTTAATTCTAAGACTTGCTGCTGTGATTGGCTTGAGGTCATCGTCTTTAAATTTTTAAAAATTATTTCAGAGGAAAATTTCCATATGTCCCCAAAGATTTGTAAATGGACTTTCATCAAACTATGAATTAAAGTATATGTTGAAGAAAAAAACATCAGGATACCTTTCTCAACCTGAAAGTTTTTTCGCCTAATGAGACTTTACTCAAGTAAAGGAAAAAAAAAAAAAATGGAAATGAAAGGAACTAGCTTGTCTAAACTCTGAATTCAATTATGTTTTAAAGGGGACTTATATCTGCAGAATGAAATATTTTGTGAAAATATCTTCATTTTATCTTATTTCATTTACATAAATCTTTCAAATGCCATGGGGGAATATCTATTCAAATTTTGTATTCTGTCTCATAATACCAAATTATCATATTTATTATTGTATTTGGCATGATTAACTAAAAACCCTGGATCTGTCAAGAAATGAGACACAAAGTTCTAATAGGATAGGCTGTGAATTTTCACAAAATCACCCTGTACAAATTTAAAAATAATTATTTGAGTGATTCCAAACCAGTATCCCCATTTCTCTAATTTGTTTCTCTTGACTGACATCAATTAAGGCCAGAGATCCAAACAATGCTCTCAAAGCTTCATAGGACACAGTTCAATCTTGAGTAAAATGCTCTTAAATTTACTTGAAAGCTTAGTCCACAGAGTACAGGACAGCAAATCCAGAAATACCTATGCAAACCCAGAAATATCTATCCAAATTGTGCCATACAAATTGAACATATTGTAAAAAGATATGTTCTGGTATCAAGAAACAGTGAAAGCAAAGAGAGATCCGAAAAGTTGTCAGTCCACATCATCTTCTTTGTATTTTTCTTTCCTTATGGGATATATCATTTTAATCAAAACACTAGGAATTTCAAAGGTGTATTGTCCCAAAATTAAATAGTTTTTCAGTTTTTTCTTGATGAACTGGCAAAATTTGATCAAATCCTATATTGATGTTTGTAAAATATTTATGAAATTCTAATATGTCTAAATACTCACACTTTAAGATTTCCTTTCTTGTCTTTTCCTCTAAATTTCCATGGAAAGAGAGATAGGGATTACCTAGATACAAGGTGCAGCTAACTTTTTAGATATTTTGAACTCAGTGTTTTCCATTTCATTAAAGTGTGAAAACATACCACCAATAAAACATCAGACATGGTGCACAAAGCAGTCCTAGCTTTGAGAAGTTCCCTTTGTAATAAGGGGAGATCAGTAGAATTGACGATAAAAGCAAGATGAACAAGATCCATGTGATTTTAGGTGGTAGGACAATGAATAATCATGTCATTTTTCTCTGGCGAAAGATACTATTTCCTGGGCATTCTTTTCTTATTCAATCAAAAAATGAAAAATCCAACTTAGCCAAAATCGATTGTATTTTGAGTAATGGACAAAAAGATCTTTTAAATTAGAAGTTTTCAATGTTATTTTTGTTTGGGCTGTTTGAATAATGGTTATGTGCTGTTGTAATTGTGGACATTTTCTTATGTCTGCCAGGAATAGTAATGTAAAATTAAAATATTTGTCATAATGCCTCTGCCGTGCAGAAGGGATGATAGTCCTTTTGTATACTTCTTTAATTTTATTGTAAAATATGTAATGAGTTTTACCTATTTGCTGTGGGCAGGTCCTCAGTAAAATGGTTTATATTGAGTCAATCTCTAGTATTAACAGGCTCTTGCTTGCTATCTAAGTGTTTCAAACTATGGGAAACATGAGACACTGGAAGGCAAGAAAAATAACAATAATGGCATGTGATAGCAAAATTGTATTTCACTTATTCCTGTGAATATTTCTTGTTGGTACCAATGGTACTGTACAAAGTGAATGTTATAGCCACAACATTCTCTTGGAAAAAAAAAAAAAAGCACTGTCAAGAAGTGAGAAATTGTTGTCAGACATTTTGTTGTTTCTAAATATTTTCTTTCTTTTTTAAAAGAAAGACTGGTATTGCAATATAGAAATCATGAGGTAAAGAGTTTTAATAAACTCTCATACTAAAAAAAAACTTTCAATTGATTTACTAAGGTTCCAAAGATAACTTTTAATTATATCCTGTATTTATAGACAAACTCATTTGAATGATAAAGTTAACTTGAATAAAAAGACATAGTCTTTGTGGAAATACTTTTCACAATAAAGTTCAAAAAGAAGTTCTCTTTCAATGTTCAACTGAGTTTCGTACTAAGAATTTACTAATACAAAAAAAAGTTAAAATTTTCTGGTCACAAAAATCTTGACAGTGTAATTTTAAGTAGGTTCATTTCCATTTGCACAGAAAGTTTCTGTCTTTAGGAAACTGAAAATGGAATACTATGGATGTTATGACTGTTTGTCTTGGTGTAAATAGGAAATTGATAAGCTGCCTGTTTAGTGGTATAGCTGGATGCTTACCCAAAAAGGGAACACTGTGGTTATGACTTGTATATAAAGTTTCTGTAGGTAATAAAGTTGCTATTTTTATAACCATGATTATATTATTATTATTAATAATAATAAAATATTTTATCAAAATGCTTCCTTTCTCTTATTATAATTATCTATACAGACATGTTTAAATCTGCTCTAGGGCTTAATGCAGAAAACAACAATGATCTCACTGACAGAAATTACGTATACTTTGTTGCAAGAAATACTAGAACTAAGACAAATAATCATTCTTTTTTTCCAACTTCTTTTTTTTTTTTTTAAAGATTTTTATTTATTTATTTGAGAGAGAATAAGAGACAGCACGAGAGGGAGGAGGGTGAGAGGGAGAAGCAGACTCCCCGCCGAGCAGGGAGCCCGATGCGGGACTCGATCCCGGGACTCCAGGATCATGACCTGAGCCGAAGGCAGTCGCTTAACCGACTGAGCCACCCAGGCGCCCTTTTTTTCCAACTTCTATCCATGGCATTATCAGTGGTCTTCACTAAACCATTAATCTCTACACACTTTGATTTCTCCCACCATAATATACAATTATTTAGTCATTTTCATATTTGCTAGAATGGTACTGTGATATAACTTGCTAATATAAATAATATAAAACATTGTCATGAAGGATCATCTAAATTCCTTTACTATATCACTATATATGACAAAAGTAATTGTAAATGATCCAATTAATCAATTAATCACTCAATATACGTTTTAAAATATGCATTAAATTCAGAATAAATATGAGTCCAACAGACTCACCTAATTCAAATGGAAAGCAAGTTTGGAAGAAAAAATGATCAATTAATCTAACCAAACAGAGCTCTGTAACACTATTGATTATTTCAAGTTATATTGTCTCTTGCCAAAAGTTAATTTTTGGCATAGATACCTATCTCAAGTGATGACTAATATATCTAACTCTAGAGCCCCTGATAGTATCTGATCTTCCTAACGATTATTATCTAAGCAGAATATATGCATTTATTCAGTTCTGGTAGCAGTATTTCTGGTAGTAGTATCAAAGAATATTTCCAATACATATATTGCTGGTTTTTCTAAATTTTTATTTTTTTTCTCCTTTTTAAGAACTCCATTCCATTCTAAACCTATATTCAGCTATTTTAAGTAGAATACTCCAGGACAGCTTCTCTAAGAGGTGGTATTTGAACAGGCGTGAAAGAGCAAGCTAGGTAAATATCTGGGGTCTAATAAATAAAACTTGGACAATATTTTTGTCCATTATGCCATTTGTCAATGTCCTGAATAGAATCATCTTAGTTTGCCTTTCCTCAATGTTTTAGTCCAGAAGGTTCATTGCTATTCTATTTCATTATTTTCCGACACAGGCCCCATCCTTAATCTATACAACCCTAAAAGTGCTTTCTATGTCATTTTACCAAATTGCAACCCTTTCATGTAAAATCCAGATTAAAAGTCTTATTCTACACAGTCTATATCTAGCTGTTTATCTATCTATCTGGTTCCTTATATTTATAAATATCTCAGTTGCATGTGTTGCTTAGGAGAGTGAAATTTAAAAGATTGTTTGTAGTAATTTGGTTAAAGTTTACAGTCCTATGAAGAATATGTTATTGCCTGAAGCACATCTAAGCAAGACAGAAAATAATGGGCAAAGGAAACAATTCAAAAGAAGTGTGTGAGTATAGATTATACATATTATTTTATGCTTTTTAAAAAGGTAGAGAACAACATCAAAATAAAACAAAACCTATCAATCTGACATATTAGCTAATTCCAAACTGACTTTGGGCCCTTATTTCTCTCAATGAACACCTATCACTTTATTTTCATTATTTTATTTCACATTGTAAATGTCTTCACTTTTAAACGTCATGCCATGGGATACCTGGGTGGCTCAGTCAGTTAAGCCTCTGCCTTTGGCTCAAGTCATGATCCCAGGATCCTGGGATCGGGTCCCCCAGTGAGCTCCTTGCTCAGTGGGGAGCCTTCCTCTCCCTCTACCTACTCCTCCCCCTGCTTGTGCCCACCCCCCCCCGATAAATAAATAAAATCTTTAAAAAAGAATAAACTTCATGCCTGTGTTCAAACAGTCCCTGTGAATACCAGGCTTCTCTTTAATACCCCCAACCTTCAAATGTCACATAATTTCCCTTGTGAATCCATCGTCAACATCTTTTATCTAGAAGTCATTACTTCTTTAGCTCTAGGCTGGGTTTGCTGATTGTTCCTTCCACTTGTTATCAGAGTCTGCCTATGACTGCATGAGATTTATTTTGTTTTGTTTTATTCTGCTTTGTTTTTAATGTGCAAACTGCCTCCACTCAGTTTGAGCTGCTCAGAGACATCAGCACTGTCTTGCTATTAATATTTGTATATTCTTTACTTTGCACAGTGCTTCACCTGTAATGATACCCTATAAATATTTCATAATTATTAATATTCTATAATCTACCCTCTTTTTGAAGGTTTACCAGTATTACACAGAGAAATGCAATTTTTGTTAAAATTAGGCAACTCTCAGCAAGGTTTAAGAATTTTAGGGTTTAATATTTAATTACATTATTTAGATTTGAATTAGTAAGTGGGACTATTTTTCAATGGTCTATTGTATTTCATACATTGGGGCATGCAGCTGGAAAAGAGAGGAGTTATTCACTCTGAAGAGTTTATGCCTTCATATTTGTAAATGCAGTTATTAAAAATAAAAATGGAGAACTAAATTGTAGCTTGCTAATGGATTCAGATGTTTACTTCATATAGCCTGATACAGTTTTGATTATGTCTGTGAATGTTTTCCCATCTGAGTTTTTCCACAAAGCACTGATGTCATAACACTGAGGGGGAAAGGATCATTATCAATTACTGCAAAATTATTCTGAGGCAACAATGGTCTACTCATTACATATGTGCAAATATGCCATCTGATGTGCATCGAGAAGTTTCACAATATTGTTACTCAATTAGCAAAAGGTTTTTATCTGATGAATTTTCTTAACTGAGAGAAATCAACTTGGGGAACATGGTGCAATGAAATGAAGTGGGGAAAAGGCAGATGAATTTTCATATTTTTTTCATATGTTTTTGAAGCTTTACAAAGATATTGTCCAGTTTTCAGGACTCTGATTTTTTTAAGTGGCTAAAATTCAAATGCAGTGATAATTTAGAATACAGGACTATACCCTAAGACAAAGACTTTATAGCTTATAAAAGAAAAATAATGAAAATTTGACACTATGGAATGATAAAAGTGATCAAGGATCTTTAGAGGAGAAAGGAAAAGCTGCACTTTGTTTAAAGAGTTATTCTGAGAGGAAATGCTCAGGTCCTTCAGGTTAAGAGAGTAAGAATTTGAGGAAAATAAGATTGATGTTTCAGTCAGATAGTTTAGGTACAAAGCAGAACCTTCTCGTTCATGAACTCATGGAGGCTCTTACTATGTATATTTCTTAAAATGGAAATATTTCTTCAATGACTTAGGTAAGCTTTACCCAAACTGGTCTCTCATGGAACACTGTTCTGCAGGACACTTTAAAGCTGTAATGAAAACAAAATGGGACTTGAATAAACTTTTAGAGATGCTGGGATACTTTATACAGGTCACTTTGTTGCAGAGTTTTCAAGGACCTTTGGATGATCGTGTGTATTTTGAAGCTCCATGAGAGAGCATGGTATGGCATATTCTTTAAATCTGCTATACTACAGAACCCCCTTAAAATTATGTAGACAATAGTTACATGTTTAGCACAACAGATCTGCTAAATACTGTCTAGGAAAACTTGATTTACTTATTTATTTTCTGAATTGGAGTCAGTGGTAACTATAAGATTTCTATTGTCTTTTATAATCTACAATGATTTTTCTTTTCTAAAAAAAAAAATCTACCAGCAATCTTGCCTTTGGCAAATTTTTGCTTTTTTATACTCAGTTTGAGTAAAATTCAGACACTTAGGAAGAGTTGAGGCATATTTTTCCTGACATGTGTATTCCATCTATTTGACCTCTCATATAATATTATTAACATAAGGGGCGCCTGGGTGGCTCAAATGGTTAAGCATCTGCCTTCGGCTCAGATCATGATCCCAGGGTCCTGGCACTGAGCCCCGTGTTGGGCTCTCTGCTCAGCAGGGAGTCTGCTTCTCCCTCTCCCTCTACTGCTCCCCCTGCGTGTACTCTCTTGCTCTCTCTGTCGGATAAAATCTAAAAAAAAAAAGACTTAAAAGATATTATTGACATGAAAACAAAGTTGATGACACAAAAATATGAAGGTGATACTATCTTACCCACCCAAAACTAAAAAAAAAAAAAAAAAAAAGACAAAAAGTGCAATATTTTCCCATGTTACTAGCCCCCATAATGTCCCCTTGTAAGCTGAAATTTCCAGTTGGAAATGGGAGAGCTAAGGAGGAAAAAGATGAGTAAAAGTTACAAGAGAGAAGATAATGAAAAGAGGAAAAGGAAGGGAAAAAGAAAACCTGGAGGGGAGCTGGGGGAAATTTTCTGGGTGTCTTTACATGTACCCAGAAGTAAAGTCAACAGAAAGATCTAAAGCATTATTCTTTATTAGCCTCTTTCCTTCTTAGTCATAACTATCTGCATTTCCCAGATCCACTCGTAATCACTAAGTGTAATGAGTCATCCTAAAATAAACAAACATAGAGTCTGAGCATAGATCATTGGCATTCACAGTCAATGTCCCATTTTTATTCTCTCATTTTCTCCGTTCCTTTTTTATTTGCTGCCTCCATCAATTATATCTTAACTGTGATCCAAAGTAACAAGGAAAAACAAAGCTTTCTCTGTATTAATGTCACTCTCTAATGCATTACAACACTCTTCTCAGCTTTGAGGGCTTCAGCATCTTTTCATTGCTAAAACTTAGAGGTGAACTTGGCTGGAACTTCGGCACGGCAGCTAAACAGGGAAGAACTGAAGTACTGGATGGAGGTACAAAGGCAAGAGCTTAACTGTCTACTTGACATAACTGCTTAGATGTGCTGTCACCGTCTAAACCGAATGTATCCAAAACTAAACACCAATCCCTTCCCTCCCTTCAATCTTCTCCTCCATAAAAGGCACGTTAATCTGGTTTACTCAAACCAGAGTCCAGAAAGTTAGATTTTACCTATTTTGTGTCTCCCTGTCTATATCCAAACAAACTCCAAGAGATGGATTTTATTTCCTGAATATATGCTGCATCATTCACATGTCTTCATCTCCAGGGGCTCCACCCTGACCCAAGCCACAATTCTCTTTTGCCTTCATTACTACAATAATAACAAAACATTTCTTCATATATACTCCAAACCGTTCTCTATCCAGTTTCTAAAGTACATGTTTTAAAATAGAGCTGTGTCATTCTAGTGCTTAAAATCCTTCAGTGATTTCTCAGCGGCCTACCGATACCTATATGGCCTGTCCTTGACTGTTCAACTCATCCACCACCTCTTTTCCTTTTGCTCACTACATTCTAGCTATTTCAGACTCCTTCCATCCTAAGACTAGGTTAAGCTCTTTCCTTCCTCGAAGCCTTTGCATCTGCTATTCTTTCTGCCTGGAATTACCTCCTCCCCAAGCTGACTAATACCTATTTCATCCTTCAGCTTAAATGTCACCAATTGTCCCCCCACCTACGCTCCTGACCCAGTTACACACTGCACATCTGAAAGTATGATACACTTCTATTTCAGAGCACTTACCTCAGTTAATCAAATTGATATTTCCATATATATATACACTCTCTCCTGTTAGACCATAACTCCATGAGAACATGGGTTAGGTCTAAATTCTTCACACATTTATCTTCAGTATTGGCTAAGCCCTATATGGTAAATATTTGTTACATGAGTGTACCGGTAATTATCTGCTTGCAAGTTTCTTTTTTTCCCCCCTCTGTTCAATTCCAAAATATAATGACATATACAATCTCTAAATTTTATTTACTATTGAAATAGTAACATCTTCAAATTCTTTTCATGGTAGTGTTGGGGAGGTGGATTCTACCAGCTTTTGTCATACACTTTTGTTTTCTGTGAGCAAATATTTATCAATCATTTACTATGACTGTGTTAGGCACTGGAAATGTAGTAGTGAATAAAATTTGGTCCCTACCCTCATTATAGATACAGACAAGTGTGGGAGACAAGCACAAAACAAGAACGGGAAAGTGGTAACTGAGAAGTGCAAAGAGCTTCTGGGACATACAGCAATATTTGGTTGCGCTTTTGGCTCATCTTTCCTTAATCCTCTATATTGTTGTAGTCTTAAATCCTGCCAATGTGAATATTATTTTTCTATGTTTTGAACACTTCCATCATTGCATTACTAATTGTTTAAGTTTAGAGTTACTTTTCTTTTATCTTCCCCTTTCTTTGTTCAATTTTTCCAGGTTCCTAATCTTTTAAATCCTGCCCCTTCTTCCTCACATTCCCAAGAATCTTATGACACTCTTAGTAGATTCAGAGAGGTTTATACATTTATTATCAAGAAAATAATAAAACTTCTCAAATGGTGAGAACACTAGCAATTTTTTGAGATGAAATTATAAAGGTTTCTTTTGCTAGCTCAAGACTGATGTTTTATCATCGTAAGTTTTTAATTATATTTGAAGATCTAATAATAATACATAATGCTTATTCAGTGCTTCTATTTGCCAGGCTGTTTTATCTAATTTAATCATCATTACAGTGTTACATAGGCAAATTTTATAACTATATCCATTTTAGAGAAAAGGAAGTGTTCAAATAATTTGTAATAAGAACGCACTTGGGGCATATTTTTAATATTAAATTGGCTTGACCCTTTCCTTCCATTCTGTTGAATGAACATTTAATTTAATTATTTTCCTAAAAAGTAGGGGAAAAGGGGAAATTCTTACTTAAACAAGAAAACGTTGCCATCATCTGTGCAGGATATGAGCAAGAAGCTATTCAGAGGTCAAACTGTTTTTCAAGTATGCCTGGCCCAGAGTTCTGTGAGGCATCAACTAAAGGACCATGGCCTCCTCACCTTCAAATATGACTGGCTAAGGTATGGTTACTTGTAATGTTAATTACTATAGAATTGAAGGTTAGGAAGGTAAGGGGGCTAGTTTAGAAGGGGAGGCTTCTATATCTTCGATGGGAGAGGGGGGTATAGCTATTGACAAAAAAAAGCAACAGGCTTGTGAGATAGAAATAGTAAGAACCTTAGAGACACATGTAGTACAGTAAGAATTTGAAGGGGGCCCATATGGGGGCAACAAAGCCCAGAATTTATTCTGAAGCAAAGAAAAGAAGTAATGGTGCCTGCCCTTTATTGTAGGTAGCAGAGGATGTTTTATGAAAGAAGGAAACACCTTCAAAGGCCGTTATAAACTTTTATGTAGGGCCACTGCAGTCCCAGAAAAAATATGATTTACATATTTATTTTTTGCATTATATTACATGGAATCAGAGACTTTGACAGTTGCAAAGACATGCTAAAAACCACCTCTTTGATTTACAGAGGGGGAAAAATAGTGAAATGACTTGTTCATGGTCACACAGCCAGAGGCAGAGCCAGTCCTGGAAACAAAATCTCCTCCTTTTTTTAATTCAACACCTTGATTTTATTATTTACTTAGTTTTAAACTGAGATCATAAATATAAAGAACATAAGAGTCAAAACCTCAAAAGAACTGCAGTACTTAAAAAGAATTATAAAAGAATACTAAAAAAAAAAAACAAAAAAACAACTTAAAATGCTGCTCAAGCAAAAGTGAGGTCCAATTTACTTTAGAGCCTAAAGGGATGTGGACAAAGGTCTGGTAGAGAGAGCCAATCCCAGGTAGAGATCTAGCAGACTCCTCCATAAGGAGTGAGCCAAGGTGGATGTCACTTGGCTTCCTTCCCCAGGGCAGTTTGTGAACCCACCCCATCCCTGACTGGGAAGAAGTCTTCTACGGACAAGCTGGGGGATTAATTTTCTTGCAAAAATGGAATGACAGTAGGACCATCCTTCCCAACCTGTGGGAAATAAACCTGCTGGGGCTAACCAACTAAGGAATCTGCAAGAGCTCCTGACCCAGAGAGGATTGGATTCTATTTTTTAAAGCAGCTTTAGAAGATTGGTTCTGTTGCAGACTAAAATTACTTACAATTCCTCAAATCAACCAAATGTGGTTGGGCAACCTGTGACTTTGAAACTCTAGCTCTAAGTTTCCCAAATATAGGGTTACACATTGGGATTAAAAGCTTATTAAATAGTACTTACAGTTCCTGATATTATACACATGATCTATATATTCCTCAGCCACCTTCATTCATCAGTTTGAATCTTTAAACTCTGTCTCTATGTACCTTGGAATATCATGAGCATTCTCAGGACATTTACATGTCTAAAAACATAATAAAAAGCCCACCATAGTCCAGTGATCCTGTCTGGAAATTGTGGTGTCTTTCTTTCATGAATAGTTCTGATGGGGAAGAGGCAGGGTTGTTAATGTCTCATTTGAAGTTTTATCACTTCAGCATGTAGTTAAAAGTGTATGGTTGCATAAAACTGATTTTGTGTCTTTTTTAAAGTAAAGACAAACTGAAAAAATGTTGTTTTTATTAACTGCACAATAATGTGACATGCATTTAAGTCAACTGAATTTTTTGGACTTTTCTCACAGTGTTATGCTTAGAGTGTAGTGTATCTAGAATCCAACATTCTCTCCTGGGTTTTACTCATAAAGACAAACACTCCTGTGCCTCTCTCCACCCGGATGTCCAAGAGGTATTTCAAATAATTTTTTCCAAACCCAGATCATATGGTTTCCCTCTAAACTGATTTGCCTCTAATAGTGTCTGTTTCGTATTCCAGCTGTGGCAGCACCATCTGAAAAACACCAAAACTAGAGGGAGAGCCATGGTCCATCCCATCCTTCTCTCGCTTCTCAGCTCAGACAGCCAGGTCTTCTGATTTTGACACCTAATTATGCCTTGAAAATCATCATTCCTCTTCTTTGTTTAAGCTCCTTTTCCCTGGGTTAAGCCCTCCTTATGTCCCTCGACTGTTTAGTGTCCTAAAATGCTAAATCCACATTGGTTCTCCCCTTAAATGATCATGGTCTGTGCTATTTTAGTGGTCTACAGAAAAGACGCATATGAAACAGGCAGCCCACACCTACAGTCATTATTTGGCTCTCCATCTGCCAGGATACAGACCCCCAGCCACTTAGTCATCTCAGAGCTCACTGAATACCTCTTTCCTCCTTGCTAACTGTGCTTCAGACAGAAAGATACCATGTTAACTGCTTGAAAGAACAGTGATTTGTTCTGTTTTATTGTTTGTTTCTTTTCATTTGTCCCTTTGTCTCTTGCCTCGATGACTTTGTCAGGGATGTTCTGTCTTCCTGAAATGGCTCTGCCTCCCATCTCCATTCTTTGCTATATTCTACTTAAGTTTTTGAGTTTGACCCTAGGTGTAATCTCTTTTTGGCTTTTATCCCAACCAGCTGGCTGGCTGGATCCCACGTTCTTGTTCAGTTCCTGCCAGCCTGTTTGTCTGGGAGCAAAACACTGCTCTAGATCTGTTCCATCTGTTTTTAGATGGATATCCTTAAAGAACCTATTTTCCTTGTAGCAACAGGGTGGGGAGATAACAAACCAGTCTTATTACAATACACACTTAAAGCAAGGATTGATAGAATTATCTAACTCACCTATGATAGTAGTATTTTATTGAAAGGACAGGGTAAGGCTACGTGCTAAGTATTCTCCTCAAAGTTGTAAACAATTCTGAGTAGTTGGTAAGAAGGGAAAAGAAGACTTAAAGATTTTCTTCAGAAGAGTAAAGCTCCTTTATCAGAGTTTGCTAGTGTTCCCCCAAATCCATTCCCCACTTTTTCCTTAGTAACAGAATCCCCAATATTTAGCGGGGCACATAGAGCCTGAGATGTCATGTATCCCAGCGACACTTGCAGTGCGGTTTGCCGTGTGACTGAGTTATGGCCAAGGCTCTCCTGGGAAGCGTTACTAAAGGGAGAGGGCCCTCTGTCATTTCTTCTTCCTCCTTCCTGCTGTTTAAATGTATTTTACCTATTGTTATATATGCTCTTATTGTAACCAATTTTGTATACTTTGTGGGAAGAAAATGTACAATGAACTAATGAGTTTTGAAGAAGACAAGAAAAAAAATCAAAATAGTATCTTGTTGAAATTAGGAAGACAAAATTATATTTATCTCATCATGAGTACTTCAGGTAACAATCGTGATTTGAAGATATACCGGATAGTTATGAGAGAGCTGGATTTTATGCAGGAGAGAAAGTGAAATAGTACTTTTAAGCATTTTCTACAAATGCTTCAATTTAAATTGACATATTTATATTCTTGTGATAAAGAATACAGTATATAAAAAAATACCACTAAAGCCTGATATTCCATACGAATTTCTTATATGGATTCTATGTACTTATGAGAAAGGGGTTTTTGTTTTACAATGGCCAAATTCTTAGTTAAAATGTATATCTAATGTAATGTCTACTTTTTCCATTATTAAGTTGACATTTCATTTGGAAAATATTTATGATTAGTTAATCTACTTCTGGATAATGGTGTGTTATATACCCAAAATTTAAAACATATTTATTAAAGATAATATATAACAGCTAATATTTTTGAGCATTTTCTATATGCCACTATACTAAGAAAGGAGTACAGATTTCTAATTTCATCTTCAGAAAAATCTGTATATCTTCATTTTACCTACAAATTAATGGAATATTAAGAACCAGGTGTGGTGATAACTATTAAGTAACTACATCCAACCTGTGCTCTTTACCACAGGTTTTTTATTTTGCTCTGCCATGACATTTACTTTATTCACATTTTTTATAATATCAGGATGAAATAGCTAAAACATCTATCATGATAGATAGACTAGTGTTGTTGCTGTATTTGTATGTTCTGCCTTCCTGGTTTTTAAGTATATAATTCAAGGAGTTAATTCATTTTCTGCTTGTTAATATTTACGGAAATTCCTTGCAGCAAGACAACAAACCATTTATTCAAGAATGTAAAACTTGGCCCTGCTCTAAGTTATAATATTTGTTAATTAATTTAACCTGCACATATTTATTGAACAGATGTTATGTGTCAGGTACTTTTCTAAGCACTAAGAACATAGCAGTGAATAATTCAGGCAGTAAACTAGTAAGGGAATTCTAAAAATATAAAAACAGTGGTTTTAGAAGTGAAAACAAAAGAGTAGGGAGACAAGTCAGAAGAATAACCTGATGTTTTAGATCTATGATCAGGGAAGACCTCTTCCTTCCTAAAGGCCATATTTGAGTAGAGACAGAAAACATAACAAGGGGGGAGAAAAAAACAAAACAAAAAACATGCTCCATGGGGAGGGAAGTGCGAATAAAGGACACATGGAGTGGCCTTTGTTTGGTGAATGAAAGCAACAAAGAGGCCTGGTACCTGGAGGAGAGTTTGAAGAGTAGTAGAAGATGAGGTTCAGAGGTAGACAGGAGCCAGATCATATATGGAGAGCTTTGTAGGCCTTGGTTAGGAGTTTGTTTTGTTTTGGTTTTCCTTTTCTAAATGTACTAGGAAGCTCTGCTTGCTCAGCTTGATGGAAAAGCCTTAGTCTGGACCACGGCCAGACATCACTGCAGAAAGGCCTTAAAGCTTCTGCCCAGAGGCAACACATATCACTTCTGAGTTCAGTTCATTGATGAGTGTGTGTCATGTGGCCAAGTCTGCATCTGTGAGACAGACAGTGTAATCCTTCCTCAAGGAGGGGGAGGGAACATTCGTGAGTAATAACATAACCTACCACAATCAACGTCTGTTACTTGGACAGTCCTTTGGACTCCTTGAATAAACTTCATATACTTCATATAACAAAATTTAAATCATACCATTTAAAAGATACTTTCCCAATTTGGGGAAGAAAAAGCTCCAACTATTTCACTGAAACAAACAGATCCACCAAACAGGTCGAAATCTCCATTTATTTAAAGCCCCAGAAGAAAAATTACTGGATTATTGAGATGACTATTCCTGAAGCTCTTTACACATATAATCAAATTCTTGAAAATAGGGTTGTATGAATTTAAACTTCCAACAACTACATATGAAAACTTAAGTGTCATCGGAGCATCACTAGTAGTTAGTTTTCTGGCTTCGTATATTTTGGTTTCTTCTTATAGTATAACAGGGACACTTTCTCCGGCTTTGGCTTCCAAGAGGAGCTAGAATTTGGATACAAGTCTGTCTAGCTCTGAAGATGGCCCTTTCCCTGCTCTCTCCACTAGCAGTGGATATGTGGGGTAAAAAGAAATAAAGCTTTTGTCTCAGAAATCACTAGGATATTCATGTTGTTTATTGCCATGACATTACTATGCCCTAGCCTATCTTGATCAATAGAATTATGTTTCTGAGGATTACAACTAAGATACACTACAATTCCTACATGAAGGTCAGTAAGTACCAGCACACAATAGGCATTAAGATTCTATGACACCAGAGATAGAAAAAATAATTCTATAGGGAAAAAATGGTGCTTTCACATATGAGCCAAAATTAAAATTAAGACTGGCAGACACTTCAAATGAAGACATGTTAATTAAAAGTTGACCTGCCACTCACTCTATAAGCAAGTCTGGTTTAGGGCAGGGTGAGTGGTGTCAGGGATTTATTTATTACAAGTATTATTACTGATTCTTGAGAGTGTGGCCAAGAAGGCTAATTCATCTAGTATAAGGAAACAATTTCATATACAGAGGGAAAAAATGCAAATATGTTTATCAAAGTAATTTTATAATATTTAAACACTGCAAAATGTAGATATCCAGCTTTACAATGATGTATAGTACAAACTCAGATACATCTTACTGCCATCAAAATTTGCTGAGGTTACATAAAACATACTTGTGCTTACTGTGAAAATAAAAGGGAAAAAGGAAACTGTAGAATGGCAAGAAACCAAAATGGCAGCATCTATAATCATAAGATGATGGACAAGTGATTTTAAATTATTCTTGCTACTTTACTAAATTGTATATGCATGCGCCCACATTTAATACAGATAAAAATAGGGGCAATGGGTTTGGCAGACAGTGTTATGGTTGATCTTAGAAGGACAAGATTCATTTGAGGGAGAAAACAAATTAAACATGATGTATTGGATTAGCAGGTAATTTGAGTTTATGTTTTTCCAAATGTTCTCTCTCAGCCTTGGGCTTATCTAAGCAGAAAACATAATATATACAAATGCGAAATGTTCACAAAGTGTTTAAAAGAAAAAATCTGAGTTCTCCTCTACATGAAAAATAGCACTTTTCCCCTCACCATTGCCAACATTTTTTGTGCGACGTAGAATAAAACTTTTTAGGACTCCATATTAATCCATTGCAAAATCTTATATTTCCAATTTATCACTTGAAAATGACACAAACTTTCTTAATTCTAGCTGGATTCTTCGAAGAGTCTCTGAGCGGCTGTATGTGCCATATGCTGAAGTTTAGCTTTACACTATTTATCATCTCGGTCCCTGACTCCTTTTGCTTCTCATTCTGTGTAGAATAAAGGGTGAGATTTATCTTTATTTACTTAATTATGAGCCTCACAGATTGCGTCTGCTGTCCGTGCACTGCAGCAGTGTTGGAAGTGAGTAACCACACATGAGTGGAGGCATACCTCTGCGTGTCTCTTCAATTACCCTCCCCTGGACTTTCTCTACGTCAGCTTTATCTTCATTAAGGTAAAACCACCACTTCCCCTTTGCATTTTTGTGAGCTGTGTTGCTGCATAAAAGGAACTGCTATTCTGTTCTTTAATGCTATCTTTCGTGTATTATCTTAGTGCACAATAAACAAATAGTTTGTTGAGGGTTGTGTGTGTATGCATTGCAAAGTTTTGTATTTATAATAAAAATGTGATACATGCCTATAACTATAAAAAATGCAAAGAATGCATAACAACATAACAATATAAGCTAAAATTGAAAGTAACTCATCATCATAGAAATATCAATGGTCTGGCACAGATCTTTCAAATAGTATTCTATTTATAATAATATATATTTGTGTCTAAAATATGATCAGCCTGTATATATTATTTTATAATTTGTTTTGCGTGTTCAACACTATGTCATGTGCATCTTTCTATGATCACCTTTATAGGCCATTTCTCTCCCTCATATCTGAAATCATTCTATATTTTAGTGGTGCATACAGAGGTCAGCATTCCATTTGAAAAACTATTATTTTTGGTGTGAATGGATATCACATAACTTCATTTTTATCACTTTGTTTTTTAATCACACTGTTTAATCCCTAAGATTTCTTTTTTTTTTTTTTAAAGATTTTATTTATTTATTTGACAGAGAGAGACACCGCGAGAGAGGGAACACAAGCAGGGGGAGTGGGAGAGGGAGAAGCAGGCTTCCTGCCGAGCAGGGAGCCCCACGTGGGGCTCGATCCCAGGACCCTGGGATCATGACCTGAGCAGAAGGCAGTCGCTTAACCAACTGAGCCACCCAGGTGCCCTTGGTTATTTTTCAATGCAATAGGGAAACTGACTTCATGACCTAACGGAAGTGATTTCTGGGCAAATGTGTGAGCCACTAGCTGAACTGCCAATGATAGCTTTCTATTCCTGCTCAGGTGGGTCACTTTTTCTTTTTTTTTAAAAGATTTTATTTATTTATTTGACAGAGAGAGACACAGCAAAGAGAAAACACAAGTAGGGGGAGTGGGAGAGGGAGAAGCAGGCTTCCCGCCGAGCAGGGAGCCCGATGTGGGGCTTGATCCCAGGACCCTGAGATCATGACCTGAGCTGAAGGACGCTTAACGACTGAGCCACCTAGGCGCCCCCTTTTTTGCCTTTCCTTGTAAAACTAACATCAAGAAATACTTATTTCCGTTTAAACATAAAGAGAAGGGGAAATGAGACGGCGTGCCTCATACGTGCCAGGGTCAATAGGAGGAACTTCAAATGTATAAAAGTATACATTATTCTTTATCTTCCTAACAACCCCATGAATAAAACCACTGGTGGTAAAATATTTTTTGAATACCTACCATGTGAACTTTGTCAAGCTATCACGGAAGTCAGATATGCTGTCACTGTACAAAATTGATATAATGATACATGATTATATGATACGTAATGATATATTATCATTTTACAAAACGAGGGAAAAGCGGTTCTAACGGTTAAAAAGTAAAGGTGATAAATGGTTGCCAAAGTATTTGAGCATGGCTCCATAAATACATTGCCTTTATTCTTTCCATTAAACCATTTAATGTCACTTATTTAAGTGTATGTCATGAATAATATTTGTTTTACATTGCTCCACAATTTATCTTTCTAAAAATAAAATTTAGTAATCCTACTTAAGCACCACAATGGCTTGAAATTCTCTAAAGGATCTAGTCTTAAATCATCAGCAATGTTTAAAAGCCAAACTCTTTTGTCCCCTGCTTTCCAATACCACTATTATGCTGACCTAACTTTCATTCAAACCAGACACATTGTTTCACAACTTTGCATATGGTTTCTCAGATGCTAGCCCACCTCACTTCTACAAATGTTGAATTTATATTCATATTCACATCCCATTAAATTGTTACCATCCCTGGAAAGCCCTCCTACTTCCTCATAGAATAATCACTTTCTACTATGAGCTGCTAAAGCAATTTGGACATGCCTTTACCACAGTGCATATTAAAATATCATAATATAGTACAATTATGTTTTTATTTCCACTAGAACACAAACTTTTGGAAAGTAAAATTTGGGTTTGAAGCTTCAGTTTGTCTTCCCCACTGTCTAGCCCATTGGCTAGCAAATAATCAGTGCTCAAGAAATGAGAGCTAAATAAAAATCATAAAATAGTTACTTGACGGATATACACCAACACTGACCACAGAATTAATTACCAAATCTACAAAGAGAATATTGATCAGCTTTAATATAAATCCATATCTTTGTGGGGAGGGTATTTTTGTGTCTTGTGGATGATACTAATTATGGTCTAAACCTTATCACTTTTGTGGCCTGTTCCTCTCCAGAGTTGATATGAAGAAGATGAGAATTCAGGACAGACATCTCTTTTCACTGTACAACAATTCAAAGAAGCCAACAGATATTGCCAGAGTTTACTATAATTTGAAGTCTAAATCATGTATATTGCTTTGTTGGCCACAAGAGGAAGATAGGAAGGAAGACTCCTTTGACCTCTTTTTTTAAAGGCACCAGAACCTGCTGTAGCTTCATGCTAGCTATACCTTATCTATTTATAAACTTCTCTTTCTGGTAAAGTCAACATTGGAAAGTCATGCTTGGTGTCTCTTTTATTGGATTTTACTGACATTTGAGGGGCTTTTGATTCATTTTTATAAGCATCCTCTTCTTATGATTTTAGAAGCAGAATCATTCCAGTGGGAGATGTAAGAAATACCTTTCAATAATATCTTGTATTTGGAGTTTGCCTCCCACTGATGAGAAGCTTTACTTTGAATTCACGTTTATACTATCATAAAATTATTTTCCAATGAAGTACTGATTTCTATAAACTGAAAGTCAATACTTCATTAAAAATAAATTACATTTAAATGAGTGAGCTCTAACAAAATCGTTATTAGTTACATTATTATGATGTTTAAACGTCTAATTATTCCATAATGACTTAGAAACCAGCTGTTGTATTTAAGCATAGTATTGGCTTTATTTCAGCAATGAATTAAGTGAAGTAGATACGTACATGATGATAACACAGGGACATCAGCTTGAAAAAGCAATCCTTTGAACATAATCTGGCATGCACTTGAGTTATTTGTACAAAGATCCTCTATTCATTATCAATAATCGAAGACCAGCATTGGGGAAAACTTTTGCCCTTTTCTCATGCCTTCTTCTGTTAAACCCTTTCCTGGATTGCTTCAAGGAAGAGCTTGTTGCTGGTCTGATTGATCAGAGCTCAAGTTATCATAAACCACAACATCCAGCAAATGGACTCACTATAACTTAAAGGTGGTTGTCATTGTTTGGATCTTTATCCTCCTCTTCCTCTTTATAGGCTAAGATCCTAGCTGAGACTTCCAGCTTTCGGTCTTTACCTCTGCAAAGAATACTTTTACTTCAGTTATTTCATGATTTCAGGTCTTTGTTAAAGTACATAGATCTCAATGAGACGTTTTCTTGCCCACGTTATTACAAACTGTATTCCCATCTTTCTGGCTTTCCCTATTGTTGTTCCCTGCTTTATTTATTCCCACATACCACTTATGACCATCCAACAGACTAAAAATCTAACTTAATTGTTAATTGTCTCTCTTCTATCAATTAAATATAAACTCCAGGAGGTAGAGAGGTGTATGTTCAATTCCGTAATTCTAGCACCTTCCACAGCATAGGTATCCAATATTTATTTACCAAATGAGTGTGTGTGGGGGAGAGGATAGGTGGGCAGAAGGTAGAATGTAAGCCCAAACTATACATTCCAACTCAGTTTCACCAGAGTTTTCCCTTGGGATTATGGAATCCTGTCTCAATGGGCACTTAAATCCTCCCTTTGTTGTCATTCGTTAAGAATAATTCCACAGGGAATTAAACATAGTACTGGAAGACAAGAGGTTAGTTTTTATGAACAGGGGAGAATATGGTTATTTTTTTCTGCCTAGACTTAATGTCACTAAATACCATCGAAATCCCATTAAAATATCTAATAATAATATACAAGTGCCTAATAAATGTTGGCTTATTCACAAAAATACTGATTTTTTTAATTTTATCCACCTGAGTCTTTAGAGAAAACTGACTACCATCCTACTAGATTCTATGCATCATTTCCCATCCATAACTCCATAAAATGGGGAGTGATAAAATCCTCATAAGATAAAGTGCTTATAATCGTGTTCAGGATATATAAAGTTTCCAACATAAAGTTAGCTAATTTTACCACCATTACCCAATCAGTTCCAGGCCTTGGTGATTCTCTCTCTTAGTGTCTATCTTTTCTGTTTTATTACCACTGATTATGATGGAGGGTATTGTTTTCCAAGATGTTCATGTGCTGCCAGTAGTACAGAAGATTATTTCACATGGCATGGAAGAATAAATCACAAAAATAAAGTTAATTAATTTATTTTTTATTTTCAATTTTTAGTTATTTAAGATAACAACCTTTCATTCTGAATGAATAGGCTTGAATTTTAAAGCAAGTTGATATAAAATAAGGCATTAAGTCGAGACATATGTAGGTAATATGTTGATATGCAAAACATTCTGATGACTTATGGGAATGACTGATGTTTGAAAAATGTTACCTGGACTGTCTTTTTTATCCCAGCCTTATTCTGTACTTCTTTTTATACTGTCCTCTGAGTTACCTTTCTAAACAAAATTCTGATCCTGTAGCCCCTTGCCTTAAGTGTCCTCCACTCCTAAGACTCTCTGTAGGACAAATCTCAATCTTAGGAATGTACAAACTCTCCATGATCTGCTTTTGTCCCTTACCTCATTGTTTTTATCCCTGCCCTCATTGATTACAACTTCCACAGCACAATTTGTGCTCCTGCGAAATCAAGATAATTAAATTCCTTGATTATATTCCCTATAATTTGACAACTCTGTGCTTTCAGGCAAATTGGTTTTTGTTTTGTTTTGTTTGTTTGTTTGTTTGCTTTGCCTGGGTGATTATTTTTTGTTTATCCAAATGGAGAATTTATATTCCTACTTTAAAAACCAATTCATATGTGGGGCACCTGGGTGGCTCAGTTGGTTAAGTTTCTAAGCTTCTGACTCTTGATTCCAGCTCAGGTCATGATCGCAGGGTTGTGAGCTCCACACTCGGCACAAATTCTGCTTGAGATTCTCTCTCTCCCTCACCCTTTCCCTCTACCTCTCCCCTACCCTCAAATAAATAAATAAATAAATAAATAAAATCTTAAAAAAAAATTCGTATGTTATGTTTCTGGAAGCCTTATGAAAGGTAGAGTTGGTTATTTCTAACTCTGTGATAATCTGGCATTTTATAATATTTAATGTTTTCCTTTATTTTTAGTGTTTTTCATGTATATGTACACATGTTATCTCCTTCACTGGACCATGATCAGAGGCTCTACCTCCATCCCTAGCTAAAAACATGACAAGGACAGGGCCATTTTAATTACAAATCACCCAATTTTTCTAGATTGAAATCTAAACATCATGTTTAATAATGCTCCCTTTGTCCCAAACCATATCCAATTGTATAACAAGTTTTGTGCATTACCTATCAGACTGGTTTTCAATATTAATGCCTTGCGTACTCCATAGTTTTTAGGCTTCAACTCTCTTCTAGGTGCCAAAGTGCCTTCTTAACCAGTCATATTAGGATTCATTTAGTCATGTCAGAATCTCAAATCCAATTAACTTATTCAAAAAGGGAACATTTATTAGTTTATTGTATTAATCATGTACTGCCACAATAACGCTGTATCAGAAACAATCATAAAATCTCGATGGAATGTAACACAAAAATGTATTTTGCTCTGAAGTCTGAGTTAGGCAAGCAATTCTACTGATATGAACTGGGATTGGCTTGTGTGTCTGAGGTAGGCTGGCAGGTGGGCTACCAACTGGGTAGGTTGACTCAGCTCTTCTCCATGTGGTCTCTTAACCTTCAGCAGATTGCCCTGGGTTTGTTCTCACGGGAATAGCAAGGTTGTAAGAGAGCGACTTGCCCTATGCCTCTTGAGGCCCAGGCTCAAAACTGGCACACAGTCCCTTCCACCTCATTCTATTGGCCAAAGCAAGTCACAAGGTTTTCCCAGTTCAAAGGGTGGAGAAATAGACTCACTTCTTAATGAAAGGGGCTGAAAATTCACATTGCAAAGGCACAGGTAAAGGCAGAGGAAGAATGGGTGCTATTTTCACACTCCACCTGTTATACTCACATACACAAAATTGAGAAATGGAATGGGGCTGTTTTCAGAGGAGATTGGCTATGAAGATACAATTCTACCAGGAATCAGTCCCTCTCTTCCTCTCCTCAGCTCTAATCTATAATTCTCAGGCAGCTATTCCCACAAGGGCTGGTTCTAAGGTTGCAAGTGGCTTTGTCCTTACAATGAAAGCAAATTCTTCCCTAGCAGCAACAGGTAAAATAATAAGCAGCAACAGATAAAATGATAATAATAATTTGGAGGGAAACCCAAATTTCTTCTGCAAGGCATCTATACCTATTGCTGGCCCTTTCATTGTAGCCAGAGATAAAGGATACTATAATTAAAACAGCCAAGGTAAGATAGGATGCTCTTTACTCCCAGAATCAGAAAAAAAGCAAAAGCCGATTTTACTAAAAGGGGAGGAAGAGTGATGTGAAGGCCAAATTAACATGCCCTTGGTCTTCAATTCCTTCACATTCTTTTTTTTTTTTAAAGATTTTATTTATTTATTTGACAGAGAGAGACACAGCGAGAGAGGGAACACAAGCAGGGGGAGTGGGAGAGGGAGAAGCAGGCTCCCCACAGAGCAGGGAGCCCGATGTGGGACTCGATCCCAGGACCCTGGGATCATGACCTGAGCTGAAGGCAGTCACTTAACCAACTGAACCACCCAGGTGCCCCGATTCCTTCACATTCTTATACTCTACAGTATCACAGTAATTTCCCAGTGACGGATCTCACTGTTATTTGCTAGCTTAAATTCAGTGGTATTTCATTGACTGAAGTTAAATACAAAGTTTTTAGTATGATGTGATGTGCAAAACTCTTCTCAATTTGTTCTCTCTCTCTCTGTGTATATACCTATCTCTCCAGCCTTTTTATCTACCTCTTTTTCCCTTGGCTACCTGAAGATATTTTAGCCATAGTGGCCTATTTACCATGACAGAAATTTACCATGCTGTTCTGCCACAGGTTCAGTTAAATTACCTTCATTACCTGGCCCAAATCTCTATCTCCTACATTGTTTCCCACCAGACCATTTCAGCACCTGGTCATCCTTTTATGATTCAGTGCCTTTGATTATGCCCCTTAAACAGAATGCCTTTCTTTTTCTCATTCTTTATTTGGTATAATCCTGCTTATTTTCTAAGTCCCAGATTTAAGGTCCTCCTTTCCATGAATCTTGCCTTATCCATAAATTGATCACTTATTTTTCTCTGTAATCCCTACCTTACTACATTCTGATTGTGTTTTTTAAAAATATCCCCTCCCTCTGGAATTCTGTATTTGTTGTCTTTTAATTCTTTGTGTTTAACATCATGCCTAGACTATACGTTCTATACAATAATTCCCAAGAATTATTTTGTCTCTAATAATGAATAATTGTCAGTAATTTATTTAAGTGTATGCAAATGTTAGTGGCTGAGCAAAAAGGACAATGTAGATACCAAAAATATTTGCAATCTTCTTGTGTAAAAAAAAAAATCACTATGCTTTAATCCTGAGCAATAGAATAAAAATAAGTGACTGTTTTAAAAGAGTCTTTAAAGACCCTAAAAACATGGGCGCCTGGGTGGCTCAGTTGGTTAAGCGACTGCCTTCGGCTCAGGTCATGATCCTGGAGTCCGGGATCAAGTCCCATGTCGGGCTCCCTGCTCAGCAGGGAGTCTGCCTCTCTCTGACCCTCCCCTGTCTCATGCTCTCTATCTCATTCTCTCTCTCAAATAAATAAATAAAATCTTTAAAAAAAAAAAAAAGACCCTGGGCGCCTGGGTGGCTCGGTTGGTTAAGCGACTGCCTTCGGCTCAGGTCATGATCCTGGAGTCCCTGGATCGAGTCCCGCATCGGGCTCCCTGCTCAGCAGAGAGTCTGCTTCTCCCTCTGACCCTCCTCCCTCTCGTGCTCTCTCTCATTCTCTCTCTCACACAAAAAAAAAAAAAAGACCCTAAAAACACCTGAGTGTAATGAAGTTCAAAACTAATTTATCAACTTTATCTTTAAAATTTCATTATTGTATTAGTTATGAATTATATTCTCTCCTCTTGTACAAAACCTGTGCCATTATCTTTTGAAATTAAATATCTGATGTTTCCTTCTTGGTCTAATTCAAATGTATCCTCTTTCTAAGCAGAGATAGACACATTTTTACTTTGTTCTGTAAAACCATACATGCTAGTGATAAATGAGCAGTGTCTGTGGTTACATTTGTTCTTATCTCTTTTGAAGCAGAAAATCTGGCAGTCTCTTATCTAAACTTTAACAAGTGGAGATAAACCTTGATAGAAAAATGTTTCTGGACTGCCATCGCTTTTAGCAAGAGTAAACAATTTAAACTAAAAGCAGCTGTTTGATTTTTTCCAAAAAATAAATCTAAAAGTAAAATTCTCTCCAAAGAATGGCATATAATTCAATATAGCTTTCAATCAAGTGTAAATGCAGCTATACTGCATATTTATCTGTTATAAATATAAGGCCATTTTATTAAGTTCTTTTGGCCTTGGAACTAAGATGGTTATTGCAATAATGTCCAGTCTATGCAATTAATACGATCAAGGAAGTGATGCTAATGTTGTAATGGCTATTAAGCTTATAAACATCTTTTTTTATTTTTGTAACAATTGATAAATCCATTTGCTGGATTTTAATTTATGTTCCAGCAACCAGGAGTTCCCCAGAAAGTTCTTAGAGTGTATCTTGGCTCCTTGGAGGAAGGCAATTCAAGAGCGGAATTTCTGTTCCTTTTCAGAAGGGGTGCAAAATGAAAAAAAGAAACCCAAAGAAGAAGAGAAAAATATAAATCCTAACAGTGATGAAGGCAGCAAATAAACAAATATCTCTGCATTATGAGGGCCACAGTGTATATCTTAAATTTTAAGATCGCCACTTCAATTTGTTATCCTTGGCTCCAATTAGCTCACTGCTCTGATATTCCTGATTGAATTTCAGGCACTAATTAAATCCTTTCCTTTCCTTTCCTTTCCTTTCCTTTCCTTTCCTTTTTCCTTTCCTTTTTCCTTTCCTTTCCTTTCCTTTATTTTCCTTCTCTTTTCCTTTCCCTTTCCTTTTCCCTTCCCTTCCCTTTCTTTTCCTTCCCTTTTCCTTTCCCCTCCCCTTCCCTTTCCTTTCCTTCCTTCTTGTGTTTACCTTTTGAGATATTTTAGCAAAAAAGTTTTCATTTACACAAATACTGGGCTGATATATAATGAAATCTAGTATGTTTTCAAGTTGTTTAATTAACACAATTTTCAAATTTCTTTCCCTCTTCCTCCCTCCCATTCTCCTCCTTTACTTTTTCTTTGTCAGGACAAAAGAGAACATTACCATAGTTGAGCAAAAGTTATTTTCCTTCAGAAATAAATTAATATAAAAATATATGTATATATCTTAACTAAATCATATTAAGATCAAATGGCAAATTAAGCTAAATTGCCTTAAACCATAATATGACAGGCATATTCAAATGTATTGCAGGTTCAGTTCTACACCACTACAAGAAAATGAGTCAAATGAATTTTTTGGTTTCCTACTGCATATAAAAGTTATGTCTACAGTATACTGTAGTCTATTAAGTATTTAATAGCATTGTGTCTAAAAAATGTACATATACCTTAATTTAAGAATACTTTATTGCTGGGGCGCCTGGGTGGCTCAATTGGTTAAGCGACTGCCTTCGGCTCGGGTCATGATCCTGGAGTCCCGGGATCGAGTCCCGCATCGGGCTCCCTGCTTGGCAGGGAGCCTGCTTCTCCCTCAGACCCTCCCCCTTCTCCTGCTCTCTCTCTCTCTCAAATAAATAAATAAATAAAATCTTTAAAAAAAAAAGAATACTTTATTGCTAAAAAATGCTACCCATCATGTATGTGAGCTTTCAGCAAGTTGAAATCTCTTTTACTTGATGTAATGGCTATTGACTGATTAGGGTGGTGGTTGCTGAATGTTGCAGTAAATGCGGCAATTTCTCAAAATTAGACAATGAAGTTTGCCACTCAATTGACTCTTCCTTTCACAAACGATTTCTCTGTAGAATAGGATGCTGTTTTATAGCACTTGACCCACAGTAGAACTTCTTTCAAAATCAGATTCAATCCTCTCAAAACCTACTGCTGCTTTATCCACTAAGTTTCTGTAATTTTCTAAATCTTTTGTTATCATTACAACAATCCTCACAGCATCTCAACCAGTAGATTTCATCTCAAGAAGCCACTTTCTTTGCTCATCCCTAAGAAGCAACTTCTCATCCGTGGAAGTTTTATCATGAGATTGCAGTCATTCATTCACATCTCCAGGCTCCACTTCTAATCCTACTTCTCCAGCTGTTTCCGCTGCATATGCAGTTACTTCCTTTACTGAAGTCTTGAACCCATCAAAGTCATCCATGAGGGTTGGAATCAACTTCTTCAAATTCCTGTTCATGTTGATATTTTGACCTTTTCCCACAAATCATGAATGCTCTTTTTTTTTATTCTTATGTTAATCCCCATACATTACATCATTAGTTTTAGATGAAGTGTTCCATGATTCATTGTTTGTGCATAACACCCAGTGCTCCATGCAGAATGTGCCCTCCTCAATACCCACCACCAGGCTAACCCATCCTCCCAGGCCCCTCCCCTCTAGAACCCTCAGTTTGTTTTTCAGAGTCCATCGTCTCTCATGGTTTGTCTACCCCTCCGATTTCCCCCGCTTCATTCTTCCCCTCCCGCTAACTTCTTCTTCTTCTTCTTCTTTTTTTCTTAACATATATTGCATTATTTGTTTCCGAGGTACAGATCTGAGATTCAACAGTCTTGCACAATTCACAGCGCTTACCAGAGCACATACCCTCCCCAGTGTCTATCACCCAGTCACCCAATCCCTCCCACCCCACCCCCCACTCCAGCAACCCTCAGTTTTTTTCCTGCAATTAAGAATTCCTCATATCAGTGAGGTCATATGATACATGTCTCTCTGTTTGACTTATTTCACTCAACATAATACCCTCCAGTTCCATCCACGTCGTTGCAAATGGCAAGATCTCATTCCTTTTGATGGCTGCATAATATTCCATTGTATATATATACCACATCTTCTTTATCCATTCATCACAATCCTCACCATCCTCAAGATGGACATCTTGACTCTTTCCACAGTTTGGCTATTGTGGACATTGCTGCTATAAACATCTGTACTCAGAAAACTATAAAATACTCATGAAAGAAATTGAGGAAGACACAAAGAAATGGAAAAACGTTCCATGCTCATGGATTGGAAGAACAAATATTGTGAAGATGTCAATGCTACCTAGAGCAATCTACACATTCAATGCAATCCCCATCAAAATACCATCCACTTTTTTCAAAGAAATGGAACAAATAATCCTAAAATTTGTATGGAACCAGAAAAGACCCTGCATAGCCAGAGGAATGTTGAAAAAGAAAAGCAAAGCCGGCGGCATCACAATTCTGGACTTCCAGCTCTATTACAAAGCTGTCATCATCAAGACAGTATGGTACTGGCACAAAAACAGACACATAGATCAATGGAACAGAATAGAGAGCCCAGAAATGGACCCTCAACTCTATGGTCAACTCATCTTTGACAAAGCAGGAAAGAATGTCCAATGGAACAAAGACAGTCTCTTCAACAAATGGTGTTGGGAAAATTGGATAGCCACATGCAGAAGAATGAAACTGGACCATTTCCTTACACCACACACAAAAATAGACTCCAAATGGTTGAAAGACCTCAATGTGAGACAGGAGTCCATCCAAATCCTAAAGGAGAACACAGGCAGCAACCTCTTCGACCTCAGCCGAAGCAACTTCTTCCTAGAAACATCGCCAAAGGCAAGGGAAGCAAGGGCAAAAATGAACTATTGGGACTTCATCAAATAAAAAGCTTTTGCAAAGCAAACGAATGTTCTTAATGGCTTCCAAAATGATGAGTCCTTTCCAGAAGATTTTCAGTTTATTTCAACCGTCAGCAGAATCACTATGTACAGCAGCCATAGCTTTACAAAATGTATTTCTTAAATAATACAACATGAAAGTCAAATTTACTATTTGATCCATGCACTCCAGAATGGATGTTGTATTAGCAGGCATGAAAACAACATTAATCTTGCTGTACATCTCCATCAGAGCTCTTGTGAGCAGTTGCATTGTCAATGAGCAGTCATATTTTAAAAGGAATCTTTTTCCTGAGAGGTAGGTCTCAACAGCGGGCTTAAAATATTCAGTAAATCAAGTTGCAAACAGAGGTGCTGCCATCCAAACTTTATTGTTCCACTGACAGAACACAGGCAGAGTAGATTTAATGAAATTCTTAAGGGCCCTAGGATTTTCAGAATGGACGATGGACATGGGCTTCAGCTTGACTTGCCAGCTGCATTAGCCCCTAATGGGAGAGTCAGCCTATCCTTCAAACCTTTGAAGCCAGGCATTGACTTGTCCTCTCTAGCTATGAAAGAACTAGATGACTTCTTTTTCCAATAGAAGACTTTTCATCTATATTGAAATTTGTTTTTCAGTGTAAACACCTTCATTAATTACCTTAGCTAGATCTTCTGGTTAACTTGCTGCAGCTTCTACATCAGCACTTACTGATTCACCTTGCACTTTTATATTGTGGAGATAGCCTCCTTCCTTAAATCTCATGAACCAACCTCTGCTAGCTTCAAACATTTCTTCTGCAGCTTCCTCACCACTCTTGGCTTTCATAGAATTGAGGAGAGTTAGGACCTTATTCTGGGTTAGGCTTTGGCTTAAAGGTATATCATGGCTGGTTTGACCTTCTATCCAGACCACTAAAAGTTTCTCCATGTCAGCAATAATGCTGTTTTGCTTTCTTATTATTTGTGTGTTCACTGAAGTAGCACTTTAAATTTCTTTCAAGAACCTTTCCTTTATATTCACAACTTGGCTCACTGTTTGGTTCAAGAGACCTAGATTTTGGCCCATCTCAGCTTTTGACATGCCTTCCTTACTAAGGTTAATAATTTCTAGTTTTTGATTTAAAGTGAGAGATGTGTAAGTTTTCCTTTCACTCAAGCAGTTAGAGATCATTATAAGGTTAATAACTGACCTAATTTCAACATTGTTGCACTTCAGAAATTAGGGAGGCCAAAGGAGATGGAGAGAGATGGAGAAATGGCTGGTTGATGGCGCAGTCAGAACACACACATTTATAGATTAAGTTCACCATCTTATATGGGCACAGTTTGTGACATCCCAAAACAATTACAATAATAATCTCGAAGATTTGATCACAAATTACCATAACATATAATAATAATGAAAAACTTGAAATATTGCCAGAATTACCAAAATGTGACACTGAGACATGAAGTTAGCAAATGCTATTGGAAAAATAGCACTGACAGACTACCTCAATGCAGGGTTGCCACATACCTTCACTTTGTTTAAAAAACACAAGATCTGAGAAGCACAATAAAGCAATCACAATAAAATGAGGTATGTCTGTACCTAAGAATCATTTTTCTGTCCTTTCAGAGAATAGAAATCACCAAGTTTGACTTCCAAGTTCTTGTAGTACTTTCTAACTCTTTCACCTTTGGCTTAAAGGCATACATTTTATCTTCAGCTCCAGAGTTTACTTTAAAATTAGAGTTAAATTTTTCTAGAAATGTGAGGATTCTGAACTGTGCATGTTAACCACTAACTTTCACTTTAGTGGCTTTCTTGTGTAAATTTAGCTGCTTCGCTTCCTAACCAGTCTTTCTCATAGTTGATGTGGTTAAACTTATCAATTTGCCTCACCTTTGTCCTTTAGGAGACTATAATCCTTGAATAAGAGTTTGTAGCTGGTATTGTATTTTAGCTGTGGTCCCACTTTTCACAGAATAGAAATAAACACACAAAGATGAATTTAAGTAATACCACTACTTAAAAATTATGAAATATTTTTCTTGGCCCAACCATGCATTCATAGTTATGATTGTTCCAAATCAAATTATTAGTGACAAGAGATAGAAGTGAAGTGGTAGGGCACTCTAATCCAGTAGGACTGGGCAGAGTAACTGAAAGCTGACTGTAAGGCAATTAAATTTATGTTAGAAAAAGAAAGCTAGAATCATTCCTTAAAAGAGAAGTCTTTAAGATTTACTGTCACAAATATTGCAGCTGTTGAAGTAATTCTCCTCTTTAAATTGTGGCATCTCCCCCAAAACACATGGATTTGGTTTTCCTGAGATTTTGCCTCCATACTTTGAATAATCACATTCTCAGTAGGCTTTAAATGTACACAAATTACTTTATCACAAAATATATCTTGGAAGAGGAGAATTGGACATGGATTACAAGTGAATTATAAGTAAATATAGTTTAAAGAGGTGTTTCATCCAACCTAATGGATTGGCCAACTTTCTCTTAGTCCTTCAAGCCAGTTCAAAGTTAAAGCTTGATAGAAAAAGGTACTTTTTGTCAGTTACTATGTAAATCCTTGGACATAAACCGAAATTACTCTTGGAAATGTTACAAAATAATTGTTATCTTCTGCATAGTTATAACACCCAGAAATTCCTTGAATTAGACTCCTGAGTTAGTTAACACAGGACAATTTAGCAATATGATTCTTTAAACATTGATATTAATTTTCTCATTCTTTTCCCTCTTTCTGTACAAATTTTTATTTATTCTTTTAATCTTTACTGGTTACCTTTCATGCTTATATTATTGTATCAGTTATCCCCAGATAAAATCCCAACCTTAAATGACTGTCAAATGGCTATTTCCTCCTCTTTACTATTTAATCTATAATCAGTAGATCCTTTAATGAATTGAATTAATGCCTTTCCTCCATGAAAATACAAAATAAAACATCACCTTTCACACTTACAGCATTTTGGTAGTAGATTTATGTTGAGGATGGGCTTGGTGACTGATTGATGCCGACAAAGGCATCTCAGTATTAATTCCACTGAGTCAAAAATGGTTGTATCCATATGTGTCCTCCAACCTTCAAATCAGTAGACTGTAAATGATAGCATCAAAACTTTCTTTCAGGGCGCCTGGGTGGCTCAGTTGGTTGAGCGACTGCCTTCGGCTCAGGTCATGATCCTGGAGTCCCGGGATCGAGTCCCGCGTCGGGCTCCCTGCTCGGCAGGGAGTCTGCTTCTCCCTCTGACCCTCCTCCCTCTCATGCTCTCTGTCTCTCATTGTCTCTCTCACAAATAAATAAAATCTTAAAAAAAAAAATTTAAAAAAAAATTTCTTTCAGCTTTATGGTTTAATTCACCATGGCTGGATATAATTCTTTGTACAATTTAGATATGTTGTGAGTTATACAGAGCTACTAACACTTCCCTAATTTTTTGTTTCACACTGAGATATCTTCTGTGGTTTAAAGTTCATACTTCTGACATTTTCTCATAGCACTTAAAATCCAAAGCTCTGAACTGAGTACAAACTTACATCCGACTACTGACACCTAGTATCAGCAACAATTCTGAATTATCTTTGAGATTAAAAATCTAATTCTTAAAAATTTAAAGTAGAACGATGACTTTCTCTCCCTTGCTTCTGCTACATATAGCATATTAATTTCACATTAGCAACATATCTAAATGAAATATAATTATCAGAGAATTCAGTCATGTCTTGACCGCCATCTAATACCTGCCAGAGGTTCTTTTAAGACACTGATATTTGAGGACAGCCTAATGGACATTTTTACTACCCATTGAATACATTTTCCAAGTTCTATTCCTGTATTAAGTAAGAGTACATAAAAAAAGTAATGTCTGGACCTTAGTCTTCTATGTTGATTTAGTATCATATCCTCTACTTCATAGAATTTCTATTAAATGGAAGAATTTCCATAAAAACAGTGATTCTATCTTCTGGAAAATTTTAAACAGGTATCACTGGAATAATAAAAATTAATTTTAAGATAACTTTGTTGTAGTTAAAGGTATTTTGTATTCTATTTTTAAATGTCATAGAAGGTAAATTCCCAGTTGAATTCTGGAAAAAATACATATATACATGTGAAATAGTATACTTGTGAGTGATACAGTATTTGCTTCTTTGGCCTTAATTTTCAGGAAATGTATAAAAATTAATTATCACTTAATATTGGTAATTAGTTTGTCTAGGGCTTGACAACTCCTATATCTGTAGTATTGCTTATTTTAAAATTTCATTTTCCCTTTTCCTGTATACTTAATTTTATACCTTCCAAAATATTATTGGTAGATGTGGAGTATACATCATAAGTAAACTGAGATGAGAGAAATTCATGCATTGTAAAAAAAGAAATGCTGCATTGCAATACATACCACAATTATTAAATAGCAATCTGCAAAACTTTAGCTTTGCTTTTAAGGAGGAGAGAGTTTTTGCCTCAAAAGTTTAAAATTATAATTTATAATAATTACTGATTTTTATTTTGATAATTACTATTTAGCAAAATGGAGAGTAGTTGCTTCTGTCAATATATTTATTACATAAAGGTTTGTGTAGAGGAAAAAAAATCAGTGCTGCCTGTTGAGACAGGCAGTTTGTGGTGTGAATGTCACATAAATATTTAACAAAAGGAAACCCGAGGTCTCCGATGGACGTACATCTGCTACTGAAGAGTTACAACTCACACATCACATGTTTTTTCTTGACATATGGCATGTCAGAAAGGAATGTTAAAAAAAAAAGAAAAAGAAAAAAATGTAAACTCTTAACAAAGCATTAAAATCATGTATATATAATAATACAAGTATGTCTCATTAAAGGATTCTGAAAAAAAAATCTGGAGTACATATGGAATAAGACAGCTGTTAGGTTGCTGTAAGGTTAAACAGATTTATAATATCTCCATTATACTCCCCACATGTTAATATCAGGAACTTCTAGGAATGATTAATATTAATGACATTAAAAAGAAACAAGTGTGTCTTTCTTTGAAAAACTCAGATTTTGCACATCATTTTTGAATTGACTCAAAGTGTAAGAGTATGTAAGCAAGAAATGTTATTTTAGGCAAGACTGAAGAATGCTGAAAATAAATCCAAATGAGAAATGGAAAGTATTATAAGATTGCAGCTACTTTCAGGATCATGTAAAAACAGTTAATCTTTTCATAAGCTAGATTTCTTAACATTCTCTCACAACAACCTTATAAAGAATATGAAGAAAGCAAAAATGAATTTAAAAACCTAATGAATTGCAAAGAGTCTGAATAATGCAACTCTGAAAACAATTATGCCATAGACATCTATGTATAACCAAATGGGGAATACCTTGTCCCTGTCTCTGTCTCTCTGTCCCCCTGCCACCATCACTGTATCTCCCCCCACTACTATCCATCTGCCTATCCCCTCTCCCTATCTACCCAGACTCTGCTGTGTTCCAACAGGATTTAAGTTACCTTATATGGAAATACATGAAATTCAACAAGATAACTATTAGGATCTACCAGGAAAACTGAAATTGCTCTAATCGTGTTTTAATAAAGTGAATTTAATAGAAGAAATTGTTTATGCCGGTGATAACCCAAAAAAGTGGCCAAATAGGGGACAGTGAGGCAGCACAGAAATTGGCAACAGCAGGAGGCAGCTGCCACCCTCAGCTAAAAGGACACGGTGATGAGATATGTTAGTGGGATGGAAGGACTGGAGTCTTATCATAGGAGCTGGACCCACTGCAGGCCCATCTGGCAGGAACCAGGGCCACAGGGAGGAAGGGTCACTGAGTAGATACCTGGAGAAAGAGACATGTGGAGATGTACTCTGGCTTCTCTCATCCTCTGGACTCCAGTTAGTCTTCCAAAAGTGTCTCTCATAGGGTGAACACAGTGGGGACTAGGAAGTGCAGTCTGCAGGGGTCAGCCCTGCTCTGAAGAACAGAGCAAGGGGAGGTAATAATGGATCTGTGTGAGAGCCCCACACAGGCGCATCCAGCTTCTAGCTGCCAGACTGGCTGTGCTGGCTGGAGTCATTATGTTCATTTACAAGAAACATGGTAGCATCTACTGGATGAATTCAGAGAAGGGCAGAAGTTGAAGCCCAGCTCAGAAGCTGAAAGCCACCCAAGCCTCCTGCCCTCTCACACACAGTATCTATACCTCTCTCTTTCTCTCTTTTCCCTTTGGTTGGGCTCCAGGGAAGACTAAATCACCAAGGTCTCTCTGTCTTTTCTCATAACCAGGCCCTTCTGAAGACCCTGCTCTATCTGGCAGCTTTCTCCAGGACATTGCTGCTATCATAATTGGGGCTGGCAATTTCTATGAGTACTACTCCTATGATGGAGACTGTATCTATGATATCTCCCCTTGGAGGGGCTTGCACAACCCACCCAGGGTGGTGGTGGTGGTAAAGAATGTATGAGAGAGAATTCCAAAGGAAAAAAATGAGAACAACATAACAGCAAAGATGAGGTTGGTGTAATGTAGTATAAATGCCTGACAATTATCTTTTTTGATTATAATGTAAGTGCTTGACATTAAGCTTTTGATTGCAGAGGCATCCATTTCAAACACATCCATCTCAAATAAATACATTGCCAGCTGTACAACTAGATAAACAACCAGGCCACCCCACCCATGAAGTCCCTTTCAGAAAGCCCTGGATGACCTAGATAACTGACCCCTTGAGTGACCCCCACTTACCCATTCCCACATTTTAATTCCTGTTCTTAGGTTTTAAATTCACCAATAAAAAGTAAACCCACAAAATCCTAGGCACCCCACCCTTGACCCCAATAAAAGCAGAACTCCAGGTCAGAGCCCTCTCTGTCTTTCTACCCATGACTTTCCACTGTGTGACCCTGGGTGTGCCATGCACCCTCCAGGATTTGTGAGTAATAAAACTTTTTTCAAAGTTCCCTGATGGTTATTACTGAGGTCCATCTTGTAATAGTAATAAGAACTACAAGGGCTGGCCTAGCCACAACATTGTCTCCTGTTGGAGAAATGTCTATGGGGACTCACCACAAGTAGTACAGGCCCAAGTGAGTGCCCCAGGCATTCCGAGCCAATGGCTGAGAACAACATAAAACATATACAAAACTCTGCCTGATAAATGGCATTTTTTAAGCTTCCTAATAAACAACTCAAAGAGGAACAGAACATATAAGTAGACATATAGTTTAGTCTCAAAAATTACTCAGAAGAGACAGAACTTTCTTGATGCCAAAACCAGAAAAGAATTTGTTCTAACTATTCTAATAAAGAAAACTTAGCTTAAAGTAATGCACACTATTCTCAAAATCCTTGTAGTAATGAGTTTCATTCCTCACAATATTTTAAGATCTAAACAAATACTGTTGAATAAAAAACATTTCGGGGAAACTTTTCCAAGGGGAAAATGCATCCAATAAGACCCAAGTAGACTGTTCCCTCATCTTCTAGATTCTAGATTAATCAAGGGATAGACTTAGAAAGGGGAATGGGATGCAAATTCATCAGCTACTATTCAATCATAATAGACTTTTGATAAACATTAAGTAAAAGGAATTCAAGATTAAATGTCCAAACACCTTTGTAGAACTATTCAGTTTGTCGGTCAAGTCAGGTGATTTTTTTGCTTTGGCAAGTAACTGACCTATATTCAGGGCCAGTCATAGAGTATGTGATAATGATATAACGAAGTGTTATCAGCGAGCCCCAACAGTTAAAACCAGAAATAGACAAGACTATTTAACTCACTGTGCTTATTTCTTACTGCACTTTCTTGACACCTTAACAAAGATGTTTTACAATGATGGGGACATCCGAACAGTTAGGCCAGAAAAGCCCTAATAGCAATGGAATACCTAGAAGACCACACCCCACATATCCCTTTCCCTGCCCATGATCAAGGACTGAACACATACCAATCCCTGCACATGATGATGTGCTCTCTGCCTGCTCTCTTGCATGTAGCCTCCTGAACCTCTTCTTATAAAACTCTAGGTACCCATTTTGCTGGCATATAGATCGGTTGTTAAGGCTTGAGCCTGCCATCTCTCCCAGCTGGTGACACCCAAAAAAATTTCTCCCTTTCTCTTTTCCAAACCCTGGTTTCTTGAGTTATTGGCTTCTCTTGTGATGAGTTTATCCAAGTTTGTTTGGCAACGGTGTTGGCAAACCCAGCCAGGAGCTAAGCTTTTGATTTGTCCAGCGCCTCTGGGATTCCCCAGGATGGAGTAGTTGGCAAGGGCAATGTGCTAGGGCTTACCCATTCATTTCCTGAGTTAGCGGCTGTGATAGATCATTGGCTAACAGCATGATGTCCCAAAGTGAGGACATGGTGGCATATGATTAATGGTGTATCTACATTACCATGCTAAAAATGCCAAGGTATTAATAGCTAATGTTGATTTCATTCCTATTTAGTATAGGGGCCAAGGGCAGGCTGTCCCCAAATGGGCCATGTTGGTATGAAGATTATTCTGAGCTGACAGGAACTGAGACCCTATGGACTCAAAAGAAACTTTTGCCCCTCCCTTCACAGCATAAAAGAGTCTAAATTGGGGTCTTTCCCACAATAAGTGTTATTAGCAAAGATAAGTTTTATCTGAGTGACCCATCTGTACATCAGGGCAAACATCTAATTACCAAGCATCTGCTCTTACTGCTCTGTGAACTGCATTCCTTTCCCCTGAAGTCCCAGGCCCTACTCCCTACTCCTTAGTTCAGGATAACATATATGCTTCATTTTGCCTGAGTGTCTTTGGAATTTCCATGCCTGTGTGAATTCCCCATACATACACTATTAAATTTGATTTTCTCTTGTTAATTTGTCTCATGTCAATTTGATTCTTAGTTCAGATAGAAGGACCTTGAAGGAGACAGGATGACCTTGCCCCCACCCTTTTGCCATTAGAATGCCAAAATTATCCAGATTAGTGCGACATATAATTTATTCAATAATCCTAAGCTTTTGATTTATTAATTAGTTGAGATACGTCCTTTCTTTGACATTTTTTTCTTTTCTTCTTTTCCAGAGTTTTCAGCTAATTGGTGTATGGATCAGGGTTACAAAACCCTCTGGCGTCTAATATAAGCAATTGATCTTATTATATTATTGCTAATAACTGTACTTTATGATGTGGGTAACAAAGGCAGAAGAAAAAATATTAAATTTCCTCACTACCTACAGCCCATTGACAAGTCTTTGAAACAGGCAGAGTGACATTCCTCTAGGGGCTCAACTGCTTCAATGTTAATACTTTGCTAAGGGCAAAAGGCAATCCTAACCTGAGCCCCTCCCCCTCCCAGGGTCCTGTAAGTCTACTCTAATGTATAAAATTCCTTTGGTAACTTCCTTTATCTCTAAACCCCCCAATACACGTGTTGACAATCATCCCCCAAGCATATGGCCCACTGATATATATCTGGAGCGTCTCACAACTAGGGTTTTATTATATGATAATAAATGACCTTTTCCCAACAATACTTAGCCCTCTCAAGTCCTGGAAACCTTGCTTCCAAAATTCCTTAGAGACTTACACTATCCCTAACCCCCTCCCAACTTGAAAGTATATAATGGGCCACTCCTCATGACCCCGCTTCAGCTCTTTCTGCCCAAGGGTCCTGTCCCCGTGCTTTAGTAGAATCACCTTTTTGCACCAAAGATGTCTCAAGAATTCTTTCTTGGCCATTGGCTTTGAACTCTAAGATCTTTCCTACATCACTTCATAGCTAAAATATGCCAGGGAACTATGATGAGCCACAAAATTAAGGAAAAAACAAAAAAGAATTGAACTTTAAAAGTCAATATCCAAGCATATGCAATCTTCCTTTGGATATAGTATTTGTGAAATAAATTAGCTTGTGTAGGGGTGGAAACATTTTTCTTTCTTCCCTCCTAGGTTCTTTTGGCTGCTCTATTAATTAAATTGACATAAGACAGATTAGTAGGAGAAACATAACCAAAATTACATATGGCAGAGGCCCATATGGAAAGGAAGACTCAAAGGGCAGTCAGGTAATTGAGGTTTATATAACATACTGAATTAAGGAAAGAAGTAGGGGTTTGGGGTTACAAAGGGGAGGAAAGTCGTTCACAGGAAGGCAGAGGAGATGTTTAGAAAACAAAGTTTCACCTGTTATGCAGGTAAGTTTCTCAGGTGAAAAGGTATCTCTGGTAACAGTTTCTTCTTGGTATTGACTCCCTTTCCAATATAAATGTAGGCAGTTGAGGAGGGAGGTAAATAGTTTTTTTCTCAATTGCTGGATTTTGATTGCCTTTGGCTCAAAATAATCCTCATGCCGGGAGTTACATATTTTGGATTGATAAATTCTGCTCCCCTTTACTTATAATTACAGTGTCTACACATTATATGAATATCTCAGAGAATACTATTTGCCAATTCTCACAAAATGCATTTTTTTATTTGGTGTTACATATAAAATTCTTACATCCTACACTTTTATTTTTACCAAGAATATAAAAAGTCTGATAAAAGATATCTGAACATTCTAATTAGTGGTGCTATATCAGTCCATTCACAATTGAACAATCATGCTGTCACCAGCTAGCCCCCTAGACCTGATCTTTACTGATCATCTGCTTGTGCCCACTGAACTTTGTCCCCCATTTTTCCTTAAACTCTTCTTTCCAGCTTATCTCTTAACTCAGGCAAAATACCCTCCAAGCATAGCATCCTGTGATGGAAACCAAAACCATCCTTTAAGCAAGAACAACTGCCCAAAGAGTTCTGGCCTGCCCAGACCACCCAGACTGGTTTGAACTTAACCCCTGACTCACACCTGCACAGATAGTCCATGGAGTGACCCACGGAGTGACCAATAGTTACCTTTACCTCATTATAATACTAATATCTCCATCCAAGGAGAAGCACAACCCTCATTTAGGTAACATACTATGTACTTATAGGCATGTTTCCTTAAGGCACTTGAGCCACCTTATGCCCGCCTCTACATACGATAACAAGGCTCCCCTATCTAAATATTCACTCTAACCTTAAATAAAAGAAACTGATTTATGCTTGCTTGGGGAGTCAGGGCTTTGGAAGTTACTTCCCATGATCTCCTTATTTGCTGCAAATAAAGTTTCCTTTGTATGACAACTCCACCTGATGTTGTTTCTATCTGTGTCTTACCAAGGAAGAAAATCAAGTTAGTTCAGTAACAATGTCAAATTCAGTAACTATGTAGATCAAATGATAGCTATTGAAAATGTAGGGGCCAAGGAAGGCTGCCCCAAGATAGATCACTTTTATATAAAGATTATTTTTGAATTAAAAGCAACCAAAACCCAGCAAATTCAGAAAAAGCTCTTTACCTCTTCCACAACTGCCTAAGCATGGATCACTACATCAAAAACTAATGATGTATTGTATGGTGATTAACATAACATAATAAAATAAAATTAAAAAAAAGAATTTAGATAGTGCACTTACTCCAGGAAAACAGGTATCACCATGGATAACTACATTATACTATGAACTAGGTCAGGTAGACAGGCAGGAACTTAGCAAGGCCTGTTTAATCACAGTCCTCTATGTTCCATTGTTTGTGAGTCAGAAGCCAACATTTGTTTACCAAACATTTACTCTTTTTCATCGTCCTGTGAATCGAATTCCTTCCATTTGAAGTCCCAGGCCCTTAGCCACTTCTCCTTAGTCTCTGATATATATTCCTCATTTTGTCAGACTGTCTTTGAAATTTCTTGTCTGTGTGGATTCCATATACATAAGCTATTACATTTTTCTCTTTTTATTCTGTCTCATGCCAATTTGATTCTTAGTCCAGTTAGAAGGACCTAGAAGGGCAAAGGAAACTCTTCTTCCCCAACAAGAAATACAAGAATTATCTTAGAATACTATTACTATTGGAATTAATAATATTTTTAAAAAGGGATAGTGAATGTTCAGGGATTTATAATATAAAATAAAACAAGCTTTGACTTTTCTTTTACTACCCATAAGTGACCTGTCACTTTTCAAGTGAAAGGCAGCAGAAGGCTGCGGTTAAAACCTCTCCTCAGAAATGCATTTGCTGGTGCTGAATCTGGCTTGGCTACTTATTAGATGTGTAACCTTGGAAAATTTATTTCTCTTGCTTCAGTTTCTTTATCTATAAAATAGGGGCTATATTAGAACTTTCTTTATTAGGTTTTTATTATGATTAATTCTTAAATGAGTTAATATTTGTAAATTGTTCAAAACATTGTCTGGCACATATGAAGTGTCATAAAATGACTGTTTAATAAATAAAACCTTTAGTATATCTGTTTTAAAAATGAACAATAAAATTATCTGCTTACTTATAATGAGTAAACTTACAGTACTTTGTATAATTCTGACCAGGATAAAGTAACTTTAGGAATATCTTACAATTCACTATGTTTTTATATTCATAAATAAACAACCATATGGCATAGATAGTTCCCCATGAGCAATGCCATTTATCAAATTAAAGCAAATTTACTGAGTTTTCTTTACTATGTTTTAACTACATATACTGTCTCTACCAAAAGCTGTTAAAGCCAAAAAAAAAAAAAAAAGAAAGAGGGAGAGAGAGTCAAAATAGATGGTAGATGCTTGAAGCTCTCTATATGCATAGAGTTAGAAAAAAATGTATCAAGACAAAAATACAGCTGAAGTATGGTTATGGCTAAATGCCTCTAATATAAACTCTTTGTTAAGTACTAAGTAAGTTCTACATCTGGCTGGCCATTTATTATTCATTCTACTTCCTAGGGGGACTATCACAAATGACAAAGCATATGTTGATTTGGGATCATTTCAATAAAAACTCTTTCTTATGCAAATATTTATCTTAAATTCCATAAAGTTATTAATGAAGGCAACAATTGTGAACAGACAACAGAATATTGCAAACCCTGGGGACACTGAGGGCCTAGAATTTCAAAGGTAAACTGAGATTTCTATTGTATAATACTTAAGAAAGTCAGTTATATTGTATAAATCTTGTTAAAGTATGCATGCGTTGCTTTGTAAGCAGAAAAAAGCTATATACAGAGAGAGATTCAAACAAAAGTTAAATATGTATTTCTATAATGGCCACAGTAGAGCTGTAATTTTTCCTGTACTAAATGTTTTTTCCACATATTATTTAACTCAGCAATAGCCATAAAGTAGGTAATTTTTTTAAATTCACTAAAAAAGAAATTAAGGAAAAGAAGTATTAACTATCTAAAATTATTTTACTGTATTTTTGTATTATTTTACTGTATGTTTGCCTGATTGCTATGCATCTCCTTCACTAGAATGTAGTCTCCAAGAGAGCAGTGACCTTGCCCTGTCTTTTCAAGACCATTTCCTCAGTGCTTATAATACCTTCTTGCATAAAAGTATTGAAGAAATAAAGAATATTAAATTTATGAGCTTGCTAAGATCTCACAACTAGTAATTTGTTAGAGAGATGCACACTAAATCACCCAAGATGATTTTTCTTTTTCGTGACCGTATATTAAAAAACAAAACAACAACAACAACAAAAGCAGCATAGAACAGCACTTTTAGAAATTTCTAGCCAGGCTCTGAGAATTACAATGTCTTTTATCAAGCTTTACACAAAGCAAAGATAGTGTCCTAAGCTAATATTCATCTTCTCAATCAAAAACAGCTGCATGACTTTGGGTAAGATACTTCACCACTCAGAATAAGAGTAAAACTTTAATATTGGTGTAATGAAGATTTGATATGTTAGTATTTGTAAAGCTCTTAAAATAGAATTTGGCATTTATTGAGTGCTTTAATAAATGTTAGCAATTATTGTCATTATTGTTGTTTGAAATTAATTTCAGGTAGATTTCTTACCTTTCCAACTTTGTACTAGGAAACATTGACAATATAACTATGTCCAACTGGTCATCTTTTAAAAGAGAAGAAGTTTGCTTCAACTTGTCTACACTAAAAAAAAAAAAAAAAAAAAAAAAAAAAAACTGGTAAGAGAGCAGGAAAAAATTAGATTTTTAAAAAAAATTGATTTTTAAACATTTTTTGAGCAGGAAAAACAAAACAAAACAAAACAAAACCTGTATGCTTTACCAAACACTTCCTATCACAAACATGTAAGAGTAGAATCTTTTTGGCCAATTTTCTGGAGCCTAAGGTGGCTGACTTTAGCTGAGTTGTCAATTACTACTTGGAAGAGTAGGAATGGCTGGAGGAAAAAAAAAAAAAAGAATGGCTAAAGAAAAAATTAAATTCTTTGATGATGTGAGGTGAAGTTTGAAATTAAAGGTTAAAACTCATTCTCTCTGATTTTTTATTTTGCTCTCTCTCAGCCAAATATGTTCTTAATGTCTGCACAGATGTGAGCATCTCTAAGATCTGTAGTCTGGGTTTTCTTCCATGGCGATCACAAGGGTCCGACCAGTACCTCAGAGTCCTAATTAGTTTCTCAGGTGCCTCACTTTAAAAGAGCTGAGGAATTAGCAGAATAAATAAGATGGTCATCACACTGGCCCCTCACCCACTAAATTCAAAAAAGTAAAAATAAAAATAAAAAAGTCAAACCCTAGCACCTGAAGTTATTAATTCAGGCAAACATAGGACTTCAGAATAATTCCAAAATATAAAGTGGAGATGCAGAGTGTCTCACATAAGGAAAGTAAATGGAGAAAATTGTTTTTTCTGGACCTAAGTTTGCTTTGGACTTTGTTCCAACAGAGATTCAGTATAATTTAGTAACACCTAACACATTTTCCTCCTTTATTTATCTCTTTAAGAGTAATTTGATCTGGAAACTTCAAATTTTCTCTTCAGTATGTAATTTTTCCAGTCTGTATCTCCAACTGGTATCTTTTACCAAATGATACCTCTCTTTTCTTGCAATTGAATCACCCTATCTTCTTCAAAGACATTCTCTCTTTCCAACTTTTTTTCTCTTCACAGTATCTTTTATAAACCATTACAATTTCTCTTCGAGGAAACCTGGTTCCTAGGCATAGTGTTACATCAAAGCCCCATTTAATTATCTTCTTAGATGTAGGTTTGGGTAATTTCTCTCAGTTCTATCAGAAGACTGTCTATTCCTTTAAAATATAGACCTATTTTTTTTTCATTTGTTCATTGATAAAAACTATAATGTTTCTCTGAGTGGAGCTGAGACCTAAAGGTCTCTGATTTCTAGGATGTTATCAGAATTTTTGTAATCAACAAATCCAGGGCCCACTTGAGACCATAAGATGGATGGTAAGCCTTAAAATCCTGTAGACAAGTCGCATGAATCTAAGGGTTTAGCTCCCACTTCTCTGCAGATTAAAATGCAGAATGGAATGTGGAGCAGTTAGTCTAGCATTGCCTGCCAAGTCGGACACTAATGACTGAAACTAGAACTTGACTCAGAGTGCCCGATAGCACACATGGGAATTGGGTAGAGTCTAAAATCCTGGCCTGCACAATCCAGAGATACGGTATTGCTTTTGTTTTTTGACTCAGGGGTGACTGGAGTGGGAGTGGGGGTGGTTCCAGTAGATGTCACTTTTTTGTTTGCTATCATAATGGTCCTCATTCCATGCAGCAAGAAACAAATGTGGACATTCTGCTAATTATTAAGTATATCTATTTCCATTATACATTCTGGGTAATTAATTTTCCTTGGTTATGTAGTGTTCAATGTTGAGGTATTGTGAATATCTTATTGATATGTTGTACACGGTATCATTTTTTAAGTTTATATTCTAATTGTTTAAGTATATATTAGATTCATAACAATATAAGCAATATATTTGATTTTTATATTAACCTTGTATCATCAACCTTTCTAATTAATTCCAATAGTAAAACTGTAATTATAGAAAAGTAGTATAATAGTACATTACAGATTCTTTTAGATTTTTTATCTATACAATCATGTTGACTATAAATAATAACAGTATTATTGTTTCTCTTCCTTATTTTACTGGCTAAGATAATCAGAACAATGATCAGTAGAAATGGTGATAATGGATACTCTTGTCTCATTTCTAAACTTGGGCTGTGGGGGATACTTCTAATATTTTATAAATGTATATGTATGTCTGTTTTTGGAAACAAATATATAAACATACATATTTATAATGTTATATGTCAATAAATATATAAATATGTATGTTTTCTGTAGGTTTTTGTATTATTCATACCTTATCTCAGGCTAAGAATATACCCTTTAATTACTTGATTTTGGATATTCAGAAATTCTCATATATGACTGTATTCAATTAGCAGGTATTTGTTTTGAGTTTTTGTGATGATGCTTATGAGAAAGACTGACTCATAATTTTCCTTTCTTGTGATGTTCTTGTCAGGGTTTGGTACCTCACTTATGCATATCTTATAAAGCATGATGAGAAGTTTTCCCTTTTTTTATATTCTTTGAAAAAAATATATAAGATTTTTGTTATCATCTTGTTTTTATTGTTTTCTTGTTTAAATTCAGTTGATTTACAAATATACGCTATACTATTTACATACTTAAGAATGTATTCAGACTTGCTTCCAGCATTTTGGTAAATGTTTCAACTGCACATGAAAATAGTGAGTTTGCTACAATTATTGGAGGTGGTATTCTATACATATCAAGTAGAGATAGTTTGTTAATGTTATTCAAATCTACAGTGATTATTTTTTCTACACGTTCCATCAATTATTTGGACTAGCTATTAAAAGTTCCCACAATAATTATTGATTTTTCTATTTGTTTTTTTATAATTACACTGATTTTTGCTTTATATATTTTGTGACTATGGTATTAGCTGCAAACTTAGAATTTCATATCTTTTGGTAGATTGACCCTTTTATCATTGTTAAAATCCATTGCCATCTCAGATAAGGTTTTTTTTTTTTTTTGGCACAAGTCTGTCTGACATTGTATAGCTTCTCAAGTTTTCAGTAGCTGGTACTAGTGTTTGCATGGAAATTTTTCAAATATTTCTTTTTGAATTGTAAATGTTTCTGCATCTTTAGTTTTTGAGGTTTTTTTTTTCTTTTTTCTTTTCCATACCCAGCACAGAGTCTGATGTGAGGCTCTATCTCAACCCTGAGATCATGACCTGAGCCAAAATCAAGAGTGGGACACTTAACCGACTGAGCCACCCAGGTGCCCCTCTGCATCTTTAGATTTAATGTGTATCTCTTGCAAGCAACATGTAGTTGTTATTGATTAGGGCAATCTGAGAATTTTGCTTTTTTATTGGACTTTTTAATCTATTTATTTGTAAGGCAATTAGTGATACATTTAGTTGTACAGTTACCACTTTGCTATTTTTATCTCCTTGCACCATTTTTTTTCTTTGCTCCTTTTTTCCTCCTTTCTTGTGAAGGTTTTCTTTTAATTGTCTTCTTACTCTGCTCTTTGATAGCTATTAATTACACAGTCTTTTCAATATTTGTTTTGATGGTTACCTTGGGGATAGGCAGTATAAATCTTTGGCTTACTACAATGTGAAGTACATTGGTATTTTCATCATTTCCAAGACAATCAAGGACCTTGATCAGTTAGATCTCCTTTTACTTCCCACTTGTCTTTTGTGCTTTCTTTGCCAGGTATATTGACTCTTATGTTATTATTTTATACAATTAAAATTAAATCAGAGTTGCTTACCTATTTCCCCTTCCTGAAGTTTTTTATTCCTTCCTGAATTTTTATGCTTCCATCACAGGTGATTTTTCCTCTGCCATAAGAACTACCTTAGAAGAGGTCTCCTTGACCAAATTTTCACAGGTTTTTTTTTTTTTTCTTTTTTTAGAAATCCTTATTTTGCCTTCAATTTTTAAAAGAGATTTATTTTATTTATTTGAGAGAGAGAGAGAGCAGGAAGGAGAGGGAGAGAGAATCTGAAGCAGACTCCACGCTGAGCACAGAGCCTGACATGGGGCTCACTCCCATGACCCTGAGATCATGACCTGAGATGAAATCAAGAGTCAGATGCTTAACCGACTGAGCCACCCATGCTCCCCTTCAATTTTTTTTTTTCATAACACAGGGTATGAGACATAACCATTTTCAAACATATAAAAACATCTGCAATAAATTTTGTGCATGTAATTTTTTAAAAAGTTACAAATATCCTATTTGAAAGTAGATCTATCCACTTTGCAAGGCACTAACCTTCCCTGAAACATTGCCGTGTAATCTCAAACATTAACTACTACAAAGTAAATAACGGCCTCCTACAAAGAAAAGATAAATCCTATTGCTAAAATATTTACTATTTCCCTTTTGGAAGAAAGCAGTATCATTCCATCCCTCTACTAAAATCAAAAGAGAAAATTTATATTCAGGAATGAACAATAAAATTCTTCTTTCTATTATATATGGATATTTCATCTTATTCCTTAGGAACAGAATTGCATAATATTACTGCGAACAAATCACAGATTCTGAAAAGATAATGTTGCATAGTGCTATAAAACTTGCTCAAAAAGGCCCAAATGAAAACTGCAGCCTCTTTCTTGCATGACAGGCTTCATGTGAAATAGGCTTAGGTCTTTATTTACTCAGTTCACACACAAAAAAGCCAACTCAGAACTAAAGTTGAAGGTTTCTGACTCAGTTTACACAATTGACTCCCGACTTAAATTCTTCCTGACAGATTTTATCAACGATTATGTGAAACTAAGGAAGTCTACCAAAGAAAACTCTCACCAGGGGGCATTTCACATTTACTAGTTCTTATGGCAAAACAAAACTAAGAGACACAACTCACTCCAATCTTTTCTCCTGGGTCTTAGATAACAACTTAAGAAATTACTTATACCTGCAAGCAAACATATATATGTTCAAAATGTTCCCCAGCCCGTAGTCTCCATATATAATAGAAAGTATTTAAACAAAATAATTAAACAAAAATTTTAGAATTAGCGGACATAATGTTCTCTTTTTCTTTTGAAATTCGGTCTTCGATAGAGTCTGTGTTCAAACCATAGTGGGTGGGACAGAGTTTCCATCTTCCTAACAGAGACATCTATAGCTTCATTTTGTAGGTCTGAGGATAACCATTAGCTTAGGAATCCTCTGCAACTTCCACTGCCTAAATTTCCCTGGAAACCAATCTTGGTCATAGCAAGAGCTTCTATTCCTTTGAGGGTCTCGAGAAAGTATTCTGGTTTCCTCATGGCAACTGGCCTGGCTTTGGGAGGGACAGAACACCATGTTTCTGAAATCCTCAAGGTATTATTATAATCTCCCTGTCATGTTCCTTGGAAAACATGAATCTTCAGTGTTCATTCAGAACTTTTTTATAAAGTGCTAAATGATGTTTAAACTAAGAACAGCTCACTAGCACTGAACAGATCGTTCCATGCTGATCACAAGACTATCTGTCTGCATCATTTAAGCAGGCCATACCTGTGCCGAGCGCATGTTCCATTGAAAATATTGTGTCTGGAGCATCTTTTTCCAGTAACATGCTAATGATATTCACATCAGGTACAGAAGCATTATGGAAATTTCCATCTAATTATTTGAGAAGTGGAAAGAAGTGCTGCACATAGAGTGCTAAGGGTAACTATGCGATGAATCTCCATGGTACACAGCTATCATATCTTTTTATGTATCATATGGATCAAAATGCTTATGAAATCCAGAGATTAATTGATTTCCACATTTGTCAGCTTTACCCAAACAGAACTTGGCAGTCTACTTATTCAAACTAGGCAGTTTCTCACAGAACACCACATTCCTGCCGATAAAGCACCTATTACCATTTCAGAAAGAACCTTGGTGTTGACCAGACCACTACTGGAGCTGTCAAAGAGGATGATATCTCTACATTTGAAGTACCAGTTTTAGCCATACATTCAGTTCTGAATGCTTGTTCCACATCAAACAGCTGATCTTCAACTGTGTAAAGCTAACAACAGTTGTTTTTATCCAATGAAATCTTTGCTGCCATACCCTACACAAAAGACAGACAGGTCAAGGCTGCTGGTTGCCTAATCTCTGTAAGCAACAAACCATCCTATGCCACTGCTAGACACCACACTGTTGGATCCTTCTGAAATAGGACTTCAGTCAGTCTTCTTTGAGGAGGCTGAAGGGCTTCTCATGTGGAAGGTAGGAAATGCTGAAAGCCCAGGTAGATGGCATTTGGTCTTCTTGGAGGGTCATGACCTTGCTGCACTGGGATGGGCAATGAACAGAGATGTGTGGCTAGGAGGAATGGAGGGCACATGCTAAAACTGCTGGTGATAGCACTGGTGATGCTGGGATTGCCTGACTGATGCAGGCCGAGAAAGTAAAGATGAATGCTTCAGTTGTATAGGGAGGTTGACTGTAGGAAGGTCTGAATCCGGCAAAATGAGAATCTGTATTCAGAGGTCATCCCACCTAGAGAAACTTTGTCAGTGAGGACAATATCTTCTCTAAGCTGGTGCAGAAAGGGTCTCCTCCAGGAGGTGACTGAAGGGATTCCATACTTATGGAAAATGGGGAGAGTGAGAGTGTCTCTTTTCAGTGGACAACTGGATGGGAACTCTCTGTACTGTATTATCTAGGGACAGAACACTGGCTCAGGTGGTCCCCTTGTGGCCAGTGCCTTAGGACAGATAGAGGAGTGAGGGTCTATTCAGACTGTGAAGGCTGATGCAGCCTCCCTCCACTAAGTCCAGCCTCTGTTGCCACTTGCTTCACAATCTCAGTGTTGGTGCCAAGAACCCACAGCCATCCACAGTTTCCCTCCATATTCTGTGAGACCCCATTTGGATAAAGTCTTAGATTGGCAGTTATTTTCTTTTATCATTTTGAAATGTCAATTTTCTTTTGTCTTCTACTGTTTCTATTAAACTGTCAGCAGTTAGTCTTATTACTGGCCCATTAGAGATAATGGGTGCTTTTGAGATTTTTCTCTTAGTTTTGATTTTGATTTCTGATTTAATTTTTGAAATATTTTTGGCCAAATTCTTTTCAAATATTCCCTTTGCCCTTTATTTCTTTTTTGAGTTTCTAGGATTCCAGTTATCTGTATGTCAGAACCTTTTACTGTGATCCAAATATCTCTTAAACTCTTGCGTTTTTCTTTTTTCTCACCTTTCTTGAGTTTGAACAATTCCTACTGATCAGACTTTCAGTTTATTAATTGTCTTTTTGCAGTGTCTATTTGGCTTTAGACCCATCTACTGGATTCCTATTTAAAATTACTGTATTTTTCAATTCTAGAATTTCTATTTGATTATTTTTAACAGTCTAAAGTTCCCTGGAGAAATTTTTTAGTTTTAAAAAATCTGTTTTCTTGAACACATCTAAAATTCATGATTGAAAATTAGAATATACGGGGCGCCTGGGTGGCTCAGTTGGTTGAGCGACTGCCTTCGGCTCAGGTCAGGATCCTGGAGTCCCTGGATCGAGTCCCGCATCAGGCTCCCTGCTCAGCGGGGAGTCTGCTTCTCCCTCTGACCCTCCCCCCTCTCATGTGCTCTCTCGCTCTCATTCTCTCTGTCTCAAATAAATAAATAAAATCTTTAAAAAAAAAAAAAGAAAATTAGAATATATGGATCACCTTTCCAACGACTTTAAGGTCTTCTCTTTTTTTTTATTGATTGATCCTCCTCAGAAGTCTATAATTATTATTTTAGTAACTATTATATATACAAATTATTCATTCTCTAAGTTCTACTACCTTATTTCAGGGAAGATTTTGTTTGTCTGGCATTTTATCAGGATAGGTTCAGATTAACATCAAAGGACTTGAGGCTATATTTAAGCATTATGAAGAGTGATCCTGTTTGTCTTTTCTCTTAAGGTAAGGTCCTTCAGAAGTCTCAGATAAAGGTCTGGGTTGTGTTCCAGGTATCTTCTTTTCTATTAGGTCCTTTGTCTCCTTGAAACTGTTACTGCTAAAGTTTTGCTTAGCTTTTTAGCCTCTACTGCTTTAACCCTGACTTCCTGGCCACTTAACTATATGCGACATAAGGCTTAGGAAATACCTCCAGAAAAAAGTTGTGCAGTATTCCATGCTGATTTCCCTATAGTCATGTTTTCTCTGTAATCTCAGCCCTTCAGTTGTACTTAATAACTTGTAGCACTAATTTGTAGTTCTTAATTTCATTTTTTGCTTACCTATTCTCTTCATGCTTCCAAAAGGGCTGAGCTACTGATCAGCCTGTATACATTACATATATATACAAATACCTTGGGCTGAAACTCAGTGAAGAATTTGGACCTTACCTTAATGTATTTTCCTGTCTCAACAGCTTAGCCCTTCAAATCCTGTCTGCTTTAGTTGCTCTTTTAAATCCTCCTTACAGTTTTTAAAAATAATTTTATATAGCTTTTATAGTTATTCTCAACAACAGAATTTGTCTCTTATAAGCTATGCTATAACAGCTGGAAGGATAAGACAAAAAAAATTTAAAAAAAAAGAAAACATCTAGTCATGTCTTGTTCTTTGGGGTCTGCCAGGATGTATAGGTAAAATGTGACTGATTAGGATGCTATTTTGTTAACTTGCATTCAAGACAAAGGAGGCAGGAAATTCATAATTTTTTTTCAGTAAGTGTTACTGAAAGACAACTACAGTGCTCAGAGGTTGGACACTCTTCTAAGTTGTGGAGATTCAGAAGTGAACAAAATGGTCAACAATTTCTGCCACATTCGCTAGAGTTAGCGAAAGAGGACAGTTATAGTAGACATAGAAATGAGAAAATTTTAGTAACTTTTCAGAGGAATCTTGTAAAGTCCTTATAAATTTATGGTATGAGGATGTATGTTACCTATGAGAATATTTGAGAAATACCAATGGTCATTGGGCTATGTGCTTTCATGGTTATCTGTCACAGCGGTTATACAACTTCTGGAATCATGGCATTTAATTTCTAAGTTTTGCTTGCTAGCTCAAATACAGAATATGCTCTCTGGATTTTGGTTCTTGGGGTCACTCTACTCACACCAGGAGTTTTCTGCTATTGGATTAAATCCATACTTCATTTTACTTTCAACACTGCTTTCATTATATGAACTAATTTCTGATGATCTAACATCTCTGGTGCCATCATCAAAATCTAAGCCACCATTATTACACCCAGAGATATACTGAGCTTCTTGACTCCACTCCTCAATGAATCATCAGAGTATTTTTAATATAAAATATATAATTATGTTGCTCTTCTCTCCTTGAAATTTTTTAGTAAATTCTCACGCCACTTTTTAAAATGCATTTAGAATAATGTAAACTTGAAATAATGTTAAACCCTTAGCATCACCCTGCAGTCCATCTAGTGAGACCATAAAACTCTTTGGCTAAGCAAGCAGCCTCTGGAGTCACTTCAAATTCTAGCTCTCCTGCTTACTAACTATGTAATTTTGGGCAAGTTATTTAATTCTCTGTGCCAAGTTTCTTCTTCTATACAGTGGGGACAAAATGTATCTACACAATGAAAATATTATGAAAATTAAATGATTTTAAAAAATAATAGATTTAGAACACTACCTAGCAATTACTCTTAACAGTTATTAAATATCAATAAATATCTTAACAGGTATTAAGTTTTGCATGATATGAATCCTTGTTTTCATCTCTATATTTACCTCATATACAATCCCAATTCTTGCCTACCAACTGAGATTTAATTCCAGTCTTCTTAACTTTTTTACAGCTCTATAAATACTTAAAGGTCATTATTCCTTAAGGTCTTCACACCTACTACTTCTGCTTTCACTTCCAGGATTTAGCTTTACTGTTTGATTTCAGAACAAGTTTAGGTCTTCTTATGCATTGCTTTCCTCATGCTTCATTAAAGAAATGTGATTATAATGATTTTAAATAATTACAGACATACTTTGTTTAACTGTGTCTCACTTTATTGCATATTTTAAAAATTGAAGGTTTGCAACAACACTGTGTTGAACACGATTATCAGCGTCATTTTCCCAACAGTATTTGGTCACTTTGTGTTTCTGTGTCACATTTTAGATAATACTTCAAAGTCACAATATTTTAAACTTTTTCATTATTATTATATGTATTATATTTCAATATTTCAAAATTTTCATTATTATTATATTTGTTATGGTGATCTGTGATCAGTGGTTATGACTCGCTGAAAGCTCAGATGATTGTTAGCATTTTTTTAGCAAAAAAATATTTTTAAATTAAGGCATGGACATTGCTTTTTTATACATAATGCTATTGCACACTTAATGAGACTACTGTATTATAAACATAACTTTTATATGCACTGGGGAACCAAGAAATTAATTTGACTTGCTTTATTGAGATATTTGCTTTATTATGGTAGTCTGGAACCAAACCTGCAATATCTCTGAGGTCTGCCTATATTGTTGACCTGACTACTCTCTAGGTTGAATGTCTCATAGTGGGTTTTGGATAGATTTTCTTCATCTCTCTGTCACCAGGACATATAAATAAAGTACAACATATATAAGCAACCCGATATTTTTGATCAAAATATTATAGAATAAAAGGAATCCTAAAACCCCCAAAGTGATAAAAATCCACTTATATAGGAGGAAATAGATTGGCACAATAGAGTTGATAATTATGTACTTGGAGGAATTGAGCTCAAAGATCGGGTGGGACAACTGTGGATTGCTCAGAAGAGATAAGGGTTTTTTTCATGTAAAGACAACTTTAACAGTAAGTTCTAGAAATAGAAAACTGAATAGCTGGGAGTAATACACCAAAGCAAATCAAGCTAAAATAAATATCAAGCTCAGCTTTCTCAAGTATGAACTGTACCTAATATGGGTATGTTGTTTAACATGAGTAAGAGACTAATTTTTTTTTTCCTCCTGGGATATCTTTTTGGGAATCCTTTATGTAGTCAGTTTTTTCTTGTCTGTTTCCCTTTCTACCTGCCAGCACCCCACAAAGATATTTTTGACCATGTTAAGCCAATCTCTTTTCCCACAAAGAGGCTCAAACCATAAGAAACCACAAATAGGCATGTATGTCTTTGAGGCTGAAGGTTTGCCAAAGAAAAGTGTTCATGCCAAATCAAACTTGAAACTCTAATGCTTTCACACTTAAAACATTGCAGTTTCATGGTAATGTAATGTCCAAGAAAACCACAACATTAAAAAAAATTTTCAGCACTTCATGATGTTAAAGGATAAATAAATGAAACATAACATTTTGATTAAACTAGAAACCAAATAAAATAAAGGTACAATTTTTCATCTTACTATTTTTTTTAATTAGGAAAGTTTAAATGTTTTAAGCCTAAGTAAAACTAAGATGTAAAATTAAAGGCATGATACAGGATGCATTTTAAAATGACAAATGCTAAAGTTAAGTATGCACAAGAAATATTATAAAGGCTCTTTGAAGGGAACATGATTTTAAAGTTAAAAACAAACAGTTTTGTGAAGTCGAAGTATACAACATAATTAAATTTTCTGCAGTCTGTTTCTGCTTAATGATAAACAATTTTTAAAGATATTTGCAGAGTTTATATTTCTTCCTTCTTCTCCAATAAATAGATTTAAAAATATAGAGATGCTCTTTTTGATTGTTGTGTTTCTATTACCAGTAAGTTATTATAAAAATATGTGATCAGAGTGTATCTTTTTTTTAAGATTTATTATTTATTTATTTATTTGTCAGAGAGAGCACAAGCAGGGGGAGTGGAAGGCAAGAGAGAGACGCAGGCTCCCCGCTGAGCAAGGAGCCTAACGTGGGACTTGATTCCAGGACTCTGGGATCATGACCTGAGCTAAAGGCAGACACTTAGCCAACTGAGCCACCCAGACATCCCTCAGAGTATATCATTTTTTTAAAAAAAAGTTTATTAAGTGTTTATTCGGTGCCAGGTAATGTCCTAAGCACCTCACATGCATTAACTCATTTCTTCTTCAGAACAATACTTTACGGTTTAAGTACCATTATCAAACCTATTATACAGTTGACGAAAGCACAGAGACACTGAATAAATTTCCAAGTGTACCTCGTTTTCAAATAGCAGAATTGAGATTTAAATGTTGACAAGCTTGAATGTATATGCTTGATCATAAATAGGCCACCTAGAATTTCTTACCATTTGTTTCCCTCCCAATCTAAACCAATCTGGCTTTCATGACAGTGAAACACTCTTTGTTAGGGTCACCAAATTCCTTCCTAATTGCCAAATCTCTTGGATGTCTTCCTGAGCTTAACTTGTTTCACTTCTTTGCCATAATTAACTTTATTGTCCACTTCTTCTCTCTTATTTAGCTTCTACAAAATGCTTTCCACTTCCTTCTTACTATTCTATTTTTTGTTTGTTTCTTTCACATATTCTTCTACCTCCTTCAACCTCTTAGTTTTATTTTGCTTTGTTTTTGTTTGTTTTGTTTTTAATTCAGGCCTTAGTTTCCTCCACATTAGTTAAATTTTATCTAAAAGTTGATTCACAGGCATAAATGTTTTCTGAAAATCTACACCTGGATATCCTATATAGGCAACTAAAACTCAACCTGGTGAAGGAGTTTAAAACACACCAGCGCAAAATATGCCACTCTGGTATATTGACTATAATGAGTTAAAGGTATTTGGAAAACAGCAGATGTAAGAAGGACACTCTGAACTTCCTTCTTTTTCTTAAAAGCAGATGAAATTCCCATGTGACACATGCCTTCCCTATACCATAATGACCTTTTCACCAAGGATGGGAAGCTGAGACCAAGATAAATCTATACAAACCAATTTTATTAAACTAAACTTTATCTTTCATCTTTCTAGTCATTTCTCCATCTAGTTAACTACTCAGCCCAAGCCCCTTTTTGCTTTATTATGTTTTCAAAATTTACTACTCTTTGTTCCATTCACTATAAGCATTCAATTTTAATTGCTTCTTTGAGTCTTTATAATTGTGATAAATTTTCTCAAGTATATAGGAAATATATAATATTATATATGGGAAATATATAATAGTAATAGTAATAATGATAATAATAATAACTTTTACAGTTCCTGCAAATCTGTCTTATGTCTAATTCTTAAAACCTAAAAGAATAGAGGAAAAAAATTTTCTCCTCTATACTAGTCAAATTAATTCCCCATTTTTTCCCTCTTGAAACTGCCTTTAATTGTTGTCTCAGTACATAACACCTCTGACACCAGAAAGTCAAATTTGATTCCTCCTTCTCATTTATCCTTCACCCTGAATCAGTCATCCCTTCACATCATTCCATTGTCACTTTCTTTTTTTTCAGCCTTACAATTTCTTACCAGGATTAGTACCATAGCTTCTGAACAGTCTCCAAGTTCTTTCTCACCACTTTTCTCACCCCACCACACATAAAGTGATCATTATAAAACCAAAAATACAGTCTTTTTGCTCCTCAGTTTAATTCTTGAATGCTCCTGCCTCATGCTCAAATTCCTCTAGGTTAATACTCCTAAGCTAGAATCCAACCTATGATCACCCTTCCCCACTCTTCCAACATCATGTCTTGTCCCTTTCTATATGTTACCTATGAATCTTTCACATACAGCCAATCTTCAGTGTTCATAGATTCCATATTTGAGAATCCATCTACTCATTAAAATTTATTTGCAACCCCAAAACCAGTACTTAAAGATCTTTTACAGTCATTCACAGATGTGCACAGAGTGGCAAAAAAATTTGAGTTGCCTAATGTGCAAGCACCCAGTGAAGGCCAAAGAAGGCAATGCTCTGCTTTGTTTCAGCTCTGTTACTCTAAACAAGTGCTCTCTTCACAGTCTCTTAGTGCCACATTTTTTCACATTTCTGTGCTTTTTTGTTGGTGGTTTTGCTGTTTACAATGGACCCCAAGCATGGTGATAAAGTGCTGTGTAGAGTGCTCCTAAGTGTAAGCAGGCTATGATGGGCCTTATGGAGAAAATGTGTCTGTTAGATAAGCTTCACTTAGGAATAAGTGATACTGCTGTTTGTTGTGAGTTCAAGGTTAATGAATCAACAATATTTATTAAATCAAGTGAAATACACATAAAACAAGGTTACATAATTTAAAATTGTAGGTCATCAATATTATTACTTTGTAACATATTATAAATAAAACAAATAAGAAATTGTGTTAATGTTACAAATTCAGATTTCAGCATAAAAGAAAAGAGATATTAAATCAGCTAAATTAAGAAAAATCCCTTGGGACGCTTGGGTGGCTCAGATGGCTGGGCATGTGCTTTTGGCTTAGGTCATGGTCTCAGTGTCCTGGGATCGAGTCCCACTTTGGGCTCCCTGCTCAGTGGGGAGTCTGCTTCTCTCTCTTCCTCTATCTGCTGCTCCCTCTGCTTGTGCGCTCTCTCTCTCTATCTCTCTGACAAATAAATAAATAAAATCTTAAAAAAAAAAAAAGGAAAGAAAAATCTCCATACTTTTAAAGGTGATTTGGAAATATCAGAAATATTTAGCAATTAATTTTTATATATCTAAAATGTATTCTCAAGCTCTGTTCATTTAAAAGGCTTAGAAAAACAACAACCTAGTCTACAAGCAGAGACAATTTAGTAGCAGTCACCACCTCTAACATCCAGATTTGTGTCTTTAAATATGATTTCTCACTAAAACAAACAAATAAATAAACTTAAAACAAAACAAAAACAAGTCTCCTTGAAAACATGGTTAATTCTAAGTCTAGGGCAAGAAAAGTACAAAATGGTTCTGGAACATTTTGTGTCAGAAACAAAGGAAACTTTCAAATATCACTAGAGTCCAATTAAAATTAAAACAACAACAACAACAAAACCCAACTAACTGAACAAATCTAGGAAACCACTTAATAGTGTTACCACTGGACACAAATAAGACAGCTATAGCATCAAAGAAAATAATAACTTGAGTGACTGAAACCGCAAGTTATGCTAAAGTCCATGAGTATATTAAAAAAAAATACTTATTGGTTATCTTTATCTTTGGAGATTTGCCAGGACACAAATTCTCAAGCTCCTTATTCTAAGACAGGAGTTGGCAAACTTCCTGTAAAAAAACCCACATAGTTAATATTTTAGGATCTGGGGTCCATATCTAGTCTCTTTCTTCCTCTTCTCATTCTCCTCTTCCTCTTCTTTATGCTCCCTCAATAAATCCACATACATTCTCCATTGCTTGTTCTTATTAATACCCACTAAAAATATAAAGATGAAGTTCAGCTTATCAGTCATACAAAAAGAGGCCTTAAGCCATATGTGGTCGGTGGGGCTTAGTTAGCCAACACTACTTCTAAAATAATGTAAGTCAAGGTAAATAGGCATCCTTTCTCTTTACTTTTTGATAAGTCACAATTGAGAGAGGAGAAATTACAACCAATACCATAGAAATACAAACAATTATAAGAGAATATTATGAAAAATTATATGTGAAAAAATTAGACAACCTGGAAAAACAGACAAATTCCTAGACACATATCAACTACCAAAACTGAAATGGGAAGAAATAGAAGAGTTGAATAGACGAATAACAAGCAAAGAAATTGAATCAGTAATCAATAAACTCCTAAGAAACAAAAGTCCAGGACCAAATGGCTTCACAGGTGAATTCTACAAAACATTTAAAGAAGAATTAATATCTATTCTCAAACTATTCCAAAAAAAGAAAGGAAGAAAAACTTCCAAATGCATTCTATGAGGGCAGCATTACTCTGATACCAAAATCAAATACAGACTCCACTAAAAAACAGAACTACAGGCCAATATCCCTGTTGAACATGGATGCAAAAATTCTCAATAATTCTCAACTAGCAAACCAAATCCAACAATACATTAAAAGAAATCAAGTGGGATTTATTCCTGGTTTGCAAGGGTAGCTCAATATTCCCAAATAAATCAATGTATCAGTGATACACTATACTAATAAAAAGAAAGGATAAAAATCGTATTATCCTTTCAAAAGATGCAGAAAAAGCATTTGACAAAGCATGACATCCATTCATGTTAAAAACCCTCAACAAAGTAGGTTTAAAGGGAACATACCTCAACATAAAAAGGCAATCTATGAAAAACCCATAGCTAATATCCTCCTCAATGGGGAAAAACTGAGAGCTTTTCCTATATGGTCAGGAATAAGACAGGGATGTCCACTCTCACCACTGTTATTTAATATAGTACTGGAAGTCCTAGCTACAGCAATGAGACACAAAAGAGATATCAAAGGCATCCAAATCATCAAGGAAGAAGTAAAACTTACACTATTTGCAAATGACACGATACTCTATATAGAAAATCCTAAAGACCCAACCAAAAAACTGAGAGAACTGATACCTGAATTCAGTAAAGTCACAGGATAAAAAATCAACATATAGAAATGTGTTCCATTTCTGTACACCACTAATGAAGTAGCAGAAAGAAAAATTAAGGAATCAATTCCACTTATAATTGCACCAAAACCAATGAGATACCTAGGAATAAACCTAACTCAAGAGATAAAAGATCTGTACACTGAAAACTATAAAACGTTGATGAAAGAAATTGAAGATGACACAAAGAAATGGAAAAACATACCATGCTCATGGATTTGAAGAACAAATATTGTTAAAATGTCTATACTACCCAAAGCGATTTACACATGTAATGCAATCCCTATCAAAATACAAAAGCATTTTTCACAGAACTAGAAAAAATGACCCTAAAATTTGTATGGAACCACAAAAGACCCCGAATAACCAAAGCAGTCTTGAAGAAGAAAAACAAAGTTGGAAGCATCACAATTCTGGACTTCAAGTTATATTACAAATAGTAGTAGCAATCAAAAGAATAGTAGTAATCAAGGGGTACCTGGGCTGTCTCAGTCAGAAAAGCATGTGACTCTTGATCTTGGGATTGTGAGTATGTGCCCCATGTTGGGTACAGATATTACTTAAATAAACAAAACCTAAAAAAATTAAAAAACCAGTATGGTACTGACACAAAAATACACATATAGATCAACAGAACAGAATAGAAAACCCAGAAATAAACCCACAAGTATATGTTTAATTAATCTTCAACAAAGCAGGAAAGAATATCCAATGGGAAAAATAGTCTTCAACAAATAGTGTTGAGAAAACTGGACACCTACATGCAAAAGAATGAAACTGGAACACTTTCTAACACCATACACAAAAATAAATTCAAAATGGATTAAAGACCTAAATGTGAGACTTGAAACCACAAAAATCCTAGAGGAGAACACAGGCAGCAACCTCTTTGACATCAGCCATAGCAACTTTTTTCTAGATGTCTCCAGAGGCAAGGGAAACAAACAAAAATAAACTATTGGGATTTCATCAAAATAAAAAGCTTCTGCACAGTGAAGGAAACAATCCGCAAAACTAAAAGGCAACCTACAGAATGGGAGAAGACATTTACCAATGATGTATCTGATAAACGGTTAGTATCCAAAATATATAAAGAACTTCTAAAACTCAACACCCCCAAAACAAATAATCCAATTAAAAATGGGCAGAAGGGGGGCATCTGGGTGGCTCAGTTGGTTAAGCATCTGCCTTTGGCTCAGGTCATGATCCCGGGGTCCTGAGATGGAGTCCTGCATTGGGCTCCCTGCTCAGAGGGGAGCCTGCTTCTCCTTCTCCCTTTGCCTCTCCCCGTGTTGGTGCACGTGCATGCGTGCTCTCTCTCTCTGTCAAATAAATAAACAAAAATCTTTTAAAAAATGGGCAGAAGACATGAATAGACATTTTCCAGAGAAAACATCCAGACTGTCAACAGACACATGAAAAGATGCTCAACATCACCGATCAGCAAGGAAACATAAATCAAAACTACCATGAGATATTACCTCACACCTGTCAGAATGCCTAAAATCAACAATACAAGAAACAACAAGCGTTGGCAAGGATGTGGAGAAAGGGGAACCCTCTTACTGTTGGTGGGAATGTAAATTGGTACAACAGTATGGAGGTTCCTCAGAAAGTTACAAATAAAACTACCGTACAATCCAGCAATTGCACTACTACATATTTACCCAAAGAATATGAAAATATGGGGCTCCTCAGTGGCTCAGTTGGAGAGCATGTGATTCTACAATAGCCAAATTATGGAAATAGCCCAAATGTCCATCAATTGATGAATGGATAAACAAGATGTGTCATATATACAATAGAATATTACTCCGCCATAAAAAAGGATGAAATCTTGCCATTTACACTAACAGAGATGGAGCTAGAGAGAATTAGCTAAGGGAAATAAGTCAGAGAGACACAAATACCATATGATTTCACTCATGGAATTTAGGAAACAAACGTACAAAGAGAAAAAGAGAGAGAGAGAAGGAGGCAAACCAAGAAATGGACTCTTTATTTATTTATTTACTTTTAATTTTTTTTTTAAAGATTTTATTTATTTATTTGACAGAGAGAGACATAGTGAGAGAGGGAACACAAGCAGGGGGAGTGGGAGAGGGGGAAGCAGGCTTCCCGCGGAGCAGGGAGCCCGATGTGGGGCTCGATCCCAGGACCCCAGGATCACGACCTGAGCTGAAGGCAGATGCTTAACAACTGAGCCACCCAGGAGCCCCAAGAAATGGACTCTTAACTTAGAGAACAGACTGATGGTTACTAGAGGGGAGGTGAGTGGGGGGATGGGTAAAATAGGTGATGGGGATTTAGGAGTGCACTTGCTGAGATAAGCACCAGGGGTTGTATGGAAGTGTTGAATCACTATATTGTAAACCTGAAACTAATATTACACTGTATGTTAACCGGAATTTAAATAAAAACTTTAAAAAAAGGTAAATATGACAAACTTATTCTGGATTTCTTGTGAAAACTGTATTTTATAGTAACCAAATAGTTGATGAAAAATGTTTCTTTACAGAAGTCCAGCTAATGAATTCAGAAATAATGTTAGAATTTAAAGTCATCATTTACATACCCCAAAGAAATAAGGCATCAATGATGATTATACTAAAACCATTAATTAAAAGGTAAATGGGGAAGTATGTAAAAAGACAGATTAGCTTAGTATCGATTTACTTCAGAAGTTCCCAAACTGGGGTGCTTGGGTGGCTCAGTCATTAAGCGTCTGCCTTCGGCTTAGGTCGTGATCTCGGGGTCCTGGGATCGAGCCCCACATTGGGCTCCCAGCTCTGTGGGAAGCCTGCTTCTCCCTCTCCCACTCCCTCTGCTTGTGTTCCCTCTCTCGCTGTGTCTCTCTCTGTCAAATAAATAAATAAAATCTTAAAAAAAAAAAAAAAGAAGTTCCCAAACTTTATCACATATTGTCATCACCTGGGGAATTTTAAAAACTACTGATGCCTGACACCTACCCAGCCTGGAAATTCAGATTTAATTGGTAAGTCTTGCACTGGGGTCTCAGATATTTTCACAACTCCTACAATCAGTACTAAATTCATTAAAATTGGAACAACCTAGTATTATATGACTGCTAATGAGATGAAACAGAAAATACACAGCATTGACATAATACATAGCATTGCCACCTATGCATAAAAAAAGACATTGCAAGAAATGTACTATCTTTATATCACTGCCCATATAATATTCCACCATTCTAAGTAAGCTTCATTAAATATCACAAACCTAAAAAAGCTATTTAAAAGTAATGTTCATTATAAGCTAAGAATATTTTTCTTTTCTATTCACTGATTTCATTCAAATTTTAAGTGGACACCAAATTTATAATTCAATAAAACTAAATCTAATCTCATTCTATGTTGCTCATATCTAAAATTTTCTTGTAATACAATTGTTTCTGATATATTTAAATTGCTCTACCTGAATAACATTTTTGATTGATAAAGTCCATATTTTCTTTTATAAGAAACTATTTCTCTACATACACCTGTTCTTCTCAAACCAGATATTATTTTAGCTTCAACTGTACTTAAAAACTATCTGCATCAAAAAAAATCACTTTGAACTTAAAGGCAAATTTATAATTTTGTATCTATAAAATAATTCCTATATAAGCTTTTTTATTAAGAATATCTTATTCATCATTTAATCATTATCTGTTGAGATTTGATCTTTCTAAATAAAATATTATGTAATGAAATGTTCACTTATGCTGCTCTTTCATTACTGGTTGTTTCCTGATTTTGAAAATAACCTTGTTATTTATATTGGATAAGTTGTATATTGGTAAGGAAATAGTTGCTATGCTGCCTTGGCTTTTTTTTTTTTTTAAGATTTTATTTATTTATTTGAGAGAGAGAGAGAGAATGAGAGAGAGAGCAAGCACATGAGAGGGGGGAGGGTCAGAGGGAGAAGCAGACCCCCTGCTGAGCAAGGAGCCCGATATGGGACTCGATCCCGGGACTCCAGGATCATGACCTGAGCCGAAGGCAGTCGCTTAACCAACTGAGCCACCCAGGCGCCCGCTGCCTTGGCTTTTTAAATACATTGAACTTGCTTTAGCTTTTATTAATATTAATGGCTAAATAAAATATCTTTGGCAAAATGTTCACACATGGAGGGATAATTTCATATGAATATTTGGGAGGGAACACAAAAGAAATAATTTGGGAGAATTGCTCAGGGTGTGGGCTGGGAAAGATATATTTCTAATTGTCTAGTATGGGTTATTTTCATTAATTTTACCAATAACTGAGTGGACCCTTTTAATCAGTATCATTCAGGAGTATTTCTTTGAGTACTTCCTCCCTTACATTGTCTCTGGACTTTTTAAATTTCTTGATTTATCCTCCATTACTTCCAAATTTTCTCAGATATCTTGCATGTCTTTGTCTGATTTATGTCTGGGAGGATTACTAGATTTTATCTTGTATATCACTAGCTTAATTCATTTTACTATATAATTAACTATTATTTATTCTTATTTTAATTTCAATCATATAGATATAATATGAATATAGATTAACATATATACACAGATCATATGTATACATATATAAATATAAAATATACTTATACATATAAATATGAATAAAATATATATGTGTATATATATAATGCTTATAATCACTTGACACTGTGGCCAGCTCATAGCTATCCCTCAATTAATGTTCAGTATTATTTTAATTATCAGTCTAATGTTATACTAATAAAAAATGGAACAATTTTTTTTCCTTTTCCTTGAATTATTTTGTTTTCCAGGTCAATTTCTTTATTTTGGTCCCTTTCAATTAGATTTTTCTTTTCTTTATTTGATGATCTGTGGCAGTTGTTCATATTTTAAAATGAAGGACTAGGTTAATTATCTAAATAGCTTGTGTGGTTTTCCTCTGTCTTGATTTATGTACATTTCTCCAATAGAGTAGTTTTTAATAGAGTGCTGCTGAGGGCTTTACAGCGGACTCACTGCCAGTCAGGATTCAGTGTGGTGTGTGTGAGTATGCAGCAAGCAAAAAGGCCAGGGTCTCCACCTTTACCAAAACAGGAAGGGGTTTGCACTTGGCATTTTAGGGTTTTAACTTCACTCTCTGATAAGGCTGTCTTTGCTTTTAGAGAGCCTTATGTGTGATAGTCTAGATTCTAGAGCTAACTACTTCAAGGTCTGTTTTGAAGATTCCTTAGTCTGTGACCCCCCATATTTGAGTAATTACCTTGGAAGATGCTTCATTTTCTCCCAGAGCAGTCTTGGCGTGTAGGCTAAGGGCAAAATCCCCCGGGCCCCTTTGGTTCAGCAATTTGGAATGAAGTTCCCTTTCTAAACTCTGATGATTAACCTAAAGTCTACTCAAAGATTTGAATTTATTGACTCCCAGATTGAAGCTTCTTAAGGGCTCTGTTGCTATTAGGTTAGATTTTGAGCTGCAGTATTCCTTCTTCCATTTCTCCTGTTATTCAATTCCATTTATTTTACACCTTCCCACATTTTCTCATAATTTCTGTATTGCTTAGGGTTCCCTTTTCTATTTTCTAATTACAGTTCCTTTCATTTGTGTGTGTGTGTTTATATATATAATGACTGTATATAATTATATGTACATTATATACATCACAAAATTATCCTTTGGGTGGATGGAGTATGCTGAATTTGACATTAAGAATCAAAAGTCATAACTAAAAATATATAATAGAGAAATTAACATCCATGAAATCCTGTTTCTTTACCTTTCTTATGTTTTGTTAGCTCCCTTGCCATATTTTCATTGCTTTCTGTTTTTATTATGTTATGTTAATCACCATACACTACATCATTAGTTTTTGATGTAGTGTTCCATGATTCATTGTTTGTGCATAACACCCAGTGTTCCATGAAGTACATGCCCTCTTTAATACCCATCACCAGGCTAACCCATCCCCCCACCCCCCTCCCCTCTAGAACCTTCGGTTTGTTTCTCAGAGTCCATAGTCTCTCATGGTTCGTCTACCCCTCCAATTTCCCCCCCTTCATTTTTCCCTTCCTGCTATCTTCTTCTTCTTCTTTTTTTTTTTTTTAACATATAATGTATTATTTGTTTCAGAGGTACAGGTCTGTGATTCATCAGTCTTACACAATTCACAGCACTCACCATAACACATACCCTCCCCAATGTCTATCACCCAGCCACCCTATCCCTCCCACCCCCCACCACTCCAGCAACCCTCACTCTGTTTCCTGAGATTAAGAATTCCTCATATTAAAATACTCATGGGGGCGCCTGGGTGGCTCAGTCGGTTAAGTGTCTGCCTTCGGCTCAGGTCATGATCCCAGGGTCCTGGGATTGAGCCCCACATCGGGCTCCCTGCTCCGCGGGAAGCCTGCTTCTCCCTCTCCCACTCCCCCTACTTGTGTTCCCTCTCTCGCTGTGTCTCTCTCTGTCAAATAAATAAATAAAATCTTTAAAAAAATAAAATAAAATAAAATACTCATGAAAGAAATTGAGGAAGACACAAAGAAATGGAAAAACGTTCCATGCTCATGGATTGGAAGAACAAATATTGTGACGATGTCAATACTACCTAGAGCAGTCTACACATTCAATGCAATCCCTATCAAAATACCATCCACTTTTTTCAAAGAAATGGAACAAATAATCCTATAATTTGTATGGAACCAGAAGAGACCCCGAATAGCCAGAGGAATGTTGAAAAAGAAAAGCAAAGCTGGCGGCATCACAATTCCGGACTTCCAGCTCGATTACAGAGCTGTCATCATCAAGACAGTATGGTACTGGCACAAAAACAGACACATAAGTCAATGGAACAGAATAGAGAGCCCAGAAATGGACCCTCAACTCTATGGTCAACTAATTTGACAAAACAGGAAAGAATGTCCAATGGAAAACACAGTCTTTTCAACAAATGGTGTTGGGAAAATTGGATAGCCACATGCAGAAGAATGAAACTGGACCATTTCCTTACACCACACACAAAAATAGACTCAAAATGGTTGAAAGACCTCAATGTGAGACAGGAGTCCATCAAAATCCTAAAGGAGAACACAGGCAGCCACCTCTTCGCCTTCAGCCGCAGCAACTTTTTCCTAGAAACATTGCCAAAGGCAAGGGAAGCAAAGGCAAAAATGAACTATTGGGGGAGACAAACCATGAGAGACTATGGACTCTGAAAAACAAACCGAGGGTTCTAGAGGGGAGGGGGCGGGGGGATGGGTTAGCCTGGTGATGGGTATTAAAGAGGGCACATTCTGCATGGAGCACTGGGTGTTATATGCAAACAATGAATCATGGAACACTACATCAAAAACTAATGATGTAATGTATGGTGATTAACATAACATAATAATAATAAAAAAATAAGAAAGCAAAAAAAATATGAACTATTGGGACTTCATCAAGACTAGAAGCTTTTCATTGCTTTTTTTAAGCCCTCTACTCAAGCCTGTTCTCTTCAACTTCTACGGTCTCTTGTTTTTCTTTAAGAAAATGAAATGCAGAATCACAAACAATTCAGCTTCACTCCCATTTCACAGGTCAATTTATCTACATTGCCCTAATGTAATATTTCTTTCTAGCCTCAGAACTTGAGGGGCCTTCCCCATGGAGGCCAATTTCTGTTTCTAAACTCTTGATTCTACTTTCTTTCATCTCAAGGAACATGAACCATTGCTCACTGTTCTCTTCTCTATTAGCTCCATTGTTAAGTTCCTCCTATTTTGAATAACTTGTTTCTACTCTTTACTTCTAAGTACTGTTCTCTCTCTCCCTTTCTCTCATCCTCTCTTCCTTTTTAGATAAATTCTTTTGAGAGAGATTCAGCAATCATCCTTTCTGTTCACCATTCAAACCATCTTCACAAAGGAACTTTAGCCAATGACTTTCATGATGTCAAATTGAATGGCTGAACTCTTGTTCCTTAGCTTTTTGACAATCTTTCTTCTGATTCTTTTTATATATTTTTTCATGTTTTTAAATCATATTTTCCCATTCTTCATTGTGGTGTGGTTTTACTAGGACTTCTTAAATAGTAGCCTGTCTTTCTTTCTTCTTTCTTTTTCTTCTACTTTGGTCCATCTTACTTATACTCAAGATTTAAACTAACAAAACTATGCTAATTTTTATGCCAGATATTTACTTCTTGACCACATTTCTATTGTGACCTTTAGTAATATATATATACACATAGACATATAGTATACTACACCTATAATATAGTGTATATATATATGTTTATATATATATATAATGAATATATAAACTAAATGAATAACCAATTGGATGTCTCACTTTTTTTTATTATTATGTTATGTTAATCACCATACATTACATCATTAGTTTTTGATGTAGTGTTCCATGATTCATTATTTGCATATAACACCCAGTGCTCCATGAAGAACGTGCCCTCTTTAATACCCATCACCAGGCTAATCCATCCTCCCATCCCCCTCCCCTCTAGAACCCTCGGTTTGTTTTTCAGAGTCCATCGTCTCTCATGGTTCATCTCCCCCTCTGATTTCCCCCCTTCATTCTTCCCCACCTGCTATCTTCTTCTTCTTCATCTTTTTTTTTTAACTTATAATGTAATTTGTTTCAGAGGTGCAGATCTGTGATTCAACAGTCTTGAACAATTCACAGCGCTTACCAGAGCACATACCCAGTGTCTATCACCCAGCTGCCCCATCCCTCCCACCCTCCACCACTTCAGCAACCCTCAGTTTGTTTCCTGAGATTAAGAGTTCCTCATATCAGTGAGGTCATATGGATGTCTCACTTTTAACCCCCCAAACTCAAATCATCATTCACTGCTTTCCCCTCCCTCTCAATCATATGTTCCAGTGTTCTTGCATTTCCCATCTCACTTAATGGTACCTCCATCTGTATAACACCCAAGATAGGGACTTAGGGAGTCACTTAGGCTACACTCACTCTTACAAGCCGCATCTAATGAAGTATCAAGTCTCACTCTTTTCATCATTTGCATATGATAAAAAAGCTGTCTCCTTTTGTTCCACTTGTATTTCTGTTGGTTTAGCTTGGATCCTTATTATTTATCACCTGAATAACTGCAAAAGAGTCCTATATGATTTGTGCATTGGATCATACTCCTCAAAACTTTGCAACACACTCAAATCAATGAATCTAAAACAAATCTAATTATATTGACCCTTTTAAAAATCATCACTTAAAGTCATCGTGGTTTGCTATGCATCACTTTTGCCCTTCCTCACATTTCTCTCATTATTTGTACTGACTCTCTCTTACACACACACACACACACACACAAAAGTGCATGACTGCATTTCATACTTCTATGTCTTTGTTCATTTGTTTCCTCTCCTTGCAGGGGACTTCCTTTCATTTCTAGTTTGGTTAGAACATATACTGAACGCACTTACACTCATCCCTGTATTACTTTCTCAGCAGGGAGTTTTCTAATTTTTTAAAAGAGTTAAATATATTTATTCAATACAGATTTTTCTTATGTAAATTACCATAATTTATTTAAATTTTACTTCTTCATTTCTTCATGAAACTGTAATTCCCTTCAGGTAAGGATGATATTTTATTCATCTTTCTTCCCTTAAATGCCTAGTTCAGCAGTGAGGTAGGTAATGAGCCTTTAATAAGGGTTTACATTATGAACTGAATATGAACAAAACAAAAATATGTGTTATATACTGCCTAGGTAAAAATACATAATTGAAGTATTCAGGCTTAGATGAAAAATGTTTATATTTGTTAATTAATCTTTCTTTGATGATAGATATTTTAATGATAATAAAGTTGACCCTTGAACACATGAGTTTGAGCTGCACAGGGTCCATTTATACACAGATTTTTTTCAATAAGTATTTTGGAAAATTTTTTGGAGATATGCAATGATTTGAAAAAATTTGCAAAGGAACCATGGTTGCCTAGAAACATCAACCCCCCCCCCCAAAAAAGAAAAAGAAAATTAGGTATGTAATGAATGCATAAAATATGTATAGATATTAGTCTATTTTATCTTTTACTGCCATAAAATATACAGAAATCTGTTATGGAAAGTTAAAATTTATGAAATCTCACACACACAAACATAGAGTGTACATGGTACCATTTGCCATCCAGACAAATAGAAATAAACATAAAGATGAAGTATTAAATTGTATTAAAATGATTACAGAATTAATATACTGTACTACTGCAATAATTTTGTAGTCATCTCCTGTTGCTATTGCAGTGAGCTCAAGTGTTACAAGTGTCCACTTAGAGTGCCATATGATGTTAATTATCTCCATGTGAGCAGTTCATCTTTCCAGTAAGTTGTATATCATATAAAAAGTGATCTCTTGTGGTTCTTGTGTAGTTTTTCATTGTGTTTAGTGCAATATAATAAACCTTGAATAACACCATGGGACTCATATGAAGGGCCACTGGTGATGCTGAATGTGCTCCCAAGAAGCAGAGAAAAGTCATGACATTACAAGAAAAAGCTTAATTGCTTGGTATATATCATAAATGGAGGTCTGCAGCTGTGGTTGCCCATCATTTCAAGACAAATTCATGAAGGTGTCACTGCAGCTATGCCAGCTGGCAAAAATCCTTGCATTTTTTTGCAAAATTGTCATTATATGACTATATGACTATGATTACATTTATAGTCATTATGTGACATTTAAAGCTAAAGGAAGGTGAAGGATATAAAACTGGAAAATTTTATGCCAGTAAAGTTTGGTTTGGTAACTTTAGGAAGAGGTTTGGCTTAAAAATGTCAATATAACACGAGAAGCATCTACTCCTGACCAAGAGGCAGCAGACGAGTTCCCAGATGCCATTAAGAAAATTAATGAAGGAAAAAAAAAGAAAATAATTGAGGAGAAAAAATATTTGCTTGAAAAGATATTTGCCTGTTGATGCAGACAAAAGTGTCCTAATTTTGTAAAAAAAAAAAAGCCATAAAGTACATTTATTAGTAATGAAGAGAATCCCGAGCACCAGAATTTAAGGCAAAAAGGGATAAGCTAACTCTATTGTTTAATGCAAATGCAATTGGGTTTATGATCAATTCCCTTATCTGTAAAGCTGCTAACCCCTGAGCTTTGTAGGGAAAAGATAAACATCAGCTGTCATTCTTTTGGTTGCACAGCAAGAAGGCCTGGGCATTGAGAACACTTTCTTCAGATTGATTCCATTGATGTTTTGTCACTGAAGTCAGGAAGTTCCTTGCCAGTAAGGGATTGCCTTTTAAAGTTCTTTTGATATTGGACAATTCCCCTAGCCACCCAGAACCCCATGAGTTCAACACCAAAGGTATTGAAATGGTCTACTTGCCCTCAAACACAATGACTCTAATTTAGCCTCTACATCAGGGGGTAATAAGGACATTTAAAACTCATTATACACAATACTCTATGGAAAAAAAATTGTCAACACTTTGGAAGAGAACCCTGATAGAACATCATGCAATCCAGAAGGATTACATCATGAAGATGCCACCATTGTTATAGAAAATGCTGTGGGGGCGAGGAAAAGAGGCAGAGGAGTAGGGGACCCTATTCCACCTGGTTCCTGGAATTGAGATGGATATCTACCAGACCACTCTGAACACCCATGAAATCAGCCTGAGATGTAAGAAGATCTAGATCTCTACAGAATATCGCTGGTGGTTGGTTTCGAGGTCAGAAGCAGGGAGCCGAGATTCCGCGGGCAGATATCAGAGGATAAACGGCAGCGGGAGGGAGCCTGGCCAGAAGAAGAACTTAAACAATTCATGGAAACCAATGAGAATGAAAACACATTGGTCCAAAACCTATGGGATACTGCAAAGGCGGTCCTAAGGGGGAAATACATAGCCAACCAAGCCTCACTCAAAAAAAATAGAAAAATCCCAAATTCACCAACTAACTCTACATCTTAAAGAACTACAGTAAAAGCAACAAATGAGGCCTAAACCATGCATTAGAAGAGAAATAATTAAGATTAGAGCAGAGATCAATGAATTAGAAACCAGAAACACAGTAGATCAGATCAACAAAACTAGAAGCTGGTTCTTTGAAAGAATTAATAAGATCGATAAACCACTGGCCAGACTTATCCAAAAGAAAAGAGAAAGGACCCAAATTAATAAAATTATGAATGAAAGGGGAGAGATCACGACTAACACCAAGGAAGTAGAAACAATTATTATAAATTATTATCAACAACTATATGCCAATAAACTGAGCAATCTGGATGAAATGAATGCCCTCCTGGAAACCTATAAACTGCCAAGACTGAATCAGGAAGAAATTGACAACCAAATAGGCCAATAACCAGTAACGAGATTGAAGCCGTGATCAAAAACCTCCCCCCAAAAAAGAGTCCAGGGCCTGGGTATGGATTCCCTGGGGAATTCTACCAAACATTCAAAGAAGAAATAATACCTACTCTCCTGAAGCTGTTTAAAAAAATATAAACAGAAGGAAAGCTTCCAGACTCATTCTAGGCCAGCATTACCTTAATCCCCAAACCAGGCAAAGACCCCATCAAAAAGGAGAATTTCAGACCGATATCCCTGATGAATATGGATTCCAAAATCCTCAACAAAATCCTAGCTAACAGGATCCAACAATACATTAAAAGGATCATCCACCACGAGCAAGTGGGATTTATCCTTGTGATGCAAGGGTGGTTCAACATTCGCAAACCAATGTGATAGAACACATTAATAAGAGGAGAGAGAAGAACCATATGGTCCTCTCAATTGATGCAGAAAAAACATTTGACAAAATACAACATCCTTTCCTGATGAAAACTCTTCAGAGTATAGAGTAGAGGGAACATTCCTCGAGTTCATAAAATCCATCTATGAAAAACCCACAGTGAATATCATCCTCAATGGGGAAAAGCTGAGAGCCTTTCCCTTAAGATCAGGAACACATCAAGGGTGCCCACTCTCACCACTATTGTTCAACATAGTACTAGAAGTCCTAGCAACAGCAATCAGACAACAAAAAGAAATAAAAGGTATTCAAATTGGCAAAGAAGAAGTCAAACTTTCTCTTTTCGCAGATGACATGATACTTTATGTGGAAAACCCAAAAGACTCCACGCCCAAATTACCAGAACTCATACAGCAATTCAATAATGTGGCAGGATACAAAATCAATGCACAGAAATCAGTTGTTCTCTTATACACTAAAAATGCAACTGTAGAAAGAGAAATTAGAGAAACAATTCCATTTACAATAGCACCAAAAACCATAAATACCTCAGAATAAACCTAACCAAAGAGGTAAAGGATCTATACTCTAGGAACTACAGAACACTCATGAAAAATTGAAGAAGACACAAAAAGATGGAAAAACATTCCATGCTCATGGATCAGAAGAATAAACACTATTAAAATGTCTATGCTACCCAGAGCAATCTATACCTTCAGTGCCAATTCCAATGGCATTTTTAAAGTACTGGAACAAACAATCCTAAAATTTGTATGGAATCAGAAAAGACCCTGAATCGCCAAGGAAATGTTGAAAAAGAAAAACAAAGTTGGGGGCATCACATTGCCCAATTTCAAGCAATATTACAAAGCAATGATCACCAAGACAGCATGGTACTGGCACAAAAACAGACATATTGACCAATGGAACAGAATAGAGAGCCCAGATATGGACCCTTAACTCTACACTTGATCTAAGCCAAAAGGCTGAGAAGCAATGGACCCTTAACTCTATGGTCAAATAATCTTCAACAAAACAGGAAAAAATATGCAATGGAAAAAAGACAGTCTCTTCAATAAATGATGCTGGGAAAATTGGACAGCCACATGCAGAAGAATGAAAACTCAACCATTCTCTAACACCATACACAAAGATAAACTCAAAATGGATGAAAGACTTCAATGTGAGACAGGAATCCATCAAAATCCTAGAGAAGAACATAGGCAATAACCTCTTTGACATCGGCCACAGCAACTTCTTTCAAGATACATCTCCAAAAGCTAGTGAAACAAAAGCAAAAATGAACTTTTGGGACTTCACCAAGATAAACAGCTTCTGCACAGCAAAGGAAACAGTCAACAAAACAAAGAGGCAACCCACAGAATGAGAGAAGATATTTGCAAATGACACTACAGATGAAGGGCTGATATCTAAGATCTATAAAGAACTTGTCAAACTCAACACCCAAAAAACAAACCAGTCAAAAAATGGGCAGAAGAGATGAACAGACACTTCTCTGAAGAAGACATACAAATGGCTAACAGACACATGAAAAAATGTTCATCATCATTAGCCATCAGGGAAATTCATATCAAAACCACATTGAGATACCACCTTACACCAGTTAGAATGGCAAAAATTGACAGGGCAAGAAACAACAAATGTTGGAGAGGTTGTGAAGAAAGGGGAACCCTCTTACACTGTTGGTGGGAATGCAAGTTGGTACAGCCACTTTGGAAAACAGTGTGGAGGTGCCTCAAAAATTTAAAAATAGAGCTACCCTATGACCCAGCAATTGCACTACTGGGTATTTACCCCAAAGACACAGATGTAGTGAAAAGAAGGGCCATATGCACGCCAATGTTCATAGCAGCAATGTCCACAATAGCCAAACTGTGGAAAGAGCCGAGATGTCCGTCAACAGATGAATGGATAAAGAAGATGTGGTCCATATATACCATGGAATATTACTCAGCCATCAGAAAGGATGAATACCCAACTTTTACATCAACATGGATGGAACTGGAGGAGATTATGCTAAGTGAAATAAGTCAAGCAGAGAAAGTCAATTATCATATGGTTTCACTTATTTGTGGAACATAAGGAATAGCATGGAGGACGTTAGGAGAAGGAAGGGAACAATGAAGGGGGGAAATTGGAGGGAGAGATGAACCATGAGAGACTATGGACTCTGAGAAACAAACTGAGGGTTTTAGAGGGAAAGGGGGCAGCGGGATGGGTTAGACTGGTGATGGGTATTAAGGAGGGCACGTACTGCATGGAGCGCTGGGTGTTATGCGAAAACAATGAATCGTGGATCACCACATCAAAAACTAATGATGTATTGTATGGTGACTAACATAACATAACAAAATAAAGTATTGTATGGTATGACTAACATAACATAACAAAATAAAATAAAATAAATGCTGTGAAAGCTATCAAGCCTGAAACAAATTTCTATAGGTGGGGGGGAACCAACAACTGTGTCCAGATGTTGTGTATGACTTCACAGAATTTATAGACAGAGCCAATCAAGGAAATCATGAAAGAGATTGTGACTATGACAAAAAAAGGTGGGTGGTGAAGAGTTTCAAGATACAGATCTTGGAGAAACTCGAGAAACCACACTAGAGGAATTAACTGATGACTTGATGGAGATGAGTGCTCTCATACCAGTGCCAGATGATGAGGAAGAAGTCATAGAAGAAGCAGTGCCAGAAAACAAATGGACATTAGACAATCTGGCACAAGGGTTCTGACTATTCAAGACTGCTTTTGATTTCTTTTATGACATAGACTCTTCTATGATATGGGCACTGAAACTAAAGCAGATGGCGGAATAAACATTGGTATCATATAGAAACATTTTTAGATACATGAAAAAGCAAAAGAATGAAGACTTTTATGATGATGCACTTCCACTTAATGAGCAGTAAATAATCATCATGCTGTACAGTTAATAAACTTACCTGTTGTGTAGGTGTGAGTATCTTTGTGTGAAAATCTAATAACTGTAAGGCAAGGACTGTATGAGATGTTTCTGGGTCATCATTATCATCATCATCATCATCATCATCATCTTTATCACTTAACTATTCAGCATAGAAAATTGTGTGCAAGACTTGTATGGAAGTGGATAGCCTATTCTTATACAGACATAAGGTGAGTGATAGTTAATATAAAATTAAAAATGTGTTAGTTTACTTGCTATTTTATAACTCTGCTTTCAAAGAATTATATTATTGTACAATAGGCATTTCTCTTAATAGGAAAACTTTCCTATTACTTGGAGAAACTGTGTACATCACAGCTACATTTTTTTCAATATAATATTGTTTCCAATACTATATTATGAGTGACTGTAATGATGTATGCCATAAAAATTTTATAAGGATTCACTCATTATTGTATAGGCTAGGCTACCTGAGCAATCATATAGATTACACTAGGCTACCATAAAGCAATCATATCACTTCTTCATTATCAATGCATGAATTGTTATACTTGTACATAAAAATTTTTTCACATTATCTTTTCATTTTTGATGTCTAATGTTAATTGTATGTGTAACATCTACGGTATTTTGTATCATATAACACAATATGGCTGTAGGTACTGACAGACAGATGATTTATCTTGTAAACGGATGATGTAAACTTAGAGCACTGATACAGTACAGTATTTTCTTACTTATTATTTTCTTAGTTACTTTATTTTCTTTAGCTTACTTAATTTTAAGAATAGAGTATATAATGCATATAACATGCAAAATATGTATTAATCAACTGTGTATGTTATGAGTAAGGCTTCCTTCCAGTCAACAGTAGACTATTAGAGGTTAAGTTTTGGGGGACTGAAAAATTGTAGATGGATTTTTGACTGCATGGGAGGTTGGCACCTAAACCCCTGTGTTGTTCAAAGGTGAATTGTATGTCATTTGCCTTGTGGGTTATGATATTGTAATATTCAAAATAAAGTGAGGGGTACCTGGCTAGCTCAATTTGTAGAGCATGTGACTCTAGATCTCAAGGTTGTAACTTTGAGCCCCACACTGGGTATAGAGATTACTTAAAAAGAAAATTTATTTTTAAGATTTATATATTTATTTTAGAGAGGGAGAAAGCAGGAGCAGAAGGGATAGAGGGAGAGAGAATCTCAAGCAGACTCCATACTGAGCATGGAGCCCAACACGGGGCTTGATATTATTTTGATAGAAAGCAATTGGTTTGAGGGTTTGCCTAGCACATAGATATTATCTCAGATGATCTAGTCAACTTTCTTATTAACGTTCTGTGATAGGTATTTGGAATTTTCTTTTTTTAAAGATTTTTTTTTTATTTATTTGACAGAGAGAGAGACACAGCAAGAGATGGAACACAAGCAGGGGGAGTGGGAGAGGGAGAAGCAGGCTTCCTACAGAGCAGGGAGCCTGATGCGGGGCTCGATCCCAGGATCCCAGGATCATGATCTGAGCTGAAGGCAGATGCTGAATTACTGAGCCACTCAGGTGCCCCTGTATCTGGAATTTTCTTTCTTTTTTCTTATCTTAGATATTTAAATATATATATTTAATCAAGTAGTTAAGTATCTCATAAATGACCACTTCAACTAAGGTATATTTTTTTGAAAGATTTTATTTATTTGAGAGCAAGAGAGAGCTCGAGTCGGGGGAGAGGCAGAGGGAGAGGGAGAAGCAGGCTCCCCACTGAGCTGGGAACCTGATGTGGGGCTTGATCCTGGGACCCTGGGATCATGACCTGAGCCGAAGGCAGATGCTTAACCAAGTGGGCCACGCAGGCACCCCACAACTAAGGTATTTTTAAAATTTGTACCCTGTGACATTCCACAAGGTTAAACACTGTAATTCTCTAATTGAAATGTTGTATCTTGAAATCCATAAAGACATAAATCCCTCTGTTTATTTGCAGTATTCTATTTGTGGATCTCTAAATAATCTGTACTATATCTTCCCAGGATGACTCCATGGCCTGATAGACACCAGAGTCCTTTAGACCATCTCCTTGTTAGACTGACATGTATATTAGAAGAGACACTCTTTAATCTATAACTGTACAGGATATCATATTTCCATTTATCTTGTGCATCACTATATTTTATTGATGCCTCCTGATGTGTTCAAATAAGTTATGCTCTCATGCCAAAAATGATTGTACTGTCTCTGTTTTTATTGGTTTACCATTTCCTCTAGGGAGTTGACTAAGAGGCATACTTTTGAGATTGCTGTTAAGTGAAAGTTAATACTGGATCCTGAGAGAAAATGTTGAAAGTATTTGAAAGAAAGAAAGAAAGAAAGAAAGAAAGAAAGAAAGAAAGAAAGAAAGAAAGAAAGAAAGAAAGAGAGAAAGGAAGGAAGGAAGGAAAGAAAGAAAGAAAAGAAAAGAAAGAGAAAGGATTTGAAGGAAAGAGAGAAGAGAGAAAATGGAAAAAATAAGTTTCCTATTATTTTCTACCTCTAATTCTTTAATCTGACTATTGAAGCTTCTGCAATTAAAAATGAAATATATTATATAACCCTTATAAGTGTGTCCAAATCAGGAGACACAAGTGAAGAGCCACTTACATCTAGAAAGAATTCATTCATTCAAAGGATAAAGTTGCTGAAATGTGATTATATGGAATTCAAAAGAATTTTAATTAAGGACGTATCTTCTAGAATACTAGTTCTCATATCTTCTAGAATGCTAGTTCTCATATGTTTTAGTCTATGGATCATTTGGGGGCACCAAAGATCTCCAGTATTGGTTGACTTGCTGAATATTTTTTTCTTTAAGCAGAACCAACCTGGTTTCTATGTCTTTAAATCTCTAATTCTAGTGACTACAGAATATCAACTGTGCCATGATTAGAGATTTACCATATTTAAATCACTTCTGGTGACTGTGATACATTTATAATGAACTGGAAGGCCACCAATGTTGGCTAGATCATTGATAGTGATATGAAAGCCTCTTTGACAAATTCCAACAGGGAAAAAAATATCACCTATTTCACAGTGTTATTTTCAACATTAATATAAATTTAGACAGTTTCTGTACATAGTAGGAGATAAAAATATTTGTTATTCATTCCCAGTATTAATTAATCTCTTATTTCTCTCCAAGACCCTAGTTTATTCTCCTTGACATCTTTGTACTAGGATCTGGAAAACTTGAGGTTTTTTTCATGTGTTCCACAGCTAATCTTTGATTGTATTGAAATACTATCTCCACTGCTGGTAATCATCTCAAGTGAGATCAGTTTGTGTAACCAGCCTGAAATTGAATTAAAAAAAAAATGTTTGATTGCTTTATTAATTCAGATAACAGAATGGTTAAAGGACAGACAAATAATTACCTCATGAAAAGTTATAAGAGCTTTAGTAATACATTTTAGTCTCTACCTATGATCAAAAATGGACAAGAGGCTCTCCCTCCTCCACCGCCGCCGCCTCCTTCTTCTGCCGCTCCTGGAGCTGCTTGCGTGCTCATTCGGTGCGGACCTGGTACCTCTTTTGTGCAGCGGCAGCTGAGGAGACTCGGGCGCTCGCCATGGCCGACGAAAAGCCCAAGGAAGGAGTCAAGACTGAGAACAACGATCATATTAATTTGAAGGTGGCGAGGCAGGATGGTTCTGTGGTGCAGTTTACGATTAAGAGGCACACACCACTTAGTGATCTAATGAAAGCCTATTGTGAACGACAGGGTTTGTCAATGAGGCAGATCAGATTCCGATTTGATGGGCAGCCAATCAATGAAACAGACACACCTGCACAGTTGGAAATGGAGGATGAAGATACAATTGATGTGTTCCAGCAGCAGACAGGAGGTGTCTACTAAAAAGGGAACCTGCTACTTTACTCCAGAACTCTGTTCCTCCAGATCAAGGAGACATTCTCAATTAGAAAGCCGCAATTTGGTTCTACCACATCCTGACTACTTCAGTATAGTTTTCTCTATTCTTTCATTTTCTCCTTTCCCCATTCCTTTATTGGACATAAAGTAACTGTGTATGTGCACAAGCATATTGCATTTTTTTTTAACTAAATAGCCAATGGTATGTTTTGATCGACATCAAATGGAGATGGGATGGGGGAAAATACTGCTTCTGTGAAGATACCCCCTCTCTCCATTAGTGGCATGCTCAGTCAGCTCTTATCTTTATATTCCAGTAAGTTATTTTGCTCTCACAGTTTAACAAAAAAAGAACAACATAAAAATCCTTGCATACCTTGTTCGATTGGAGAATTTTAATGTTTTTCATTTATCATTGTAAAACCAAGGACAATTTTATAACTTTTTTGTTCTTAGCTGTTACATGTAGGGCAACCTGTCTTTAAGTAGGGATAAATTACTCTAAAAGAAATGAATCGTAGATAGTTTTCCCTTCAAGTCAAGCGTCTTGTTGCTTAAATAAACTTCTTGTTTAAAATGAAAAAAAAAAATATGGAAAAGAAGAGTAATGAAGAGGAAATGAAGTTGATGTTTCTAATCCTAGAAGGCTCTATTTATTTCCTGATAATAGTAATCAAGAATTCTCTAAAACTTTGTTTATTTAAATTTTAATTCCAGTATAGTTAACATACAGTATTATATTAGTTTCAGGTGTACAATATAATGGTTCATCAATCCTATATATTATTCAGTGCTCATCAAGATAAATGTACTCTTAATCCCCTTCACCTATTTCACCTATCCCTCCCATCCAGTTCCCCTCTGGTAACCATCTGTTCGGTATAGTTAAGTCTGTTTTTTTATTCGTCTTTTTTCCTCTTTGTTCATTTATTTTGTTTCTTGAATTCTACATATGAGTACAGTCATATGGTATTTGTATTTCTCTGACTTAGCGTTGTACTCTCTAGATCCATAATACATGTTGTTGCAAATGGCAAGATTTAACTCTTTTTATAGCCTAATAATACTCCTTTATATACATACCACATCTTCATTATCCATTCATCTTTTGATGTACATTTGGGCTGCTTCCATAATTTGGTTATTGTACATAATGTTGCAGTAAACATAAGGGTGCATCTATCCTTTCAAATTAGTGTTTTTGTATTCTTTGGGTAAACACCCAAGAATTTTTTAAAACTTATAATTGAAAAATGGGTGATATTTTAATGGAAAAGGACTTAGAAAATCTTCTCCTATAATATAAAATCATTACCCCTAATTAAATATTCTTGTTTTCCTAATTATTCTTTTTTTCTAATTAATCTTAAACATTTAGTCAAAATATACACACAAAAGTGTATGTGTCAAGAGTGTACAGAGCAACAGATTATCATAAAATAAACATATACATCCATTGTGTTAAAAACTAAAGTTTTTTCAGTATTTATTAACTTAATACAGTAATAATGAAATAATCATGGCAACATTTTTTTGTGTGAAGAATAACTATATTTTCCAAACAAAATTATGAGAAGAGTGGCATTGTTTAACATTTTTTCAAATCTCTTTAATATCTGTATTAATAGAAGAAAGCTGGATTTTATATCAGCTTCTGCATCTAATCTGTTGCTATAAGTTGTCTGGTTGAATAGTTTGAAGGAAAGGTAGTCTCATGCAAATGTGTAGTTGGAAAAGGAAAGTTGTTTTAATGTCTTTTTCAGATTATTATGGATATTCTTTGACACTACAGAAGCTCTGTAAGTGTAATTTCTTAAAGGTAAATTAAAATGGGGAACAGAAACTGTACTAAATCTGTCATCCCTCATACATCTTCCACTTGTATCCCTGGATACAACTAATTTCTTATTTTTGCCATATGAGATTAATTTCACCTGGTCTTGAACTTCATATAAGTGCAATAATACTCTGAACACTTGTGAAAGAATAACAGTGAAGATGGCACATATATCTTGGTATTATTATCAAGACAATTTTCCCTTTGTAGATCACCTGCAAGAGCCTCAGGGACTCTTAAGGTACCCCTAACCACCCTTTCAAAACCACTATGTTGTATAATATTTCATTATATGAATACACCTATTTTTTTGACCTATTCTATTATTAATAGATACTTAGGTTGTTTATTAGAAAGGTCATCATTTCCCCTATTATTCTTCAGTTTGTTTTTGTTTTATGTACATTGATTTCTGGACTCTATAATACTGTATTGTTTTAGCTAATATTGTAACAATATAACAAAATCTTACTTATTATGCCTTTACATTAATTTTATATAGACCATAGACTAAGTCCTCCAATATTCTCCTTCAACATTTTCCTATTTTTGGCGCTTTTATCTCAATATTAATTTTAAAATCTAAAAATCCCTGTAATGATTTGTTTTCTTTCTGGAGTCTTATAAAACATTTAGATTTATTCCTAGGTATCTTATATTTTTTGATGCAATGGTTAATAGAACTTTAAAAAAAAAATTCAATTTCCAGTTGTACTGATTAATGGGAATACAATTAATTTTCCTATACAGTGAACTTACTAGATTTACTTATTTATCTTAATAATTTAGAATAGATTCTGTTTGTTCTTCTCATGCAAATTTATATCTGGAATGACAATTATATTTCCTCGTTTCCATTACTTCTTTTACTTGCTTTATTGCATTGGTGAGGAAAAACCTCAAGTGTAATATTAAATAGAAGCAATGATACCAGATAATACTGCCTCATTCCCAAACTCAAAGGGAAAAGTCTCAAATTTTATTAAGTGTATGTTTGCCATAAGTTTTTGTATAATCCCTTTATAATCCTAGTTTTTTTTAAATTTTTTTAAAGATTTTATTTATTTGACAGAGAGACACAGTGAGAGAGGGAACACAAGCAGGGGGGAGTGGGAGAGGGACAAGCAGGTTTCCTGCCGAGCAGGGAACCCGATGCAGGGCTCGATACCAGGACCCTGGGATCACGACCTGAGCCAGAGGCAGACGCTTAACAACTGAACTACCCAGGTGCCCCTATAATCCTAGTTTAGAAAGACATGTATTGAATGTAAATGTTATCAAATTCATCTTTTGCATGTAAAAATTGAGTTTTCTTTTTTTATCCTCTTAATAATAGTAAATTATGTTGAGAGACTTTTAAAAGAAACTTGCATTCCTAGAATAAATCCAACTTGGTTGGAATTTTACACACACCCACTTCCCTCCCCCCCACTCCCAAATACACTTAAGTTGCCAATTTTAAAATCCATGTTCATGAGAGAGAATTGCTTGGAACTTGCCTTTCTTATATTATGCTCGTCAGGTATTGGTATTAAGGCAATGCAATCTTAAACCAAGTTTGGAAGTGTTACTTTTATTTTTGTATAAGCGTGTGTAAATTGGAATCTGTTAGGGTAGAAGGAGTGGATTAATTGCTTATTCAATATCTTTAATGGTTAAAGAGTACAAATTTTTATATCTTTTTTGTTTATTCATTAAGGTATAATACGTACACAATAAAATGCCTACATCTTTAAGAGTGTTGAGTTCCTTGAGTTTTAGCAATGTATATTTAACATTTTTATACCCACATTTAAATTCCTTTGTGTTTTTTTTTTTGAGTCACCCTTCATATCTCCCCACTTCTACCCGTGAAAACAACAAATTTCTTCTGTCACTTTAGATTAATTTCACTATGCTTGGACTTTGTATAAGTGGAATCATGCAGGATCTATTCTTTTGCATTTGTCTTCTTTCTTTCAATGTAATGTCATTGAAATGCATCCATGTTGTTGCATATGTGAATAGTTTATTCATTTTTATCACTTAATCTTATCCCACTATATGAATATATCACAATTTATCCATTTTCTGCTAATGGGCATTTGTATTCTGTCCAATTTATGGCTATTATGAATAGGATCACTATGAACATTTTGTATAGGTTTTTGTGTGGACATGTATTTTTGTTAGGTAAATGGTAAGGAAAGGATAGTTGGGTCATGGGTAAATATCTGTTTAACTTCATAGGAAACTGTACCTTTTTCAAAGGTGTTTTATCATATTTTACTCCCACACGATGTATGTAATCTCTAGCTACTCCACATTTTCCAACATTTGCTAATGTCAGTCTCTCCCTCCACCCACCACCTCTTGTTCTTCTAGCATGTTAAAATGAAATTTCATTGTGGTTATAATTTGCATTTACCTGATATTACCTGATACCTACCTTATGTTAACACATTTTCATGAACAGTTGGCCAATCAAAAATATTTTGTAAAATCTCTGTTCAAGCCTTTTATCCATATCTAGATGTGTTGCTTTTTTTAAAAATTACTATTAGGAGTTTTTTTTTAATGTATTATCCTTAAAAGTCCTTTGTCATATGTACGTGTAACAAACATGCTTTCTAAATATCTGTAGCTCGTTTCATTTACTTAATGGTACCCTTTGACAAATAGAAATTTATAATTTAGATGAAATTCACTTGTATTTTTTTTATTGTCGAGGTTTTTTTTAACCAGCCGTACATGTGCTTTCACAAAAATTAATAGTTATTCACCTATATTTTCTTATAGAAGTTTCATAAATATATATTGTTTTAGTTTGGAAGTATCTTTCAGCATTTTGAAAATACAATAATTCAATTTTTCTGTGATGTCCATTGTTCTTATTGAGAAGTTAATGATTAGACTTTATAGCTCCTTTGATACTAATATGTATTTTTTGATTGATTTAAAATTGCCTTTTCATATTTAGTTTTAAGTTAATGTATGTGGTGCCCATAGACATAGTTTTCTTTGTACTTACCTTACTTGGGTTTGTGTAGTACTACTTAAATCTGTGACTTGTTATTTTTATGTCAGCTTTGGAAAATTATTCACCATTATCACTTCAAATATTCTTTCTTCCCAATTCTATCTCTTCTCTCTTCTGTAAAACCAATTACACATACATTGGCCTTTTTAAAATTTCTCTTCCATGTTTGCTTAATGCTTTTTTTGTGCATAATTACCACATTTTCATCCTTGTATAAATGTAGGACGGATATATTCTTCTGCTTTATTTTCCAGTTCACCAATTCTCTCTTCAACTTTGTCTAATCTATTATTTTTCTAGTTTTGGTTATTGCATTTTTTTTTTAATTTTCAATTTTGCAGTGTGTCCAATCTATTATGTTTCCTGTTCTGTGATAACATCTTTTATTTGGCACAATTTTTCAACTCTGAGCTTTGGTCCTTGTGAAGCCTGGTAAATTTCTGTTAAACTCTAATTCCTGTGAGGTAGTTCAACAGAGTCCTATATGAAACCTGTTAAATTCATTAATATCTTCTTTAGTAGACTTATATCTGCTAAAAGATTTTCCTGGATACTCAGCTCCTCACTTTCAGCTTCCAAAATTAAAAATTTGCCTTAAGGAGAGAGAAAAATTCTTGTCAATTTATTCTTCCTTTCTCTTCTGTATTTGGCTCTGAAATTCTAGTTCTCTAATACTTCCAGTAAAATATTCCAGGGGCACCTGGGTGTTCAGTTAGTTGGGCATCCGACTGTTGGTTTTGACTTGGGTTATGGTCTCAGGGTTGTGGGATCGAGTCCTACGTCAGTCTCCATGCTCAGCAGGGAGTCTGTTTCTCTCTCTCTCCCTCTGCCCCTCCCCTGCTCATGCTCTCTCTCTCTAAAATGGATGAATAAATCTTTAAAAATTAATAAAAGAAAGCATAATATTTCAGTTAGATTAGTGTGAAATACTTAGTTACTTTTGTCCAAAATTTATTTTTAAAATTTTGATTTTTTTTTTCAATTGCTGATATAATATAGAAGAACTGGAATGGTTGAATAAGTTAGAGAGTGTTAGTAGAGAAGAATATACTTCAATTAGCTGGAAAACTAATTTTAAGAAGAGGCAATATGTTTTGCAACCTTTTGGATTTTTAGCTAATTTTTTTCTGATAAGTTTGCTAAACTATATAACCTATAACCCACATAATTATACTTCAATTGCCTTTATTCTAGATATTCATATTTTGATCAATTTAGTATTATAGACTGTGTTTCATAACCTATTCAAATCAAATATAAACTAAAGAAATATCCATCTTAAAATGGATATTCATGTAAAAATTCTAGATTGGAGTTTTTTTAAAAAAATAAATACAGAAAGCAAATGTATGAAGAATAAATATACAGATCCCTTAAAATATTCATTCCACATTACTAAACAGAAAAGACATTATTATTTGCATATTATTTATATATTATTATGGTAATTTTAGAACATGGCCCCATTTTTTTTTTTTTTTATACTTTTCCCATTGACAGGTGGATTCTAATTTTTCCTTTTGAATCTGCCCAGGCTTGCGACTATTTCATCCACAGGAATATAACAAAAGTTACTCTTTGTGACTTTCTAAGTTACGTAGTAAAATGCTATGTGGTTTTCATCTTTTGCTGAAACACTCATTCTTAGAGATATGTCATAATGTATGAAGTTTGACTACCTTAAAAATCCCATAACATGAGTAAGCCCAAGCTGAATGGAGAAACCTGTGTAGCTCTTTTGTTCAGTAATTTCAGCTAAGCCTAAGCATTGAGTCCTTCCAGTCCGGGTACCAGATATATGAGGAAAGAAGACTCCAGATCACTTTAATCTCCAGCTTTTTGAGTAATCCCAGCTGTTCTGGTCTTTCTAGTGAAGGTCCCAAATATTGTGAGTCAGAGGTCTATTAAAATTGAGCTTGAGATTGAGCCTCAAGTCAGACTCCGTGCCCAGTGGGCAGTCTGCTTGAGATTCTCTAGCTCTCCCTCTGTCCTTCTCCCCGGTTTGTATGCCCTTTCCCTCTATAAAATAAATAAATAAATCTTAAAAAAACCTGTGACCCAGGGTGCCCAGGTGGCTCAGTCAGTTAATCTGCTGCCTTCGGCTCGGGTCATGAACTCGGAGTACTGGGATCGAGCCCCACGTTGGGCTCCCTGCTCAGCGGAGAGCCTGCTTCTCCCTCTGCCCCTTCCCCTGCTCATGCTCTTGCTCTCTCTCTCAAATAAGTAAATAAAATCTTTTTTAAAAAATTGTGATCCATAGAACCATTAGAAAATTAAAATGGGTCTCTTTTTGTATTAAGATTTGGTGATTTGTTATTAAAAACTAGAAAACTGTAACATAATTTGGAACTGGAACCAAAATCTGGGTAGTATCATAAAAAACAAAACAAAACAAACACAAAAACACTATGACATGCTGGTTTGGGGACTAAGTATATGGAAGCCTGCCAGTTCTTGAAGAGCTTGTCTATGAAGGGTTGAAAGGAATTGAGGAAAATGGTTTTGGAAACTTGAGGAGAAGAAACTCTTACCTTTGATAATTTTTCTGGTCTGCAAAGGAGTTGCAAATTAAGAAAGACCTTAAGGGAAAAAAAATCAAATCTCAGAAAGACGTAGCCTCAGGATAAAAATAAAGATAAGGTTTGAAAGAAAAATTCATTAAGGTCCCAGAAAGATTTAAGGTATTTTCTCATAGATGTTTCAGAAAGACATAAGGGCTTCTAAAAATCTAAGGGGTAGGCCTTGTGGATACTGTTTAATCACAGTATTTCTAAGAATATTTAAGGCTTTGTCATACAACAATTTTTATGTTGTGGAACTTAAGGTAGCAAAATGATTAAGTGGAAGATATTTACAGTTAAAGGTTTTATCTAATGAACTGAATTTTGTCTAATGAACAAATTGTGCATTAAAAAAGACAGTTTTAATGGCTCACACCAGCCTGCACTGAAAGGAACAGAGATAATATAAAATTTTTGAAAAACGGTCTTTATGTCCCTAAATTACTATGTTCCAAAAACTCAACATGAGTAGGGTAGAGTCACATGCTGCAGAGAATCATTTTCAGGGAGCAGGTCTGAATTCTAATCAAATAACTAGCTTGTAGGTATGTTTGGTTTATAGAATTGTTATGGACTAATAACTTTTGTGTACCTTCTCTTTTCCTCTACTTTTTTATTGACATAACATTATATTAATTTCAAGTATACAACATAATGATTCAGTATATGTATATATTACAAAATGATCACCATAATAAGTCTGGTAATATCCATTACCACACATATTTACAATTTTTTTCTTGTGGTAAGAACTTTTAAGGTCTATTTTAAGATTTAAAATATTGTCAGGGCACCTGGGTGGCTCAGTTGGTAAGCGTCTGCCTTTGGCTCAGGTCATGGTTCCAGGGTCCTGGGATCGAGCCCTACATCGGGCACCTTGCTCAGCTGGAAGCCTGCTTCTCCCTCTCCCACTCCCCCTGCTTGTGTTCCCTCTCTCACTGTGTCTCTCTCCGTCAAATAAATAAATAAAATCTTTAAAAAAAAAGATTTAAAATATTGTCTGTTGTAATCCTATTGTGATGGTTCATTTTGTCACCTTGATTGAGCTAAGGCATGTCTGATAGCTAATAAAACATGATTTTTGAGTGTGTCTGTGAGGGTGTCACTGAAAAAGATCAGCATTTGAATTAGCAGAGTGGGTAGAGAAGGGTGCCATTACCATGCTCTTGGGCATCATCTAATCTGTTGAGGGTCTGAGTAGAACAAAAAGATGGAAGAAGGGTGAACTCACTCTCCCTGCTTGAACTGAGATCCATCTTCTCCTGCCTTTGGACACTAGTGTTCCTGGTTCTTGGGCTTTTGGAACCAGGACTTTATACTTTTGCATCCCTCCCCCATCCTGGTTTTCTGACCTTCAGACTTGGATTGAATTATGCCACTGAGTTTTCTGGTTCTCCAGTTTGAAGATGGCAGATTGTGGAACTTCTTGGCCTCCATAACTGTGTAAGCCAATTCTAAACTCCATATATATATATATATATATATATATATATATATATATATATATATATTTCTCTAGAGGATACTGACTAATATACCTATGTTGTCCTACCACTGAAGGTTGGATGTGGTGGTGGTGACAGGAGGCATGAGCAGATCAAGAGAAATAGTAACTCAAAAATTGCACCTGAGAAGTTTCATCCATACGTGGATCTGATTTAAATTATGGCACCTTTGACCATGAGCTTGATCCTGTGTGGTCACTGGATAATACTTTTGGGGATCTTGGAAGGAAATGAGTGCTTTTGCTCATGGGAATTATATAAATAATTTATGGTCAGAAGGTATATTGGTATAATTTTTTAAAATGACAGCAAATTATTTGACATTTCTCCCATAAAGAAGTTGAGTCTCTGGGCGCCTGGGTGGCTCAGTCGGTTAAGCGACTGCCTTCAGCTCAGGTCATGATCCCAGGGTCCTGGGATCAAGTCCCACATCAGGCTCCCTGCTCTGCGGGGAGCCTGCTTCTCCCTCTCCCACTCCCCCTGCTTGTGTTCCCTCTCTTGCTGTGTCTCTCTCTGTCAAATAAATGAATAAAATCTTTAAAAAAAAAAAAAAAGAAGTTGAGTCTCTACCTCCTCCTCTTGAGCCTGAATGGGCTATGATGACTTGACCAATAGAGAATGGCAGAAGTAATGCTATGTGACTTTTGAGGCTGTCTAAAAAAAATTAAGCACTTTGTTTCCTAGTTAAATTATTCTTTGAGTCCTGAGTCATTTGGACTATTTGCATATAGGAAGAACATTACTACATTAACTTCTAATTAACCCCCAGGCCTAAAGTCAGGATTTTATAATTTTCATCAAAAATCAATATATAATTATATATTATTATCTAGCTCTCTATTTGCCTTAAAATTCTAATGATTATCATACTCACTATCAATTGATACAGATTTGTGGTTGGCTCTTACCAATGTTGAAATTAAAACAGAATGTCATGTACATTAACTTGCAAATATATTTTAATGGTTATTATTTTTTGTTTGTTTCTGGAAATAGTAATAGGGAAAAGTGTTCATAGAGGAGAAATTAATATAGTTAAATGAGGGCAAGAATTCCTAGGCCAAATCTGGATTTCAAGAAGATAAGCTCCCATGGTTTCCATTTAGAGATACAGGATACAAGAGAATAAAATATGATAAATATGCCATGGTTACTACTGTCTTACTAGTTTATTCTTATTTTCTCCAAAGTTTAATTAATCTAAATATAGATATACATCAGTGACTAAGAAGATTAGTCATAAAGTAAGAATCTATTGTTTATCAAGTTTCTACTCAATTATCCATTTGAGTTTTTGTTTAGACCTCACTTATGTTATAGACTTTATATTTTTTCATTCATAGTTCCTGATTCATTGAATTTTAACTAATTCTTTGTGCTGAAAGTAATAGGGACATTACTTTTCCACAGATTTCAGTGGTGTTAAGGATTTATTCAATAAATTTCAAAGACAAGTGTTTTGATTTTATAGGACCATGATTTTTATGAATTAACACTGAGTTCCAATAAAGGTTTTAACTTCCTTAAGTTTACTCAATTTTATTGAATGAAGAGCCACTATTTTGATTGCTCAGTATTAGTCACCATATACCAGATGTAGAACCTGGTGATTCTTTTTAGGTCCTTGAGATCATTTATAAAAGGAAACTATTGTTTACAAATTCATCATCATAGCTTTTTTGTAACAGATATTTCAACAACAGCTTTCCGAACTTAGTATAAAGGAAAATGATGTCACAAATTTACTTTTGTTTAAAATTACTAAAATTATTTTTATTTTCTTAGACATGGAACATCTTTTTCAACATCTGTGTTCTTTGAAGTTTATTGTAATGCAGATAATCATTAAAATACCATTTCCCTACACTATGACTACATTTGTAACTTTAGTATACATTGGATCCCCTTGAATTTCTGATTAGAGAAGAACATAGATACATTTACAAGAATAATTGAAAGTTATATAAATAGATTCAGAAGTCCTAAAATCCATTCCTATTTATTCTTAGTGTATAAGAAATAGGCAATGCAAACATTCTAAGGAAAATTTAATTCACAGGAGAGTAACTTTATATTCACAAATCCCAAAAGTATTATAAATAACCATAGCTCCTGAATACACAGTATAAAAATAGGTTAATTGTGACATCAAGAACACAAAAGGAGGGAGGAGTAAAATGATAGAGCTTTTTGTATGTGAACAATGTCAAAGTATTATTAGCATAAAATTGTTATATCTATAAGGTGTTCTATGTAAACCTCATGATAATCATAAAGCAAAAACCTAGATTCACAAAAGATAAAGAGAAGGGAATAAAATCATACCATTACAGAAAATATCAATTCACAAAGGCAGTCACAGGAGAGGAAGAAAGAAAAAGGGAAATTCAAAACAACCAGAAAACAATTAATAAGATAGCATTAGTCAGTCTTTATAAATCAATAATTACTTTAAACATAAATGGATTTAATACTCCAATCAAAAGGCATAGCATGCTTGGATGGATAAAAACAAGACCCAATTAAATGATACCTACAAGAGATTTAACTCCAGCTTTAAAGACACACAAAGACTCAAAATGAAGGGGTAGAAAAATATATTCTATGCAAATAGAAACCAAAAGAGTATAGGGGTAGCTATATTTATATCTGACAACATAGTATTTAAGCCAAAATGATAACAAGAGTCAAAGAAAGTCATTACATAACGATAAAGAGTTTCAAGTTATCAAAAATATATAATGATTGTAAATACATATGCACCTAACATTGGAGTACCTAAATATATTAAGCAAACATTAGCAGAGCTGAAGAGAAATACAGACAATACAATAATAGTAGGGAACTTCAATACTCCAATTTTAACAATGTGTAGATCATTCAGACAGAAAATAAACAACAAAAAACTTGGGATTTGAGCCATACTTTAGATCAAATGGACTTAATAGACATATATAAAACGTTCCATCTAACAGCAGCAGAATGCACATTCTTCTCAAGTGTATAAGGAACATTCTCTAGGATAGATCATGTGATAGGTCACAAAACAAGCCCTATTCTTTTGAAAAGTTAAAAAAAATGGCAAATGTTTCACTAGGAAGTAAAAAAGACAGAAAACTGAAATAAATAAAATTAGAAATGAAAGAAGAGACATTATAACTGATACCACAGAAATACACAGGATCAAAAAAGATTACTGTGAACAATTATACATTAATAAGTTGGATAACCCAGAAGAAATGGAAAAATTCCTAGAAACATACAACCTACCGAAACAGAATCATGAATAAATAGAAAATCTGAATAGTCTAATAATAAGTAAAGAAACTGAATCAGTAATCAAAAATCTCCCAAGAAGGAAAGGTCCAGGACCAGATAAAAGGTTTTCCTAGAGAATTTTCCCAAACATTTAAAGAACTAACACTGATCCTTCTAAAACTCTTCCCAAAAAAGTTGAAGAAGGAACATTCCCAAATTCATTTTATAAGGCCAGCATTACCCTGCTACCATAATCAGATAGGGACAATACAAGAAAACCACAGGTCAGTATTCCATGTGAATAAAGATGCAAAAATATTCTTAACAAAATTCCAGCAAATCAAGTTTAATAGCACATTAAAAGGATCACACATCAAGATCAAGCAAGATTTATCCTGGGATACAAAAATGGTTCAATATATGTAATTTAATAAATGTGATATGCCACATTAACAGAAGAAAAGACAAAAATCATATACTCATCTCAATAGATGTAGAAAAGGCCTTTGACAAAATACAACATCCTTTTATGATAAAAACTCTTAACAAATTTGATATAAAAAGAATAGACCTCATATATGATAAGATCACAGCTAACAACATATTCAACAATGAAAGGTTGAAAGATTTTCCTCCAAGGTGAAGAACAAGACAAGGGTTCTTAAGCATATCACTCTTTTCAACATAGAACTGGAAGACCCAGCCAGAGCAATTTGTCAAAATAAAGAAATAAAAGATATTCAAATCAGAAAAGAAGTAAAATGAACTTTGTTTGCAGATGCTTTGATCTTATATATAGGATATCCTAAACTCTCAACCAAAAAAACTTACAACTAATCAATGGATTCAGTAGTTACAGGATACAAAATTGATATACAGAAATTAGTTGCAGTCTCTTCACTAACAATGAACTATTTGAAAAAGAAATAAATAAAATAATTCCATTCAGAATAGCATCAAAAATAATAAAATACTTAGGTTGAACTTAACCAAGGAGGTAAACACCTGTACAGACACACCTTATTTTATTGCACTTCACTTCACTTTATTATGCTCCACAGATACAGTATTTTTTTATAAAATTGAAGGTTTTTGGCAATCCTGAGTCAAGCAAGTCTACAGGCACCATTTTTACAACAGTATTTGCTTACTATGTGTGTTTGTGTCACATTTTGGTAATTCCCATAATATTTCAAACTTTTTCATTATTATTATATTTGAATGCTGCAATCTCATGATAAAACTTTAATAGATGAGGAGTTGCTTCTTATGGGTAAACAAAGAAAGTAGTTTCTTGTGGGTGCCTGGGTGGCTCAGTTGGTTAAACAACTGCCTTCAGCTCAGGTCATGATCTTGGAGTCTTAGGATCGAGTCCCGCATTGGGCTCCCTGCTCAGTGGGGAATCTACTTCTCCCTCTGACCCTCCCCACTCTCTCTCATTCTCTTTTCTCTCAAATAAATAAATAAAATCTTAAAAAAAAAACAAAGTTTCTTGAGATGGAATCTACTCATGCTGAAGTTACTATGAAGATTGTAGAAATGACAACAAAGGATTTAGAATATGATATGAACTTAGTTGATAAAGGGTGGCAGGGTTTGAGACAGTTAACTCCAATTCTGAAACAAGTTCTACTGTGGGTCAAATATCATCTTGAAAGGAAGAGTCAATCAATGCGGCAAACTTCATTGTTGTCTTATTTTAAGACATTGTAATAGCCCCTGCAACCTTCAGCTCCCACCATCCTGATCAATTAGCAGCCATCAACATCGAGGCAAGACCCTCCACCAGCAAAAAGAGTATGACTCTCTAAAATCTCAGATGATAGTGAGCAGTTTTTAGGAATAAAATATTTTTAATTAAGGTACGTACCTTTTTTTTTTTTAAAGATTTTATTTATTTATTTGACAGAGAGAGAGACAGTGAGAGAGGGAACACAAGCAGGGGGAGTGGGAGAGGGAGAAGCAGGCTTCCCACAGAGCAGGGAGCCCGATGCAGGGCTCGATGCGGGGCTCGATCCCAGGACCCTGGGATCATGACCTGAGCCGAAGGCGGACGCTTAACGACTGAGCCACCCAGGCACCCCAAGGTATGTACATTTTTAAAACATAAGACTATTGCACATTTAATAGACTACAGAACAGTGTAAATATAACTTTTATATGCACCGGGAAACAAACAAGTAATTTAACTCATTTTATTGCGATAGTCACATGATAGTGGTATTCTGGAAATAAACCAGAGATATTTCAAGTATGCTTAAACACTGGAAATTACAAGACTTTGATGAAAGAAATTGAAGAAGACACAAATGGAAAGATAGCCTGTGTTCATGAATTGGAAGAATTAATATTGCTAACATGTCCATACTACCCAAAGTCATCTATAGATTCAACATAATCCCTATTAAATTCTAATAGCATTTTTTACAAAAATAGAAAAAAAAAACACCATACAATTTGCATGGAATCACAAAAAGCCCCAAACAGCCAAGGCAATCCCGAGGAAGGAGAACAAAGTTGGAGGCAGCTCTTTCCTGATTTAGAACGATACTTCAAAGTTATAGTGATCAAAACAGTATGATACTGGTATAAAAATAGACACATAGTCAAATGGAACAGAATCCAGAGCCCAGAATAAATCCCCCTACATACAGTCAACTAATATTTGATAATGAAGCCAAGAATACTCAATGATGAAAGGAGTCTCTTCAATCAATGGTAACATGAAATTGGATAACCACATACAAAATAATGAAGTTAGACCTCTATCTTACACCACTCACAAAAATTAACTCCAAATGAAATGAAGACTTAAACATAAGAAATGAAACCATAAAACTCAGAAGAAAACACAGAAAACAATCTTTTTGACATTGGTCCTGGCAATATTTGGATAGGATACCAAAAGACTACATCAAATTAAAAAGCTCTGCAGAGCAAAAGAAACAATTAAAAATGAAAAGGTAACCTACCGAATGGAAAAAAAATGTGCAAATCAGATATCTGATAAGGTTAATATCCAAAATATTTGAAGAACTCATACAACTCAATAACAAAAAAACCAATGTGATTTTAAAATGGGAGGATAAACTGAATAGATATTCTTCTAAAGAAGACATCCAAATGGCCAACTGATACATGAAAAGATGCTCAATATCACTATCAGGGAAATGCAAATAAAAACAACAGTGAAATTATCAGCTCACATCTGTTAAAATGGCTGTCATCAAAAAGAAGAGGCAAGTGTTTGGCAAGGATTGGAGAAAAGGGAAATTTGTGCACTGTTGGTGTGAATGGAAATTTATGCATCCACTCTAGAAAGCAGTATGAAGGGCCCTCAAAAACTAAAAATAAAATTACCATATAATTCAGCAATCCCCATTTCTAAAAAAAATGAAATGAGGATCTAAAAAAGATATATGCACTCCTATAATCATTGCAGCATTGTTCACAGTAGGCAAGGTATGGAAATAATCTAAGTGTCCACCAATGGGTGAATGGATATTTAGTGTGTGTGTGTGTGTGTGTGTGTGTTGGGGGGGAGATGTACAGTATAAAATTATTCAGCCATGAAAAAGAAGAAAATCCTATCATTTAGGAAAATATGGAGAGACTTGGAAGGAATTATACTAAGTGAAATAAGATAAATAGTTTGTGATCTCGCTTATGTGAGAAATCTAAAAAAGCTAAACTCCTAGAGATGGAGAGTAAAATGGTGATTACCAGGGACTGGAGCTTGGGAAAATGGGAAAATGCTGGTCAAGGTACAAAATTCCATTATAAAATGAATAAGTTTTGGGGATCTAATTTGACATCGGTCTTGTCAATGTCACTATTACACTATTATGTAGTATATGATTAGAGATAATATGATTACAGATAGTGATTATAGCTCACTAAACTGTGTTAAATACTCAAAAGTTGCTAAGAGAATAAATCTCACCACAGGAAATAAATGGTATTGTGTGAGCTGATGGAGGTGCTAACTAACTCTACAGTGGTAATCATTTTGTAACATATAAGTGTATCAAATCAACACAGTGCATACCTTAAATTAACAGATTATGTCAATTTTATGTCAATAAAACTAGAAAAAAGATAAGCCAAGATTAAAATTTTATGGGAGTAAATTTGAAAGCTTGGACAAAAAAAGAAAATATGCTGAATAAGATTTTAAGATAGATAAAATTATTGTCATTTTATTATAAAACCAGTACAAAATGCTTTGCTTGAATCTCATATAAATATATCAACAGTCATCAACAGGCCTAAAAAGGAGGAACAATATTTTATGATAATGCACAGTGTTCTCACTGACAGTGACTTATAATAACATTAAAATAGAAAGTTTTCTAGAAAAAGTATAGAAATGTAGGGTTTCTTAATAAAATGTAGCATAAAATCATCTATTTAGTTTGAATGAAACAGAGATACTATTCTCTTTCATTCTCCCATCAAAACTCCAACTATATATATAGTCTATCAGATTGAGATAGTAGTAAAGTGATCATATTTTATATTTATTGCCATAGTTTACAAATAAAATAGTTCTATTAATGAAAAATGTAAATGCACAAGTGTTGCTCTTCCTTCTCCAGATAACATCAAATAATTTCTGAACATCCATTTCACTCTGCTACTAAAGAATCTCTTTTAATCCATATTTTCCTTAGCTAACAGCCATCTCCAGTGGTTCATTCAAACAATCTATGATTACTCCACATTCTTAGGGCCCTGTCTAGTTCTATGATCTTAAATAAATTATTTTCCTCAGTGATATTAAACTGGGAGAGCTATTGGAGAGGTTTTGGAATAGGGTCCAAATCTCAGTGTTATTTTCCTTAACTGGAATGTAGGAGAACTCCAGATTTTCCCCCAACAAGTAGCTATTCATGAGATCAATATTCTGTAAACAAAGCCAAAGTAATCATATAGTAAGTGACAAAAACTTCAGTAATTAACATAGGATAGAGAATGTTTTTTATGATCATGATCTGTGTTTGAATTTGTAGAAATTTCATTGGACAACCAATGATAGAATAATTAAAAGATAACAAATAAAAGATAACAAATAAAAGATAACAAATAAAAGATAACAAATAACAATGCCATCTGGAAGAAAAACCTGAATAACATACGTATAAATACTTTCCACAAAGAATGCCATATTAAATGAAAACACTCTAGAGTGGGAAAACACAGGAGAGAAAACAAACTTCGTTAATCTAACGACTAACATAATAAAAATTAATATTCATTTTAGTATTTTTATCTCCTTTTTAAAGGCTTTATATTTTTAAAGTAGTATTTGTGTATCACAGTGTTCAGTCTATGGAAGTATTGTCTGAGTGATAAAGATTGCACCTTTTCAGGGGAAAAATGATAATTATAATTTTGCTGCTCAAAACAGTATTTGGATTTTAAAAACTCATTTAAATACCTAAGAAAGGGAGCACAATTTTAAAACATCTTGTCTTTTAAGAAGCTCTTCACAAATCATAGTTAAACTATAACAGCAAATGTTAAGAACAATTTGGTTAAAAAATGCTGTATTTGATGACTTAAAATAAAACTCCTAGATTCTTAAAACAGATATCTATACTCTTGCCAAGATTATTTTATACCCTGTCACGTACACATTAGTTTGCTCTTAAAAAAATAAGAAAACCTTTTATGTTATTTTATAATATTTAAAATTCCTGTTATTTCCCAGGCGCCTGGGTGGCTCAGTCATTGGGCACCTGCCTTCAGCTCAGGTCATGGTCTCAGGGTCCTGGGATCAAGCCCCGCATCGGGCTCCCTGCTCGGCGGGAAGCCTGCTTCTCCCTCTCCCACTCCCCCTGCTTGTGTTCCCTCTCTCGCTGTGTCTCTCTCTGTCAAAAAATAAATAAAATCTTTAAAAAAAAATTCCTGTTATTTCCCAACCTGCCAATTGCAAGTAAATTTGATAAAGAAGTTCTACATAGCACACACTTTGATAAGAAAATCTTCAATATCTATGTGCAGTAGCTATTGATGGCACACCCAGAAGCTATGCTGTCATTCTAAATAGATCCGTCTGGCTTATCACTTAAAAGTAAGGTAGTTCCCTCGGATCAAACAGATGTTTAAGACTTATGGTACAAATTAGAGGGGGAAAATGGTTTTTGAAAGAACTAACCTGTTTAAAATACAAAATTGACTTTTAAAAGTTATCCTTATGGAAACGCAGCTTTCCCTGAAGTTTTGTCTACACTGGTAATCATTCTCTGCGAGATGTGCCAATGTTCACTGTCTATCCCCACTGGAAAGAGGGAAAATGGATGTTTTCCATCTGCAGCAAAATAGAGTCAAAACAAACGTATTTAAATTGGAAACATTTGTGGCTAAAAGAGCTGTTCTCCATGAAAACATCTGGTTGTACTTTTAAGTCATTGCCAAATAAACGCATGCTGGAAAATCTATTTTATGCCACACATGGTCACCCATGTAGATGTAGCCTAAAAGTTTTTTTTTTGTTTGAGGTCAACACCCTATTTTAGGAAGGAAAGTACAGATTTGTGAGTGTGCAGTGAATTTTTAATACTGCTGGAATGGCCATGGGACTTTGAACATGTCTACTTTTTTCCAGACAAGGAACAGAATATGACAGACAGTGCTTTTGATAGTTTTCAGGTAGACTATGCAAAGATTGAAATAATGACGGTTTCAGGGCAGATCAAATAGCTACTTAGTTGTGAACAAAGACTGCTTGTGGTTTCTAGTTTCAGCTAGTTTTCATTATTCTTTTTTCTTATTTACATTGACTCAGAAAGCTAACTGAATAGTTGTGAAGAGGTAGACTTTCAGACTATTTGATTGACTAGGTTTCTTTGTGAGGGAAGATAACTCCCAAATATCAGTGGCTTAACACAATAGAAGTTTGTTTTTCACTCAAGCCTAATGCAGATGTTTTGGTTGGTCGGAAGCTTTATATATTGTCTTTCAGTGATCCAGGTTCTTTCATATCAAGTGGCTTTCCCAATCTATAGGGCTCAAAGACTACTGAAGGTTGTTCTGAATCTGATCATCATGAGGAATCTAAAAGTTAAAGAGTTTAAAGAGAGGGTTTAAAAGCTTTTTATGTGCCAGGCCTGGAATCATATATTGCACTTCCTTCCACCTCTCCTTGGCCACAACTAATGAGGGGAAGGCTCATAAATGTCCTCTAGCTATGTACCAGAAAAAATAAAATATGGGTTTTGGTGAATGCAAAATTATCTTTGCTTTGTTCATGGGGGCAGTTAAGTAGAAAGTTCAAATATTAAAATACAGTATTTTATATTTCATAGACAAATAATACAAACAGCAGAACAGGGTCATATTAACTACTTTATAATAAATGTCACTGGATTTTGCCTCTACTTTTCACAAAGGATATTGGCTACCTATAAATTAACCCTCATGTATGCTTCTGAAAATGTCTCACAGGCACTCATGAAAAAAACCACTACTGCCACATCACTTTGTATCTTCCAGCAACTTCCAGGTACCACTATCTCCACTCATCATGTATGACTTCCTGCTACACCAACCTCCATCTCCTAACAGATCATCTGCTGAATTCTGCTGTCTCTAAACATGCCATGTACGTTTGAAGACATGACAGCATAGATCCTTGGGATTCAAATATACACAATGTTCTGTCACAAAATTGAGAAAAGGCTATTAAAAGTATACCCTGGAGAAGAGGCAAAATTTTACCTCTACTCTAAGGGTTTTTGCCTGAGCCTGAGAATTAAATGAACATAAAATGGATTAATAGGAGAAAAGCATATACATTTCTACATGCACATGGGAGCTCCCACGGGAAAATGAAGATGCAAAAAGCCATTAGACTCAAATGCTTATATATTATATACTACACTGAAAACAGGGTAGCAAGTGTGGAAAAATAACGAAAATATATGGGAACACTAAAGGAAGATAAAGGTAATGTTAACAAGGTCTGTTTGTACAGCTTTCTTTTGGCCTCAATTCCCCATCTCTAGTGATAAGTACGTGTCTTTCCTCCCAGTATAGGGAGGTAATCTTTCACATGAGAGTTCATCTTTGGTTTCCAGAAACAAAAGGGGATGTCACAGTGCCTTTCTTGCATTTACTGTTTTACAAATGTCTTTAGCTCAAAATCATCCTTACCCTACTATGGCGTATTTTGGGGTGGCGTATTCTGCCACTCTCCACAAGCATTTCTGCCGTGTGCCCAAGACAAGGCCTTCATTTTCTGCCTGCAGCCCCTCCCTCTGCAGGACTCAGGTATTTCTCTTGGTGTATTATAATTGTCTGCACATGTCTAGGCATGACTAAAATCTTTATGCTCAACTAAGCCTGCATATAGTTTGTCATATTTAATTTTTACAACAAACCTAGGGGGTAGATCTGAAATAATATAACTATTATCACTCTTATTCTTCAGATGAGGAAACTTAACCTCTAAGAAGTTAAGCAGTTTGTCCAGTCTCACAAGATTCCTGGCCAGATCTCTGAATCTGAATCTCTGAAATGTCCAGGCCCTTAAGCACTGCACTATATGGCTTTTTTTTTTTTTTTTTTTTTTTAAGATTCAGGTAAGGCCCTCTACATTCTCTTTCTTCTTATTGCATTTACCTCATATTTAGATATTTCTCCATTGTTTCTCCCTTCCTTAAAATGTATTATCACTCCCTTTTTACTGAGAATAGTGGTGTTCAACTTAAAACAATCCTAGGTTAGTGCTCTAAAAACCTTCACTAAATCCCAAGGTCAAGTTCATATACCAGTAGTGAGTGAGAGAATGCTGTACAATAAGAATATAGGGACAGAAACTGCATGTGCCAGACTAAAGGGGGCAACTACCATCTAACTGGAGCCAAGAGTTGTCATATAGGAATGTATACTGTGTGTTGCCAAATCTTATGATTTTCCAAGGGAAGTTAGGAATTTGGATTTTTATGTCCAGATTTTTAATTATTGGCATTTTCCTCACTTTAAAAAAAAACAAAACAAAACGGGTTTCTAATGTGCAATGCCTGTATGAGGTCTATTTGGCCCCTCAGTTATTTTTATGGATGAGAAAGAAATAGATTACATTATCCATGGTTGGTTGTGTTCCAGATTTAATAACCATTGCACATTTAGTGGTTCACTCACTCTCAGTTATTCATTCATTCATACATTCATATAATTCATACATTCATTCATTATTCCATTATTTGATGAATTCCATATTATGTGCAATGTACATAGTGCAAAGATGAAAATAAATTATTCCTGCCTTCACAGTTGTCATAATTTGACATAGGAAAGGAAAGAGACATATTAACAATCAATTAAAATGTTTTTTGATAAGTGCACTAATAATGAAAAGAGTAATTAACTCTATCTGGGAATGATAGCTGGGAACTTGCCAGGGAAAAAGAACATGGAAAGAACAGCATACAGAAAGCCTAGATGGTTTAAAACAGCAGGATATAGTTGGGAAAACTTGAAAAATTTTATTTTATTTTTTTTTAAAAGATTTTATTTATTTATTTGAGACAGAGAGAATGAGAGACAGAGAGCATGAGAGGTAGGAGGGGAAAAATTTTATATCAAGAAAATATCCATGTATATAAATAGCTATAGGATGGTGAGGAAAACTTTTGGTAAAGATCTAAGGAAAAGAAAAAAGAAAAAGGAATATACCCTAGGCTGCCTGGCATTAAAGTAGATGTCAGTCATTTCAAACACAAAGTAAGAACTGTTGAAGGGTGAGCTACATGATATGGCAAAAATTTGATCACAGAAGTGAGTCATAGACAAGAAGTATTTATGATATGGAAATATGATAATCCAGACAACAAATATAAATTTTATTTTACTAAAAGATGAACACTTATTATATTTTTATTCTGCCTTAGTTATTTCTTCTCTTAAGAGATAAAGGGAGTGACTGACTAGTAGAGTTGCTATATTGGATTTAAATCTGAGAAAACAAGGATTAGGTAATATTAATATTATTTGGGGAAAAGTGACCATGTTATTTTAATATGGTCATGGTCAAGGCCCAAAACACTAATGTGACCAAACATATCTCCTTTACATTAGAAGTATAGACTTCCTCAACTTCAAGGGAAAGTCTTCATAGCTTAAAATTTTTGTGGTTAAGGAAGAAAGGGGGTATTTCAAAACTATAATTTCAAGATTAGTTCCCTTTAAGAAGAAAATAATAAATTAGCTTTAAAAAGTTGTTTCTTAGAACCCTCTATAATATTGATGATAAAACAAATATTATGCCATGATAATTTCCTGTTAACATCACTATTAATTAATGTGTGTTTTACGTGCCAGACACCATAATAAACACAACCTATATAATGGTTCTTATTATACCCATTTTACGGAAAAGACCAATGAGGCTTAAACAAAGTCAGCATTTCCCCAAATAATAAAATAGATATTAGTGGGATACATTGTAGGATTTGGGGTTATGCAGTTAGTATTCAAACCTAAGTTTCTGTGAATATAATTGTTTTTTAAGATTTTATTTATTTATTTATTTACTGGAGGGGAAAGGCAGAGGGAGAGAGAGAATCTTAAGTAGGCTCCATGCCCAGTGAGGAGCCCAGTGCGGGACTCTATATCTCGACTCTGATATCATGACCTGAGCCGAAAACAAGAGTCCGATGCTTAACTGACTAAGCCACCCATCTGCCCCTTTCTGAATATAGTTATTAAGAGTCATTTTGTTCTTAAATATAAAGAATATAAACAAAAGTTAGTAGAGAATAAATTTTCATTGCAATCTTATCATTATTATCTAAGTATGACATACACCTCAGGGTACCTCAGGATAATTGTACTCTGCATGGAACCAATCAAGTTTTCCTTGCAGGTACTAAATAGACTTCAGGGCACTGCATTTCAGAAATTCACAGATGTGCCTTTGAAAAAAAAAACTATATTTTGAAGAACAGTTGAAATTGTAAACCTAAAAAAGAATTATAGGCTTAGTGATGTTTAACCCAGAGAATGGGACAATTGAATAAGGAAAACAATGATATCGCTTTTCAAATTCATGAAACAATAAAAAGAATTGTAATAAGGCTTGTTTAATGTAGCTCCAGAAGACAAATGCGGAATGATAAAGTGGAAGATAAAGAGGCAGTTTTCACTCAATATACAGAGAAAGGTAACAAAGTTGAACATGTTTAATAGCTCTATGAGCCAAGAAATGTCATAATTATATTTTAAAGAGAGGAAAAATGAGGAGTTTGGAGAAGCTATAAGTAACAGAGCTATTAAATGCTAAGCAGCCTTGCAATTTTCTCTCCCATCAAACCATGTTTATAAATTGAGTTCTCCAAGAATGGAGTAAAATGTCCAACATATCCACCCAAGATCTTGGTTTTCTTATGTGCAAAGGGAATGCTGAAATAACTCTGGCTCCAAAGAATACCCTATTGCTTTATATTCTTCTATTAGATTCATCACCTCTTTGTATGACACCAAATTAACCAAGATAGCATTCATATGTTCAGTTCATATATTTAAGGGTATTAATAATATTTTTTGGTTATCACAACTTAAGGAAGTTGAAGGACTAGCATAATTAACTTGACTCTTCAGGACTGTCTATTTAAATCTCAGCAAATTCGTTTCCAATTTTCATTTTGTGACAGATTGACTGGGCCATACACAACCATATACTGATCGACAATTTTAAGAATTCAAGGCCTGACTACTTCTCAAAACTGCATAAACAATAAAATTCTCAAAAGAACATTTTAGAAAGGCAGAAAGGGAAAAAATATTCTTCATATGTCACCCTAAATACTCTAGTCAGGAAAAAAAACAAAGCCAAAAACAGAGTGCCTTTTAACTGTATATCTTTTCTATCAGAGGTAAATTTGCAGATTTTTTTTTTTTAATTTAGGCCTTTTAAGGATTTTGGGAGATTTCAGAATAAAAGGTAATGAACTCCCCCAATCAACCAAATAATAAGCAAATACCTGAATGATCTTTTAGTCCTACCTAAATAAATTGTGTAGTCCTAAATAAACATATAAACCAAGGAAAACAGACTATCACTTTTTAAACTTATATCTATCTGTTAGCTTGATATCTTCTTTGAGGGGATTCATATACCAATGGATTTGTTCAGTTATAAGATTAAATAGTAATTCAGAAACCAATTATAAACTCTCATTTCCTCCAGGGGTTACTTAAGCCTTTGGTTCAAAAGAGCTTGAGTTACTCATGAAAGATCTGTATTTTTCAGGCACGCAACCAGTGACTCACAGGATGAGTAACAAACAGAACCAGTCCTCTTATTTCCTTCCCTCTCTCCCCTCTGTTCTTCTCTGCTTAGCCAGAACACACAAATTAATTGACGGTTTTCAACATGCCCTTCTGTTGCTTATCTTAGTTCCTGACTTTCAAACATGTTTTAAAAAATCCCAAAACTATAGTTATTTCATATATTAAACTATATTCTAAAAGGATCTGACTCACATAATCACTGAGAGGGGAAAAGACACATTATATAAACATATATATCTATCATCTATCTATCTATCTATCTATCTATCTATCTATCTTTCTAATCTATCCATCCATCCTGGGAGGAACTATGAAATCTGTATACCAAAATCCATTTCAATGTCATAAATCAAGTCCTTATACTTTTGTCTGAATTAGTTCTTATAGGATGCTAAATTCTGGAAGAACGTGATATGAAAATCCTTGCCATAGTTTGTCTCTTCTAGTAATTATTTCAAATAATCATCGAGCCAGGTATTCTTCTAGTTACTAGAGATGTCTACTTGAAGAAAAGGAAAATATACATCCCTGACTTCATATAGTTCACATTTCAATGAATGGAAATTGACAATAGATATAGGTTAAATAATTGCATAGTATATTAAAAGATGAAGAGTACTACGGGGGGAGACAAAAAAGGGGAGAATGATGAATTGCTATTTGAGTGAGATGATACAGACAAACCTCCATAAGAAAATGATAATTGAGGGCGCCTGGTTGGCTCAGGTGGTTGGGCGACTGCCTTCGGCTCAGGTCATGATCCTGGAGTCCCGGGATCGAGTCCCGCATCGGGCTCCCTGCTCGGCAGGGAGTCTGCTTCTCCCTCTGACCCTCACCCCTCTCATGTGCTCTCTCTCTCCTCTCATCCTCTCTCTCAAATAAATAAATAAAGAAATAAAGAAAAAAAGAAAATGATAACTGAGCAAAAACATTAAAGAGAGGATGGGTCAAGACATGTGAACATATAGGGGAGGAATATTCCAGGCAGAGAGAATGGTCAGTTCAAAGGGACTGTGGCAGCAGTATCTTTGGCAAGAAGTGCAGGCCAGATAGTTTTGGATTTTAATATAAGATTCTATGAGAATATATATCCTTAAGACTCAAAGGAAGTACCTTCTCATGACAGAATTTAATCCATAATATCATGTTAGATATGGAATCTTTTGTTCATTCATTCATTCATTCAAAGATCAAGCAGATAAATAGTAAGTTTTTTATTGTCTGAGCACTAGAAACACAAGCATGAGTTAGACAACAAGGAAACATTCATGTAAGTAGATCTTTACATTCCACATTATAAGTACCATAATAGAGTGTGTACAGAACTCTTTTGAATGATAGTAGAATGGGTGACTAACTATCCTGGGAAAGTCATAAATGGCTTCACCAATTCGGTTCCTGAAGAATGAGTAAGATTTCACAAGTAAGAAATGAGAAACGGGCATTGCTGGGCACAGAATCATATCCGTAAAAATGGAAGTATTGAAGAGAATGTGAAAAAGAATATGATATTACTGGATGTGTGGTACATGAGAGGGGAAAAAGAGAATTGAGCAAAATGTGAAATATGCATGCTAAGCTGTTTGGACTCTCTTTTGTAAGAAGAATGTTTTAATAGAAACCTGACATAATCAGGTCTGTAAATTAGAGCTATTTGATGGTGGGTGTGGAGGATGGATTGCACCATTCAGGCAACCTTCTACAGTTACCAGCTGTTCATAAGAGATCCCTATAGATACATGAATAAAGATGCTTTAATTCTTCAGGGAAAGCTTTTTAACATTACATAGGAATCTTACTGTTAGCGTTGATGTAGAACAGAACTCAGAAAAGGATAGGTTACTTCCGAAAATATTCAAATCACAATCCCATGAGGTGTACAATATGAGGGTCTACAAGATTCCATTCTAGACTTTGAGTTTTTTAATGAGGTATCCTAAGTACTCTAAAGCAATATAAAATATTTGTTGAGTGCTTCTCGTATATCCTGTTCTGTGCTTGTTCCTTTTATGCATTACCTCATATACTCTTCGTAACAGCTCTGAGGTAGTTACTGTAACTTTCCACATATAATAAATGAGGTAAATGATGTCTAGGGAGGTTAAATAACATCCATAGGTGAAACGGCTTTTATTAGAATCAGGTACTTTTGATTACAAGTGCTTTGCTATACTATTTCCCTGAAAATTTGGCATATATTTGTCTCTAGTATGTTGTTATTAAGGCACAGCATACATCTGAAATATTTTGAATGTGTTGTAGTTTATGTACTGAGATCTATTTTAGTGACCAGAAAGATGAGGTTTCTCATGGCAAGAACTGGTCAAGGGTCTGAGATTTTCCTTTACTTGCAAGTTGAAAGAGGTTAGCTTCCCACAGTTTCATGGTTACTAGTAGAAGATACAAGACTCTTGGGTTAGAGACAAAGGATATTATTACTCAAAGGAATTACAAAAGCCAGAGTGTCAGCATTCCACACTGGTTCCTTAAATCCACATCACCAAAGAGTGATTCAAAGAGGGACATATGATGCCTGCACATGCAATAGGTTGGGTTATAAAAGAGGATCTTTGAATTTAGTGAATTCCAATCTTTCCTAAAAGTCATTAAGTTTGCCTGATCTTTGCTTTGGAGGAAGACTTTGTCTTAATTAGACAGTAAACAAACCAGCCCCTTGTTCTAGAGACATTATCACTAGCTCTCAAAACTTTTTTCTATATAAAAATACTTGAAGGGGTGCCTGGTGGCCCCATTGGTTAAGCGTCAGATTCTTGATTTCAGCTCAGGTCATGATCTCAGGGTCCTGGGATCAAGCCCTGCATTGGGCTCCATGCTCAGTGTGGAGTCTGCTTGAGATTCTCTCTCTCCCTCTCCCATTGCCCCTCCTCCCACTTGTGCTCTAAATAATCAATCAATCAATCAATCAATCTTAGGGGAAAAAAAAGAATCCTAGAAGATAGTCTAGAACAAAAGTGGTTAGGTATTAAGTTCAAAATACCTACAGAAATGCAAGAAACCATGAAGAATTGTCTCCTATCTCACTCAGAAGGAATCTGTGCTAGAGGATATATGGGGAAGTCAAACTAACTACCATTTCTACCTTACATTTACGAAATCCCATGGCAGACTTGAAAGGCGGACATTTTTTAGAACTTGACCTGGATAATTTAAGCCAAGTTTGATTCCACTGCCAGAGCCATATAGAATTTGTCAATTTCATTACATGATTAATAAGTCTGTGTGTCTTGATTTTTAATCAAATTATAGAAAATTCTCACTTCTTGGTTGATTTTGATGCCACAGTTAAAGAATGATGGCCTTTGGGGCCCCTAGATGGCTCAGTTGGTTAAGCATCCAACTCTTGATTTTGGCTCAGTTCATGATCTCAGGGTCGTGAGACTGAGCCTCACACAGGTCTCTGCACTCAGTATGGAGTCTGCTTGAGATTTTCTTTTTCCCTCTCCCCCTGCTCACACGTGCATGTGTGTGCTCTCTTTCCTTAAATAAAGAAATTAATTAATTAAAAAATCTTAAAAAAAATGATGTTGCTTCAAAGTATTTTTCTAGCATTGTGACTGGTTGAATCATATATACCACTGTTTGTTTTCAGTGATAGAAAGACACTGTTGGCAAAATAATTTAATTTTTAAACTACTCTAATCAAGATAATGCTCCATGTCATCTTAATTCTCTTAGAGTCATGAAAGAAAATGTGAAAATTTTCTTTTTACCACTAAATACAACTTCATTTTTCCAGTCAATAGATAAAGGGGATTATTCAAACTTGTAAAACCTGTAATTTTAGATGAATTTTCAGACAGGCTATTGACACAACTGGAGATCATGCAATTTCCTTAGTTGATCTGTGGATGAAGTATGACATAAAGCATGCATTTGAAATCATGAGAGCACCCAAAGGAATGAATAGTAAATAATATGTATGCAGAATGGCAGAAACATTTACCACACTATGCAAAAAAATGTTGCAGGATCCCAATCAAACAGAAATGAAATTAATACAAGAAATAGCTGATTGTGGGAACCATCGACTCTGCTGCCATTTGAGAAACTCTAGATACACAACCAGAGGAACTTAGTGAAGGTAACATATCAACATAAATTAAGAAAGTGATCGTAACAAAGAGGATGAGGAGGTCCCAGAGGTAGTGACACTGTCGAAAAACTTCACTTTAAAGAAAATCTCAAAACATATCATGACACTGAAAGTACAAAAAATAAAACATGGGAAGCTGATCCAACCTTGAAAGGAATAGGTCAATTTGCCAAAGCACAGAAAAGATCTTTGTTCTAGATCTTAAATTGTATGATGAGAAGAGGGCAAGCACCATTCAAACTCCTCAGTATTTTTAACAAAGATATAAAACAATTCTTATTTCAATTACAGTATATCAAATAAATATTAGTTTATTATTTTTAATCCCCATCCATCTCTAACCTATAGTAAAGGTGTTTTTAATATTTTGACAAAAATTTTTAAAGTACTGGAACAATTGTATTTTTTCCTGATTATTTTTTTGATTATTTAGAGTGATTTGCATGATTTCAGTTTGCACAGGCATTTTTACAGTCCTGTAATATTGTGCAAAAAAGGACTACCTTATCCTTGTCATATGTATGATTGTTTATAATATAAATACATATTCCACATACCAGAGATTGTTCCATAAGTATGAAGTACACGTATCTTTCTATATTCTGGACATCATATTTTGGGTATTCATTACTTCTCATATAGAAAGTTATAGAAGTCTTTTCACCATTCTACCTTCCACTTTCTCATCTTGTAAGTCAACTCTTCATTTCCCTTCATGTAGATCCCTCTAAAATGCATTTGTAGTCATGTCACAGTCTTACTCAAAAGCGCATAATGAGAAACTGCTGTGTATTTCTTTTTTTTAAAGATTTTTTTTTATTTATTTGAGAGAGAGAATGAGAGAGAGAGAGCACATGAGAGGGGGGAGGATCAGAGGGAGAAGCAGACTCCCTGCCGAGCAGGGAGCCCGATGCGGGACTCGATCCCGGGACTCCAGGATCATGACCTGAGCCGAAGGCATTTGCTTAACCAACTGAGCCACCCAGGCGCCCAAAACTGCTGTGTATTTCATTAAAAACATTTTTCCCCATTATTTTCCACTATCCTATTTTTGCATATAATGCCCTCTCCACTTGTGTCTCAAGCTCCCCTTTCCTCTTCCCTTTATTACATGAACGTATAAGTCAATGAATAAATGAGCAAATATTTACTGGTGGAATATTTCATATAAATTAAGTAAATTAAGAGGACATTCTCCAAATGTTATGTGGAAAATAACCTCATGTGGAAAATAACTTACTGTACTGGTGAAAGGAAATATCAAAAATTCTATTACACTTATTATGTTTTTTAAATCCAAAATACAAAAGAGCCTGGGTTGCTCAGTTGGTTAAGCATCTGACTTTGGATTTTGGTTCAGGTCATGATCTCAGGGTCCTGAGATTGAGCCTCGTGTCAGGCTCCTCACAGGGCATGGAACCTGCTTAAGATTCTCTCTTTCTCTCTCCCCCTCCCCCTGCTCATGTGCTCTCTCTTTCCTTCTCTTAAACAAATAAATAAAAAAGTAATAAAATACAAAAGAGAAACTAAGCCTTAATATTCATGTAGGCAATGGCATTCTTACTGGGTCAAACAGTCATGTGCCACATGGAGGCCAGAGTGGGAATTCTACTGCACAGACAAGGGCCTTCTCCCTTGTTTGTTCACGTCTGACACATTGTAATCATTTGCACTTCATGTAAATGTGGTTGAAGTGGATTTATGTTTTATATCATCTTGTTTAAACCAAATATCTCTTCACTACATAAAAGAGAAATTTAAATTCAATGAGACAAGAATGAAGGAAAAAATGGGGGGGTGTCAAGAAATGACATTGGACATGCATGCCTGCTGCTAGTATAAGGAGCTAAAAATTGATCTGCCAACAAGTCAGCCAAAAAACATTCAATATTTTTCAGAAAAAATAGTTGCAGTATGGATTTACATGTACTATTAATAATGATGAATTTCAACTAAACTACATATTTCTCTTGGAGATATTAGCTCATGGTGGATTGAAGACATCACAGTTAATAAAGTGTTAAAATTCTGATGTTAACATCAGGTTAAAATGATGCAATATTTTTAGGGGTACAGTTGGAACCTCACAAAATTTTACCAACTCAGCTATAAGCATATAATTGCAAAAGTCAAAACCCACATTTGATTAAGGTAATAATTGTTATTTATACAGTAGAAAAATGGTTAAAAGAGCTCATGTGAAATAATAATTGTTATTATTTGGGGAGATACAGAAAAATGTTAGAGATTTTAGAAAAAAACATTAGAACTAATAATCTAGTATGAGAGGTATGCACTATGGTTGGATGGAAGTGCAGGTCTTAAACATGCCTTAGCTGATAGTATTTGACAAATTCTATTTTGATACTGAAAAGGCTGAAGAATCACTCTTCTTGAACCACTAAAGGAAAAGTTCTCTAAAGAAAAAGGGCTCTCATAAAAAAAAAAAAAAGACTACTCTAAGGAAAAGAAAATTAATGAGGAAAAAAATCTAAGGATACTATCTGAGAAAATGGCTGTTTTGTATTAAAAATAAACAAAGGATTCAAGAATTATTTTATAGAAATAGAATATGTGAAATACATTCGTTTGTATTATTCATAGACAAAGGATTGCATCAAAGTGGAAAGGTTGGGTTTTTTTTTTAAGATTTTATTTACATATTTGAGACAGAGCACAAGCAGGGAGGAGCGTCAAAGAGAGAGGGAGAAGCAGATTCCCTGCTGAGCAGGGAGCCTATGTGGGGTTAGATCCCAGGACCCTGAGATCATGACCTGAGCTGAAGGTAGACGCTTAACTGACTGAGCCACCCAGGTGCCCCAAAGATGGAGAAGTTTAAACAAACAAGTGGAAAGTAATCATTAAAGTGGCTACTCAGGGGTTGGGATGAGGAAACTGATCTTTAAAAATCATAACGTTTTGGGGCGCCTGGGTGGCTCAGTTGGTCAAGCAACTGCCTTCAGCTCAGGTCATGATCCTGGAGTCCCTGGATCGAGTCCCGCATCGGGCTCCCTGCTCGGCGGGGAGTCTGCTTCTCCCTCTGACCCTCCCCCCTCTCATGTATTCTATCTCATTCTCTCTCTCAAATAAATAAATAAATAAAATCTTTAAAAAAAAAGAATCATAACGTTTTGTAAAAAAGGTAGGCAACGATAATAAAAATATTTTTACTATAAATATTTACTTGTTATTAAATAGCACAGAGTTTATTTAAAGAATTGTCATATTTATGGATGAATCACATATTTTCCCTTACCAAAGGACAAGTCTTCCAAATTTGTTTACTATTTCTATAATATGCAAGTGCTTCATGGAAGTAGTGTATCAGTCCCTTAAAGATTAATGTGACATTTAACGATGAATAAGAAAGCAACTGCTTTCTGAAAAAAACTCACTTCATGGAGAGACGGATTACAAAATGTTTCCATCGTTGTATGATTCAAACCACTGCAAGTGTGTCACCTATAAAAACTCTTATATCAGCCCACTTGTGCTGGGAAACTGAATTTTCTGATCAGTTTAAAAATCTTCCACATGAAAAGTCTCAGTAGATTTTATTTTTTTTATTTTTTATTTTATTTTATTTTTAAAGATTTTATTTATTTATTTGAGAGAGAGAGAGAATGAGAGCACATGAGAGGGAGGAGGGTCAGAGGGAGAAGCAGACTCCCTGCCGAGCAGGGAGCCTGATGCGGGACTCGATCCCGGGACTCCAGGATCATGACCTGAGCCGAAGGCAGCCGCTTAACCAACTGAGCCACCCAGGCGCCCTCAGTAGATTTTAAACTAACTGATTAAATATGTAAAATGTAATACCTTCCAATTAGTTTGAAATAAAATCTGACTGACATCAAGAATTAGGAATACTGATAGCTATCAATACTCAATGCTTTGCAGTATTGGTCAGTAAAACTGAAAAATGAGTTTATGATTATTAAGTACAAAATGATGTACTGCCTCCGTTTAGTTCACATATTTGTGAAGGATCTTTAGGATCTTTTCCATCTTTAACAGCAAACCAAGGGTGGACGTAAACTGAACTTTGTCCCTGGCTATGAACATATTATACACATAATATAAAAATTGGATTAATAATAATGAAACATAGTTGTCCTCACTGTATTTTTAAATAATATACTCTATTTAAATAACTTATATGAAATATAATTGTTAAGAGACTAGTATATAAAATTATTCTTGTATGACTAATAAAAGTTTTGGGGAACCTGGGTGGCTCAGTAGGTTAAGCACCAGCTCTTGGTTTCCTCTCAGGTCATGATCTCAGGGTGATAAGATCGAGCCCCACATCTGTCTGGCTCCATGCTCAGCAAGGAGTCGGCTTGAGATTTTCTCTTTCCCTCCGCCCCTGCCCCCCACAATAAATAAATAAATAAATAAATAAATAAATAAATAAATAAATCTTTAAAAAGATAAAATGAGTTTTTAAAGACATTTGTTTATCTTCAGCTGATTATTCATCTCATTATGGAATATAATTAAATAACACTAAGCACCATATAACATATCATTTATAATATTTCAAAGAAAGACATTTAAACACTTTATTGTAGTGTATTTGTAATAATTATAATGCAGTATGCATAACATAATGTGGCAGAATATTTTCCATCCTTACATTGCTCTTTTAAGTTTATTCCAATTTTTGTTTATATTTTATGAGCATATACTATATTATGCCATATTACGTATGAATAATTTAAAAATATATAGCTGTACATATATTGGGAGATACCTATTGAAAGCCATTTTAACTGATAAGATTCTGTAATCAAAAGACTTAGGTGCTTTAAAACCTCATTTTATAGAAGCTACCTTCTCCTTAAAGGTTTCTCTCTTTTCCTCTTTTTGGAAGTGTCTCTTCTTTCTCCTAAAATTTCACATTCTCTTACTGAAACTTCTCAGTCACTTTGCAGCAGTGTAATTATTTTTATCCATCCATTATTTTTCCTAGTTTTACAAACTACATAAGAATGGTTTTTATCTCTGTATCTCCTCAGACATGACAGAGTAGGGAGTCTACAGCTAGTGACACTCAAAAATATATGTTGACTGAATCATCTTAGGGTTTACAGTTGTGGACTCATGTTAGAAATAACTCTTTATCATATTATAGAGCAGCTTCTATTCAGTAAATAAGGGCTAAAGAGCAAATCACCTGGACTGCTTGCCAAATATTCTCCATAGTATACCCCACATTAGCTCTAAATACTTATAATTTAAATTGATGTTATATAATGATCCTTCTCACCAGATGCATATGGGAAACAGACACAAAAGCTGAAATATCACCTATGTGCATAATCATTCAATTAAACAGAATAAAACAGTTGGCTTTTTACAATGTTGAGTAACAATTTATTGACCTGTTGGTTTAATCTGAGTAAGGACTGAATTTGTATAAATAGCCAAAGCCTTGCATTTGTTAGCAGGAATTACTAGGAGAATTGGGAAGCTGGTCTAGATATGAACATTTCAAGGTTTGTTTAACTTTTGGGGTTTTTTAGCTTTTAAGAAATTTAAGTGTTAGTTAAGGAATTTGATGCCTGCTGAGATCCTTTTATTGAACATTATTCTCTCTTATTCTCTCATTCTCACTCTCTTCGTGTGTGTGTGCACGTGCAAAGAACAAAAACTCAGCTTAATCTTAAATTATTTCAAAAAGGACTCTACTTTTGGTATTTTTTCTTCCTTCAGGGTCCTCTTAGAGTAATTTGCTATATAAAAATTTTGCTGTATTATGTGAAATATTGATTAACTTAGGACTATTTTTTAATATTGGCCAGTTTCACATTGTTTATATTGCCTCTTAATCAGACTGCAGACTCTGGGAATGAGTTACAGGATAAGCTTATGTGTGCTTTTCTCTCTGGAGGTGCACCATAATGCAATTTGCAGTAAGTTCAACTTGACCAAAACAGAGTTCTGTTCTTTCTAATTAAAATAATAATAATTAATTAATGCAAAAATGTTTCACTAATTTTTTCAACTAGCATTTTAAATTATAATACAAGCTTTTATATGAAAAATATAGCTTATATGAACATGCAAAATGATTTGACTGAAATGATCAATAAATGAAAGTGAGAAGTTAATTAAACTGGCTTTTAACATTCTCTATAGCATTATTAATGAGGGAATGAAATAAAGGTGAAGTAAAGGTGGGATGCCAACTTATTTTTTTTCTTTCAAGTTTGTTCTGTAGAGCACAACACAAGAAAACATTGAAATAGGAGTTAAGAAAAAAAAATTGACTCAATTTTAGATAGAACTTTTTTCAAAGTGACAATTTTATCAATGTAATTTATAGGGACAATCGCAAATTATTTTTATATTTTAACTTGGAGTTACTTAAAACTCTCTATGTTACCTCTGCAGTGTTTACACACACTGAAGCAGAAATTCAGATGTTAATTAACCCAGTTAATTTGCCTGAAAATATACTTCCTGAGACACAACTAAGTCGAGTTTATGATAAGGATGTAGCTGGAAAAGCAGATGTCCACAACTTTCTGAGTAAAATAAAGGATTTTATCATACTGCAAGTAAGTAAATTTTAGCATTTATATTTTTATGTATTTTATTACTTACTACTTTTAAGATTCAGACTTCAGACATATTTAATTAAATCTAAATGTTATACTAGATTTCTTGGTTAAAACCTGTTGCAGATAGTTAAGTAAACATATAATTCCCAAAGGGGCTTCCCATTACTACCCTGCCCCGCATTCCTAATATCCTAATGTTGCCACAAATGTTTCTTGAAAAAATAAATATTGTGTTTGTTAATTTGGCATGAGAGTCACCCTATTATTTTCAGAGAAAAAAATGTCCTTTGAATAATAGGAAAGATGATCCAAAATACATATTTTTGTACTAATTTCAAGAAAAATAATTTTTAAAAAAATCTGGCCAATTGAATTTTTTTCCAAAAAAGGAAGAACTAATCAATTAGTCAGTTAAGGCAGATAATATGTTCTGTGCTCTGCACTCTCTACAGCACCTGTGCCTAGCCAGGTGGTTTGCACAGTAGGTCCTCAGTAGGTTCAAAGAAAGTGTTTCTCAATTAAAACCAAAATTCAAAAAACCTTTATTTTTACAATCAATCCAGCCAGGGACAATTGCAAATACAAATTATGTTTCTGAATGCCTCTGAAATAGGAACCATAGATTTTCTTACCAGGGTGCTTTTTACTCAGGTTATGATTTCTAGAATTACATACAATTAATTAGATGTTAATTTTAAAATGAGACCTAAGATAATATAGTGGTTATCTACATTTTAGAGAGCTGTCATAATGTTCATGCGAGTACTTGCATAGTATGCTCAGAAAATGTTAACATACTGCCTGACATGATTTTTATAAATTTAAGAAAGTGGTTTTGAAACAGGAATAGACAGGTTTTTTTTGTCTTACTTGCAGCTCAGTGACACTTGACTTGAATGCTTGCTTATGGCTCAGCACAGTCCCCTACTCTGAGAAGAAGCCCAGCCCCTTTCCACAGAGATCTAAGCTCTGTTGGCTCAACAGCTGCCCTTCCTGTTAATAGGACTGTGCTCTAAATCTCCAAATTCCAAATAATATCTGAATATCTCTAGACCCTCTGTTTTCTCCTGGTGAAGGTCAAGATACTGGAAGACTTCCTTTGGTAGGACAGTTTCTGATTCCTTGTAGTCAGACTGCAATAATGACCACCTTCTCAGGCTCCCTAATCACCTGCTGTTTGGACCTAAGGCTTTTTTTTTCCTACTGTATCTCCGTTGGGAGTGTGACCACAGACCTTGGCTTGAATCCCAGAAGAATTCCCCATCCTCTTTGCATACCACTTCCTTAATAATATGAAAATATCTGAATCTAATTATATGGACAATGTGTGCCCCCTTAAATTCCCTGTTTCTCATTTCCCTGTTACCCTTAGTAATTGCCTAAGGTGAAAGCTCCTGCAAATATGAATTTATCCTCTTCTACTATCCTCATCCCCATTCTGCTCCACGCTTCCTCTCCCCTAACCTAACTTCACATTCTTCCTGCATTCTCATACCTTTGAATTATGGTCTGAGAAATCCCTGGTATGTGGCAAATACATAAATACTTACACACGCACATACATACATTGCTTACTTTGTCAACTTCTTTTGTGACATTTCTCTATCTCTTGCTTTAACTGAAATTTGTTGTTCTTATGAGACAACCACAGCATGCCTCAAGCTGATGTTAATCATTCACCCACACATCTCATATCTCTGGGTCAGGAAGTGGGAAGTCAGCATTCTTCTCACTTCCCAAGCTGATCCCTGACCATTACCCCAATCCTTCTTGGAAAATCCCTTGCTCTTTTGGAGCTCAGGATATTTGGCTCTTTACCAAATAGACTAATCTCTCCCCCTCAAGCCCCAGGCACTTGAATACATCACTCACAGTGTTTCTCCCTATTTCAAGTCTTGCCACCATCTCTGAGGTTACTTCAATATTCACATTATGCCCATCCAGCACACCACACACTCAATCCGTTGACCTTCCCTAGTGTATATTCCTATACCTAAATCCCTGTGTGTTTAAAATCTACGTCCATCCACACACTCCCGTGGCTGCAGCCAAAACATAAACAGCACCCAAAACAATTCCATTTCTGCACTCTTCATCTCCTATGCTCTTTTCAGCTCTTTTATTCTTGTCCCCACTATATTGTTTGGTCAGCATCACAATGGCCACAAATCCACTGATTTATTTTCTTTCTATCACTCACCTCTTCTCTTTACTTCTCTATCTAGCATTATGGTAATCTTTCAAACCTTCCTTGACAATATGCTTAGGTAATTTGCCTTGTTGTTCTTCTATAACTTTTCCCCGGGAAAACTCCAATGTGAGATAAATCCAACAGTTATTTCCTGCTATACCTGGTCTGATGAGGAATGTTAGGGAAAAATCACATGAACCAGCATGTTAATTCTAAATTTTATTTGGCCCTTTATACTTTCCGGGAATCGTTCACAATTTCTCTAGTTAGATCACTCTTTCATTTGCCAAGTTGCTATTTAAAATTTTCTCCAGTCTCATCTCAAATTTCCTACTCACCTAAAATCTTGTCTCTTTTCAAATGATCAACTCACATATTTGAGGAAAAATATAAGCAATCAGGCAGGAATTTCCTTCTGCTGTTACCTAGACAGTGGTTCTTTGTGATTTACCCCTTCTTTTTTGTTTTCTTGTCACAAAAGATGTCTGCTTTCTTTCATTGACTCCCATTCCCTTCAACTTTGTTCTGAGTCCTATTTTTTTCCCCCTTTCAGAGATCTTGCTGCACTGTTTATACCCTTATCCCTATATTTTATCTTTTTCTCTGCTGGTTCCCTTCTATTAAGTAGTCAATTGAGCCTTTCCTACCTTTGACAAAATTCACTTTTGACCGACATCCTTCTCCTTTTACTGTCTTCCTTTTGACCTTTTATAGAATGTCTCACTTCTCCTTTAAGTGGCCAAATTTTTAAAGAATTCTCTATACAACTTTTTCCACTTCTGTATCTTCTGTTTATTCTTAAATAAAGTTCAGTATGAATGTTGACAGATCACTCCACCAAGATATGTCACCATATGTAACAGTCTTCTTTATTGTTAAGTACAATACCATATTTTGGCCCTCGTCTCATATAATATCTCTTTAACATTTAGAACATTTAGTAACATTCCATAATTTTTGAAACACCCTTATCCTTTGATTCCTATGACACTATATTCTTCCAGTTTTGCCCATCTCCGTTCTCCATGTCATTTCCCATTTAGGTTCTTCATAAAATAAAGGAGTTAAAAATGTAATTCTAAAATCTCTCATCTCAGGTATGGTACTATATACTTATGGTCATTATAATTTATGTATTATCTCTTAACTAGGTTCTACCAAGATGTTTAATTATGAAACTGATCTCAGAAAGTTTTTACTGATAGTTGATAATGGAGGGATCTTGAGACATGTTTTGACCATTAACATCATTGATTTTCCAAAACCTCCAGACTACACTGCTGATCCCCAGTTTTCCTCAGGCACAGGTATGATATATTATTTTCCTATAGTTTACTTTCAACAACTACATATAATGAAAGAGGGCAGGCATATTTCTCCAGCTGGAGTTGTTGCAATGACTTTTATTATATATATATATAATGTGTTTATATAAATATAAAAAATTATCTGCGATATTCATGTATATAAGAAAATATATAACTTCTCTATGAAATAGTTAGGAAAAAGAGATTACCACGTAGAAATTCTTATGGATGTTGAGGTTAGAGAGCAAATACATTAAAAACAGCAATAGAGATTCTTCAAAAGACTTATAAGAAAAGTGAGGCAGAAGAGACAAAAATAAAAGGCTTTGCAATTTAATATATAAATTTAAGCCATTACCTCTGAAATTGTCACAGCAATCAATTTATTTTTAATATCCTACAGCACAAAGGTTTCATGTTGTGAAAGCAAATAATGTATGTGTTTGCTTTGTAGGAGTTGACCAAGTCAGAGACATAAGGGAAACTTTCTCTAAATAATTGACAATTTACTTTAAATCCAAACTCTAGTATGAGTAAATGAGCAAGAAGAGAAGGGACAGTATTTCATGTAGAAGAATCCATATGTACAAATGTCTTAAGACAGTGTAGAGTATGGTGAGTAAGAATTGAGTCTAGTGTGATTGGGGTGCCTGGGTGGCTCAGGTAGTTAAGCATCTGCCTTTGGCTCAGGTCATGATCTCAGAGTCCTGGGATTGAGCCCCACATTGGGCATCCCTGCTCACTGGGGAGTCTGCTTCTCCTTGTCCCTCCTCCTTGCCCCTCCTCCTTGCTAGTGCTCTCTCTCTCAAATAAGTAAATAAAATCTTAAAAAAAAAAGAGAGAGAGAAATTCTGGTGTGATTGAAAAGGAGAATACAAAATGATTATTGAAAGGTAATGCAGGTATTTTAAGAATTTTGGTCTTTGCCTTAAGGGTAGAAGGAATCATTCATAATATTTTAGGCAGATAGGTGTTTTAAATAGATTCTTCCTGTTGAGTGTAGAGAAAGACTTAAAGATGACAAAGGTAGAAGAGGTATCAACAGATGTTGTAAAGGGTCAGCTGGTAAATATTTGGGGTTTTTAAAGCTGAAAGGAAAAATCAAGAATATTATTTATGTAGTATTTATATAACAATGGAGGGAACAAATTTCTATTGACAAGTTTTTAAAAATACAACAATAATAGTAACTAACAATAGGTTAGAATTTTTATAGAAGTCTCCTCTATAAAAATATAAAATATAAAATAATGGATTTTCCCTTTGGGAGGATAGAATTTCCTTTTATTGGATGGAGGGGTTAAGTAACTGAACATCATTGAATGGTTTTCCTTGCTTGGCTAACACATGAACCACTAAGAATCTTATCTTGGTTATAGCCTCATTTTGATTTATATTTGTGAATATTGTCCATCATCATGTTTTTTTTTTTCTTTTTTACATTTTTTATTTTTTTTTCTGGCCATTTGTTTTCCTGTCAAATGGGAATATTGTGATGAGTGCTTAGTCTTATAATTCTGATGTATATCATATTCTTTTATCACAGCTATAGTGCCTTTGTATAATAAACACAATGCTTTACCACATAGTTCAATAACAAAGTAATCCACACTCTAACATGCCTAAAAGTGTGGCCATTCAAAGTCCACATTTCCCTTCTTTTCTTGTTTGGCCATGATGGGGTAGGCATGGTAATAAAAAATGACATGGTACTCAGCATGCTGTAATAACTTGATTACTGCAATTTATAGTATATTAAGTTATGAAAGCCCCATATATGGTCTCTATCTCCATTACTCAACTCCACCAGCACAGCAAGAATGCAGGAACAGATACTACATAAACAAGTGGATATGTACGTGTTCTGTTAACACTTTATAAATACTGAAATTTGGATTCCATATAAATTTAACATGTCACAAAATATTATTCTTTCTTTTGATTTTTTTAACCATTTAAAAATGTACAAAAACATTCTTAGCTCTTAGACCATACAAAAACAGGCAACAGTCTAGATTTGGCTCATGGGCAGCAGTTTGAAGATCCTTGGAGTAGAGAAAGACCAGTTATCAGGTTATTTCAGTAATCCAGCCTAACAAGGTGATGGAGATAAAAATAAAAGAATAGTATTGAGATACTTAAATAGTAAATTAATCCGGTATTGAATTAATTATAAAGGAAGAGAGGAAAACTCTTAGTTTCTGATTTGCATATTGGTTTGGAGATCCTCAGTTAAGATAGGAAAATCTAGAAATAGACCACATTTGGAGAGAAAAATTATGAGTTCACTTTTGAACATGTCACGTTTGATATGCCTTTGTTATAACAAAGGAGAGATTTAAATAAGCAGTTGAACTCAGAGGTCCTGCCTAGGGCTATAAATGTTTTGTAATTGAAACCATGGACTTGGATGAGATTACTCAGAGAGTAGAGAATTAGAAGAAAGGAGGACAAAAGGCCAAATATTGAGGTACTCCTACACTTAATGACGTGGAGAAGAAGCCCAGCCTGCCAAGAAAACTAAGGAGCAGCTAAAGTGGTGGTAGAAAAAGAGAGTTATGCCCTGAATCACCAAGGAAGAGAGTGCCAGTGGTTAGTAGACTGGAATTCCACAACCAAGTAAAATGAGGTATTAAAATGTCCATTGCATTTACTAAGTGATATGGGGGTAAATGATAAGTAGTGAGCCTGAGAACTAGTTTATTGGTGTTGTAAGGGTGGAAGCCAGAATGGAGCAGATTGAGGAGTGAGATTGTGAAAATAGAAACCATGTTTTTAAGAAATTTTAAGAAATTTGCATATGATACAGGAGAGAAGGCAGTGGTAGAACTACATTGGATTGAAACAGTTTTGTCTGGTGTATTTGGTTTTAAAGTGAGACTCTTATGTAACTTTACAAACAAGTGGGGAGAATCCATTTGGGCATTTAAAACCCAGATGGAATCAATCATTTATCAATCTAATCTATTCACCTATCTTACAAATATTTATATGTCTATATTTGCATTCTCAATTTATTTTTGTATTTAACAAATTCAAAATGCTTTGAAGCATTAAGTTTTTTCCTTTGAGACTGTACTGGCAACTTAAATAAAATATTTTATTTATTTATTTGACAGAGAGAAAGATCATAAGCAGGGGGAGTGGCAGAGGGAATGGGAGAAGCAGGCTCCCAAACTGAGCAGGGAGCCCGATGTGGGGCTCGGGCCCAGAACCCTGGGATCATGACCTGAGCCGAAGTCAGACGCTTAACCGACTGAGCCACCCAGGCACTCCTGTACTGGCAACTTTAATCTCTAAAAAAGTACTAGTGAATTGAGGGTCCCAGTTTATTTGGGTGTGTGAGGAATGAGAATTTCTTTATCATTGCAATTGAAATATAGTACTTTGAAAACATGCATTAGTATCCTTGATTTGAAAAATCATGAATATAAACTATAAATTTCTTTTAAAAACATAAAAGAAATTTAAATTACCATTAATAATAATATAAACTATATAAACCAAAACTAAATAGGCATTTAATTAAACTGCTATATTAAGTACCTTTTAAATCCATTATAAAAATAAACTTGGATTTTCTATATGTATCTCTATTATACTGTGCTCAAATATCACATTCATTTTCTTAAAAGCTGATTACACCGATTACATTAAAATGTAATGTTTATTATGTTGATATAAAAGCACTTTTTTTTCCAATTTTCACTATTAAAAAGGCACTGTCCTCTGATAACCATGTACAGTTATTTTTCAAAGCAAACGCACACGCACACACACACACACACAGATATTCAAAATGATACTGGCTATGGATATGAATAAATAACGCGAATCTTTTCATATTTTTTTTCCTTTCTTTCTCTCTTGATCAAGGAGAAAGACTCCAAGTCATCTCTTCAAGCTCTCCTGAGCTCTTAGCTCTCTTCTGTGTCACTGTCCTGTTTTTCATTCCTAGTGCTGGCTCTGTCCCAATTTGAGGTGGTAGAAGGTGTATACTCAGGGATGACAGAATAGGGTGGTAGGTAGAGAAGACTGCAGATTATTAAACAGTTGTTGGTTAGGATTTGAAAAGCTGTAATAAGGATTTTGTCTGATATGAGAACTTAATGGCTGTTCAGGAACTTTGCCAAGTTTGATTTTCCCAGGCAATTGTTCCAGAGGTACTTAGAAGTTTTAGAGTGAACCCTATAGATTTGCAATAATCTTTTTCTGCCAAGAGAAAAAGCAAGAGTCAACTCTAAATGCTGAAGAGAAGTAAAATAAGATGAACACTGAGTGTTGATTGGGTTTGGCAGCATATAGGCCTTTGATGAACTTTTGGGGAAAGTTTTGGTGTTTGGGCAATAACCTCTAGTAGAGTGGACTAAAGACTGAACCAGAAGTTAAGAAATATACAAAACTCTGGACCTGAAGGATATGAAAGTGACAGAGCCATAATTAAAGTATACTTGGAGCTAGGGTGCTTTTTTTTAATGGAAGAGATTTGATTACATTTAAATACTAATAGAAAGTAGACAGTAGTAATGGAGTATTTGAAAATGGAAGGTAACTAAATTTAAAGTCAAGTTCCTGAGAGAGTAGAAGGGAAGATACCTCCCAGTGGACAGGGATTATCATTAATGATAAGAAGATCCTTCCTTTTACTCTAAAAGGAGGGGGAAAATTGCAGATGTAATTGGGGTTATAGATCTTGTGAGAAAAAGGTGAGCTATTACTAGTCTAATAATTTTCATTTACTCTGTGCAGTAAGAAGGGAGCTCTCCTATGGGAAGTGACATAAAGGGAAGGGGTAAAAGGTGGGGGGTAAAAGGGCAAGGTTTAAAATAAATGTAGAAAGGTGAAAAATAAATATAACAGAGACTTGCTTAAGATAATTAAGGGTCCAAGACATTTATTCCTCTATTAATTTTTTTACAATCAATATTTCAGGCTTATACTTATGAAATGTCCAAAAGCTGACTCTAACCATTGACAAAAAACCTTTTAAGTCAATTTTCTGATTATTTGAGGAAAAAAACAAGTTAACAGATATAGCATATTTCTAGCTCAAAACCATCAGAGGAATCACTATCCATGGCAGCCTTACAACATATATTTCTTAAATAATAACACATGAAAGTCAAAATTACTCCTCAATCCATGGGTTGCAGAATGGATGTTGTGTTAGCAGGCATGAGCTCTATCGGAGCTCTTGGGTGACCAGGTGCATTGTCAATGAGCAGTCACATTTTGAAAGGGATCTTTTTTTCTGAGTAGTAGTTCTCAACAGTGGACTTCAGTGTTCAGTAAATTGTGTTATAAACAGATTTGCTGTCATCCAGGCTTTGTTGTTCCATTGATACAGCAGAGGCAGAGTAGGTTTAGCATAATTCTTAAGGGCTTGAGGATTTTCAGGTCAATGTGCACTGGCTTCAACTTAAAGTCACCAGCTGCCTTAGCTCCTGATGAGAGTCAGCCTGTCCTTCAAAGTTTCAAAGCCAGGCACTGACTTTTCTTTTCTAGCTATTTAAATCCTAGATGACATCTTCTACAATAGAAGGTTATTCTGTACAAAGAAGATCTGTTTTTTAGTATAACCACCTCCATTGATTATCCTAGTTAAATTTTTTGGATAACTTGTTGCAGCTTCTACATTAGGACTTACTGCTTCACCCTGCACTTTCATGTTATAGAAATTGTTTCTTTCCTTAAACTTCATGAACCAACCTGGGCTACCTTCCAACTTTTACATCTTCTTCACCTCTCTTGGCCCTCATAAAATTGAAGAGAGTTAGTCTTACTCTGGATTAGGCTTTGGCTTAAGGAAATGTTGGGGCTGGCTTGGTCTTTTAGCCAGACTACTGAAACTTTCTCCCTATCAGGAATAGAGCCATTTTGCTTTCTTATCATTTGTGTGTTTACTGAAGTAGCAGTTTTAATTTCTTTCAAGAACTTTTCTTTACACTGAACACCTTGGTTAACTTTGCACAAAAGGCCTCACTTCAACCTATTTTGGATTTTGATATGCCTTCCTCACTAAGCTTAATCATTTCTAGCTTTTGTCTTAAAGTGAGAGACATGTGACTGTTCCTTTCACTTGAACACTTAAAGGCCATTGTAGAGTTACTAACTGCCTTAATTTCAAAATGATTGTTTCTCAGGGAAAAGGAAGGCCTGAGGAGAAGGAAAAAGATGAGAGAATGCCTAGTTGGTGGAACAGTCAGAACACATACAACATTTATTAATTAAGTTCACCACCTTATATGGGTGAGGCACCTCAAAACAATTACAATAGTGATAGCAAAGACAACTGATCACAGAGTACCATAACAAATATAATAATAATAAGTTCAAAAGATTGTGAGACTTACCAAATTGTGACACACAGAGACAATGAGCATGTGCTGTTGGAAAAATAGTGCCAATAGACTTGCTTGACACGGGGTTTCCCCAAATGTTTAATTTGCCAAAAATGCAATATCTGCAAAATGCAATTTCTAGAAAGCACAATAAAGTGAAGCACAACCAAACAAGGTATGCCTGAATTTGCCAGGACTTGTTGAACCTGTTTCTTTTCTTTTTTTTTTTTAATTTTACTTAAAATTATTATGAAATTTGGTCATGTTATGTCTTTACTCTGAGGGACGGCTTCTGTGTAATCTTATTTCTTCTTTTTTCTGTTTTGTTTCTGGAGAAGATATTAGGAGACATGCTTCTAGGAAGTTACTGTTCACTTTCTTATCTTATTATCTTTATTTACCCCCAAATCTCCTGATCATTTAACTTTAAATGTAATTACATTAGAAAAACAAAGATTTATTAATTGAGCTGGGCAACTTATTAAAATTTAAATTTATTACAATGTATAAATTTGGTCCACAAATGTATGTCTGCAAGAAACAGAAAAATTTTAAATGTCTTATTTCAAAACTTGAATTAAACTTCATTTCTAACTGATATTCCATGGGCTGTGATTAAACATGCATGTGATTAAACACACACACACACACATACACATGTGCACACATTAAAAGACATACAAACCCCCAAGAAACTAATAAACAATTCACTCGAGTATTTCCTAGGGTCACTCTATCTATGTTGTATTGTAGTTCAGTTTTTTACCCATGGTTAAAACTATGGGGAGATGTTAGAAGGGATGTGAGGGATGGAGTTCAGTTCTCTACAAATGTGTTTTTATAAGAAAGAGTTCCTCCATGAATGGCTCTACCAGAAATTGGGGTACAGGACAGTCTTTCAGCATATATGTCATGCTCTTTTTCTTTAAGTTATAGCTGTCATAGTCAGTGACTTTAAGTAAGGAAAGGCACTCTGTAGGGATAGGAAAGATGATAGAAGCCAAAGGGGGGAGGGGATAAGAAAACAAATATACATCTTAAAATATTATCCCAGCCCTACCATCCAACCCAAAGTTAATATTGTTCTGTTTTTATTATACAAAGGGCTAATGAAGTCATAGTATACTTTAATGTTTATACATGTTGATTTTTTGCTTCACAGCCGCCTTAGAAATTGATGAGGATTATCTATTATTTTAGTCCATTTATAGAGTGACAGCCACAGATGAGGACTCTTCAAATGGTGATAGATTGATGGTAGGTGGTGATCATTGTGTGAGATGCAATAATTGCTTTGGGATACAGGACTATGCTTCATTTTTCAAGAGTAGTTAACATATTTAATTGATAATTAAAGAATATAATGAAGTTGACAAGCATTATAATACCATGTTTGTGTTAATGTTGGAAATAGCATTTTTAGAAGACATTTCCTTGATTTCTACAAGAAAATTATATGACTTTTAATGGAGGTGGGCAGCTGAGAGGAAGATGTCAATGCTTAGCCGAAACTGGGGCTTTGCCTTCTGGATTCTATTCAGAACTGTTTCACTTTTCTAGCTATTTCAATGACACATGTGAATGTGATTATATTTTTTGATGTTTCAGTATCCTAATTACTAGATATCTAACTGTAAGAGACTTGCTTTTCTCATAATTGATTCATGGTTGTAAAGTCTTTAGAGGCTTGGCAAAATGAAAAGAACCTATAAAGCTCTTGTGGAGTATTTAGTGGTACATTGGACTAAGCCAGCATGCTTGCTCTGCAGCTGTTCTTTTCAAACATGTATTGAAAGCATTTACTAGTTCTAATTTAGTAACTCACAGTATGGAGGAATGGAGCACTAAATGGGGGTGAAGTAATGGAGCTATCATGTGACTTGGGTCAATTCATGGCTTTAACACAAACTAGCAGTGTAATCCGGGGAAGTTACTTAATCTCTCTTGCCTTTGATTTACGCAGTTAACCTTTGGTGTTATATAGGCAATTGTCAAAGTACTCAAAATTCCTGCTCAAAAATATTTTGTTGCAAACCAGCCAATACGAAATTAATACAAACTTTTTAAGAAATATGAGACCTTTCCTATTAGATGGTAAATCTTTCTAATAGATTAAAGAAATACCTATGATTTAGTTGGAAATTATTACCAGTCTGTCATTTGCAGGGAAAGGATAGGGACCCAACAAGTGATTGTTTTAAAATTTAGTGTTTTGGGAAGTAGTTACAAGATAGAGGATAGATCCTTAGATTTAGAAAAAATACACAGACATAATCACATTTTTCTTTAATCAAATTTGACCTCATTTCAAACTAATTTTTTCAGATGCTTTTGAGAATAGACTTATCTACTCTCATCTCTTCTCAGAGGTGGTGGCACATAAATAAAAATTGGAATCAAGAAGTAAAATAAATTACAAACTGCATATCCAATCATATTAATATGTGAAGTTGGTTTCTATCATAATTTTTGTTTTGTTTCTTAAAATTCAAACTTAGTGACGAGTTAATTTTGTACATTCTTTCAGAGTTGTATTATTTTATAGAATCAGAATTAATTTTTTAAAATTCTTTTGGGAAAATATGTAGAGTATTATCAGCTCTATAAAAATATAGAAAATCTTTTGGTTGTGTTGGTAGGTTAAACAAGTCTTATTTTTCTTGTATTCTGTATCAGTATATGCTCGTGGTTTGAATATAAGCTAGATCATAAAAAAAGACTAAAATTAATCAGTGTGAAAACAGGGAATTTTCTACATATTCACTCTATAATTGTATCTTAAAGGTCTTCCAAATACCTTTTCATTTATTTAGGTGTGAGTAATGTTTTATTTTTCTAGTACTTCACTGAGACACAGTTATCTGGACCAAAGAGAGGAGCAACTTTTTTTGGAGTAGATTCGATAAGTGGCATTGTTAGCTTGAGAGGCAAAAATCCCTTAGACTTTGATGTTGGATATCATGTAATTAATATATTTATTTATTATGCTACACAGAGTAATAGGAATTTTTAAAACTTAAAATTCTTCTTGAAAATATTAAATATATTATTATTTTAAAAGAAGAGGAATGGGATACCTGGGTGGCTAAGTTGGTTGAGCAACTGCCTTTGGCTCAGGTCATGATCCTAAGGTTCTGGGATCAAGCCCCATATCAGGCTCCCTGCTCTGTGGGAGAGCCTACTTCTCCCTCTCCCTCTGCCTGCTACTCCCCTGATTGTGCTCTCTCTCTCTCTGTCAAATAAATAAAATCTTTAAAAAAAATTAAAAAAATAAAAGAAGACTACTATTTTGTGTGATTCATTTATGAGAATTCGTGCAGTTAACCAAAAGTGTAGATCCAGTCTTTGTGGTTTCTCAAAACAGAGATCACATCTTAACTTTGTAGATTTATCTAAAGTTTAAGGGGGGGGGGGCTTTAAATTGTTTGCTAATGAGGGAAAAATAAATCAGTAAATCATTAAAAGTTAAATCTTTCTGAACATCAAAGAAATGGAAGAAACTTAAAACAATCAAGTTTTCATATTGAAACTCAGTGTTCATACTCTACCCCACTTAGAAGGGCAAAACACACAGATAGCCAAGGTAAAAGCAGGTATACACCTTATAAATGAATTTGGAACTAATATGACAGGAAACAAAAACAATTTCCGATATTTCCATGAGAAAGATAATTTAAGGAAAGCATTGTTGGGAAGATTTTCCTAAGTGGAAAATGAAGGATGCATAAGTAGGAACAAATGACTGGAAAGAAAGTAGCTGGAGGGCTATTGAAATGATCTGTCCACACAGAAGTAAGGGGTGAGATTTGAGAAATAAAGGGATAAGTGATATTGTTATTATTATTATTATTAAAATGTTTCCATTTTCAGAAATCCTCCACATGTATTTTTTCCATAAGGTGAAGAAAATAGCCATGAGGGGGCAAATGCATGAATTTATTTAAAAAATAGAGAATTTGCTGCTTATAGATATTTAGGAGAAAAAAGCAGTAATAATTAAGGATGATATCAATGTTTTAGTGTAAAAGAACATAAATGGTGGAAGAAAGCCAATGACTTCTATATCAATTTGGATTTGTTGAATGTTACAGGATGCTGGAGAAGCTAATGATACATAATACTATACATATTAGCAATTTGAGTATGAGGACTACAAAATGAAGTTAAAATTAAGTGGGAAAAAAATGGAGATTATGTGTATGAGACACATATTTAACAGTTCAGCTCCATACTTGCCCTGCTTGTGTTGACAAACATTCAACCAAACTTCTACTCACCCTTTAAGACCTATTTAATTTTTCCACTATATAACTAACCAATTTATTTTATTATATTTGACATGTTAGTGCCCATCCAAGAGATTTAAGTACAATCACTGTCAACCCCTCATTTGGCATGGGCTCTTATACATTGAAAAGGCTTATTGAATATTTGCTTAAAAAGGTTTTAGTGGATATTTTACTGCTTCAGCAGTGTTTTGTTTTTGTTTTTGTTCTTTCCTGTTCTTTTCAAAAGGACACTTGCTGATATGTATGAATAATATCTAAAGAGTAAAATGTGTGACAGGATGATGAGAAAAATATTTGAGATCCAATGACATTCTTAACTCTTCAGAAATTACCTCCTGTTCTTGATCCCAAAGAGTAATTCATGGTCTTGTTTCTATGGGTTAGCATCAAACAGCCTGCATTGTGAATAGTTTCAGTGCATTGTACTTTGAGTTTATGATTGAATCTGGAATTCACTCATTATCTTTTTTTTTTGGTTCAATTTAATCTACATGTATTTATACAACAAAGCTACATATACTTTTGAGTGAAATTTAATGGTATATAGAATGAAGCTATTTTGAAATATACAACTAATCTAGTTAGCTAAGAAAGCATTTGTACGTCTTTTAATTGCCTATAAGAAAAACTAAGAGCTATAGCTAATTGGGAAAAACAAACAAACAAAAGCAAACAGGAGACATATCATAAAGATATATATGTACTACCAATTAGTATGTTGTAAAGTTTTTAAAAACTCTTTTCCAGGTTTTCCAGCTTGTACTGAGAGCAACAGATAAAACAGGTTTGTTCTGTCAACGAATATTAACTGTTACAATTAGAAACAGAAATGATGAGAAACCTCAATTTGAGTAACTATATTTATGTTAAGGTTGTAACCACAGGAGAATGACTAACTAAACTTTCACATATATTATAAATAATAATAATAAAGATTATATAGCTACATAGAAAGTATTTTAAGCATTATATTAAAAATATATGATTATATATCTATAATTGGTACATGTGCTAATATAAAGTAAATTTATTTTATTTTTTAAAAGATTTTATTTGTTTATCTGACAGACAGAGAGAGAGCACAAGCAGGGTGAGTGGCAAGCAGAGGGAGAGGGAGAAGTAGGCTCTCTACTGAGCCGGGGAGCCCAATGCGGGACTCAATCCCAGGACCCTGGGATCATGACCTGAGCTGAAGGCAGATGCGTAACGGACTAAGCCACCCAGGTGCCCTAAAGTAAATATATTTTAGAAAATACTGGAAGACAGATGTAGAAGTGACTAACATTGTAATATGATAAAAGGATTTTTATGTATTTTTTCCTTTTGTTTTCTTTCCCAAAGATTTTGCGAAGTTGTTGAATTGCTTTTTAATAAATACATTAATTTTAAATAATGGCAAAAGTAGACCTTAAAACATAGTTTAAAATATTTTATTTAAACTATTTCACTTTCATTCTTTGAGGTATAAATGTAGCATTTGCAGATTATGAACGTCTGTTAGATGTTTTTCTATACTTCAAAGTGTAGTAATCAAATATATTACTACAGTGTAAGAAAAATCAAATTCTTCCTAGACTGGTGAAGAGACAGAAAAAATGGTAGTGTTCAAATTACTTTTATCATAACTTATATCTCTACAGATGACTAAGGGGAGTAATTCATTGTTTGAGTTCCCAAATCCACTAACTTATATTATCTGAACAATAGAAGTAAATATGGAACTTAGTTTATCCCTTATTTCTGGGCACAGTTATCCTGTCTATCTACATTTGCAGTAGAGGTGCTACCAATTTCTTGGAAAAATTTTCTGCTGCTTTCATGCCTTCAATAGGCATGTAGAATTTAGTAGAATTTAATGCTAGATATTATAAGCAATACCAGAATTACTAAAATATTGCCTGAAAATATTGTTTTCATCTCCTAAAAGATATAGTATGTTAAATTACAGTTAATGAAACAGAAAAGGAAGTGATTTAAAGTGGTCCATAATGCAAATACTGTGAGTTACATTATAGTATGGTATAAAGGAGAAACCATACTGTAAGAAAGAAACCACATTAGACTGGGGTGGTCAAGAAGGTTGCTCAGAGAAATGTGTCACCAAGTCATTTCCCATTTCCTTATATTCTACATTCCTTTGAGAACCCTAACCCCAATGTTAGCTTTTCCTTGCCTTTAAATCTACAGCAAAGTTATGATATCTATCACACAGCATTATAGTAATTTGTATCTGTGTTCTCCACTAGCCACTAGCAGTGAGATCCTAAAGACCAGGAACAGGCTTATTCATATGTGTATGGACTGGAATGACACACTGTATGTTATTGATAAATGTCTGATGCTTGACTGGAAGGCTGAATAAGAAATAAATTTAAGTTTTAGAAATGTTCTGGAAATTTATCAGGGACTTTAAGTATGATTTAAAGATATGAGCAATAAATTTACATAAGAAATGTCCTGATAGTTTGCTTTAATAAACTATGATTTTAGACAGCATTTCATCACACCAGATAATAAGATGAAAATGAATATATTAAGTCTATTATGTTCAACTGCCAACTATTCCATATATTTGATATTTGGAATAATAGAGGTGCACTATTTTAATCTTTTCAGTTTTCATATCTTTGATGTCTTATCTTTGATGTCTGGCATGATGCCAGAGACTAAATGATTAAAATCACCGCTTAAGCAAAAAATTAAGTAACTTTGAGCCAAAAATCATTTTTTCAACATTCAAATACTTTAGGAACTTTTAAATTCCTAACAAGATGAAGGTGGAATCATCACAAATTCCAAAATATTTTTTTGCAGTTTATCATAAGTCAGCAGATATGTACATACAAATTTGCATTTTCAACATTTTATATGACTGTATTTTTTTCCCTTTCCTGTGAATTCTATTAATGTGACTGAAAAAAATGTCTTGAAGAAATTATAGCAAGAGTAAAAGTAATAGATCGAGATGAAGACAGTACCATTACTTATTCCTTTACAACTTAGCAGGAAATGTTTGGTTTGCACTCATAAGTTTTAAACACATACTTATAGAATAATTTGGCTAGTCATTCAGTATCTAGTCTCTGTATTTCCTTTAAAACTTGGGTAAATAAACTACTTGTGTAGTAAAACTAACCTTTCAAAGCTAAATTAAATATGGGAAAGGAAACAGTAAAAATAGGTGGGATTTGAAAATAGTCTGAAATTTGAAATTTGAAAAGAGTTGCTATTTTCCTATTTGTTAAAACAACGTTCTTGTGAAATAATGACTGTCATAGGACCTTATTTTTATAACTCACCATCATTTTCATAGGCAATCAATACAAGTGCTTCTGTGAGGGGCGCCTGTGTGACTCAATTGGTTAAGTGTCTGCCTTCTGCTCAGGTGATGATCTCAGGGTCCTGGGATTGAGCCCCGCATCGGGCTCCTTGCTCCACGGGAGGCTTGCTTCTCCCTCTCCCACTCCCCCTGCTTATGTTCCCTCTCTCACTGTCTCTCTCTCTCTGTCAAATAAATAAATAAAATCTTTTAAAAAAATACAACAACAAATGCTTCTGTGAAATCCTTGTAGACTATAGGACAAATAATTCATATCTATCTCCTTAATTTCATGTTTAGAAATTGGGATGTTTCCTTCACAATTATATTTTGGATATTTGATTATGGATAGATTCCTGCCTGTGTGGACAGAATCACTACTCTGAAATATTGTTTCCTTTTGACCTGTTACAATACCTTATTTGATTTGTCAGCATTCAACCAGAGAAAAAAGTATCATCAAGAGTCTAACTGTGAGAGCTGACTAGGCAGTCTCTGTAAGGCTGTCTCTGTGCCTGATGCCTGAGCATGAAGCCTACCAAGGCTGGAAGTAAGGAAGGAGACTCTCCCCATAAATTAGGGAGGATTAAAAGTAGACTTGAACACACATGTAGGTGCTGGACTAGATGAGGATAGACAAAACCACTCTCCCTTCTTTTTGTCCCTGATTTTGGTATTGTGGGTATACTGCAGAAGTTGGGCCCTTGATCACAAGGCTGAGCATATTCATTCTAGGAGTCAGAGAAACTGATAGAGGATCTAGAGCAGTTGCAGACTCAGCTGCTACTTCGTGCCCATGATGAAAGTGGGGACTGGCAAAAAAAACTATAAGAAATGAAATCACTGCTGCTATCTTCCCTCATCCACCCCACTCAATGGAGAATTTCTCATGGTGGCACAAGGGATGAATAATCATCTCCATCTTCAAAACTTTTCCTGAGTCTGACCCTTGAGTTCATTTCCATCTTTCTATACAATAGGATTGACTTAAATTGGATGGCAGAAGCAATACATGATTAGGACTTTAATATAACTTGGCTGTTCTTTTCAGGCTTAAAAATACTATTAATTCTTTAACACTAATTAAAATCAAATATAGCGGTTTGTTTCTGTTATTTTAAAACTAGAGATGCTCCCCATGCTTGATAAATACAAAAATGGCAAATTCGAGACTTGGAAGAAAATATGATGAAACCTTTTAAAATATTTAATTATATTTTAAAAATAAGCATAAAGTGGGCATTTTTAAAGAAACATTTTCAACGAATGTAGAATTGTTAAACATCAACTTTTATCATTTGTTAAAAACATATATAATTGAGTAAAATACCATGAATATGAATAAATTAATGTATCCTTCATTATTTGATTCTTCACTTTTTTCTTTTCTTTAGTCACAGGCCTAATCACTCTTCTTTAGCCTTTGAATCCTGATCACTCAAGTTGGAAACTGAAGCCAGAGATAATGGAAATAATACCAGTACCTATATATTTATAGTTTTTGTGAAGACTGTAGATGATCCTATTGTCTGTGACTCAAGTTTTTCAACAGGAACATGTATATTACAAGTCAATTTTATTGATAACATTCATAAAACAAAGGTAGAGTAAAAACAAATTAAAGTAAAACTTGAAATTATAAAGTTTTTTTGAGTTTTATGAAAGAGAAGTATACAAAATAACTGAATATAGTGAGAGATAAACTCCTAAAAAGAAAAAAATATATATATAATAATCAAAGTTAGAGTAATTTAACATTCAAACAATTATTTCTTTATGTGGCAGATTGGGTATAGAAGTAATTACAAAATTATTTTAAATTTATCTGTAACATATGAATTAACAGGTAACCTTGGAAATTGTAAGAGGAGAGGGGAGTTAAGATGGCAGAGTAGTAGGGGGACCTTGGACTAGACTCATCCTGGAAACACAATCAGATCAGCATCAAATCATTTTGAACAACTAGGAAATTGATCTGAGGATTAAGAAAATAATCTGCACAATTTGGGGAAGAGAATGTGACAGATGCAAGGTTCAGAGGCATGAATTAGGGGAGAGAAAAGCCACGGTGCTGCAGAGGAGAAGGAACCCTTTTTTGCGGAGCAAAGTCAAGGAGAAAGAGAGAGAGAAGGAGAGAGAGCAGATCGTAGGGTTTGAGCAAGATGCTGTGGTGTGGGGATCCCCTCGGTTACACTGGGAGAGAACATTCCCCTTCCTGGAGCACATTTGGAAGAGGGTATATTGCCTCCCCAAAGACGAAAGGTCTACCAGGCACTATTGAATCGCTATTCAACAGCAGGGAACAGGGGCACACACAGAAGGCAGATAACCTGGTTGTAACTTTTCACTGTGCTTCACATAGACTACTGGCATCTGTGCAGGCGTGTGACCACTTTTCTAGGACAGAACGATGCAGGGTGCAATGTTGCAAGGCTCTCCTCCAGGGTTGGGGAACGGGTCCACACCTTGCTGGGTCTTCTAAGATTTGGAGTTTTGAATCCCAGCCGATGGCAAGAGATAAAACACAAGAGAACTGTGCTGTCAGGCCTGCTGACAGCCTGGGCACAGACAGGTTGAGGGCAGGGATCTGAGGAAAGCCTGGGACACAGAAGGGGAGATTGTTCGTTTTTCTGTGAGGGGCTCCTGAACAGCAGTAGCCATGACTTCCCCTCCTCAGGGAAGAGAGGGCAAGATGATGCCATCACCCACCCCCGACCCCCACTGGCCCCCACTGGCCCACCAGCACAGTCAGATTTCAGAGAGAAGAAGAACAACTCCAGTGGAAGCTGGAATCACTTACACCAAAACCCGCCCCCCTACGCCCAGCAGGGGCATCTGTACTAGGGCAGTCCTGACTGCAAATCAGCGCAGTGAGGTCTCTCCCTCAAAGGTCCCCGCTGCATCAACCAAGTCTACCAATTATAGAGTACTCCAAAGCATCAGCTTCAGTTCTGGTGGATATAGGACCAGGCTTTCCTTTTTATTTATTTTTTATATTTTATATTTTATTTTTTACTATTTTATTTTATTTTTATTTTTTCTTTGGAATCAGACTTGGAGTGTTTTGTCCATTTGTTGGTTTGTTTGTTTCCTTTTCTCATTTTTTGGATTAGGTGTCTTCTTCTTCTTCTTTTTTCCTTCTTTTTCTTTTTCTTTGTAATCAGGCTTATAGTTTTTTGTTTGTTGGCTTGTTTGCCTTTCTATTCCTTTCCCTTTTCTTGGATCAGGCTTTTTGATTTGTTTTTTTTGTTTTATCAGGCTTATCTTAACAAGTCAAAGCACACCTAGTTGAGAGTCCAGACACTCCCCACTGCAAGCAAGGAGGAACTGTGCAGAGGACTAACCTGTGGGAAAGAGCAGCCAAAACACAACAGCAGAGTGCACACAGCTTACACCAGAAATACTTCCTGAAGCACCAGGCCCTGGACAGTGTATGACCCCTTCTTAACACAGTATTACTCTCAGGAGCAGAAAACATAACAAGCTTTCATAATACACAAAAGACAGAAACCTAGACCTATGGCAAGATGGAAGAATTCTCCCCAAAAGAAAGATCAAGAAGAAATCACAGCCAATAATTTGTTCAAAACAGATATAAGCAATATATCTGAACAAGAATTTAGAACAGCCGTCCATAAGAATACTAACTAGGCTTGAAAGAAGCATAGAAGACATGAGGGAAACCCTGTTGCAGAAATAAAAGACATAAAAACTAATCAGGCTGAAATAAAAAATTCTGTAACTGAGATGCGAAACCAACTGAATGTAATCACAATGAAGATGGAAGAAGCAGAGAAATGCATAGGTGATATAGAAGATAAAGTTATGGAAAATAATGGAGCTGAAAAGAAGAGGTAAAGAAAACTATTAGATCATGAATATAGACTTAGGGAACTAGGCAATTCCACAAAGCACAATATCTGTATCATGGGAGTCACAGGACAGTGGGGAAAAGGGGCAGAAGGTTTATTTGAACAAATTATAACTGGGAGCTTCTCTAATCTGGAGAAGGAAATGGGCATTCAAGTCCAAGAGGCACAGAGAACTCCCCTCAAAATCAACAAAAATTGGTCAACACCAAGACATATCATAGTGAAACTTGTAAAATACAAATACAAAGGGAGAATTCTGAAAGCAGCTAGGGACAAAAGGTCCTTAACTTATAAGGATAGACATATAAGGTTAACAGCAAACCTGTCCATAGAAACCCAGCAGGCCAGAAGAGAATGGCATTATATGTTCAATATGCTAAATGGGAAAAAATATGCAGTCAAGAATACTATATCCAGTAAGCCTGTCATTCAGAATACAAAGAGAGATAAAGAGTTTCCAAGACAACCAAAAACTAAAGGAGTTCATGAACACTAAACCAGCTCTGTAAGATATATTAAAGGGGACCCTTTGAGTGGGAAAGAGAGATGAAAAGCAACAAAGACTAGAAAGGAACTCAGACAATCTACAGAAACAAAGACTTTACGGGTAATACAATAGCACTAAATTTTTACGTATCAATAATTATTCTGAATGTAAATGGACTAAATGCTCCAATCAAAAGACGTAGGTATGAGAAAGGATAAAAAAAAAACAAAACCAAAGCCAAAACAAAACAAGACCCATCAATTTGCTGCTTACAAGAGACTCATTTTAGACCCAGACTCTTCCAGATTGAAAGTGAGGGGGTGGAGAACCATCAATTATGCCAATGGACATCAAAAGAAAGTTGGAGGAGCCATATTTATATCAGACAAACTAGATTTTAAAGATTTTATTTATTTATTCAGTAGAGAGAGAGAGAAAAAGAGAGAGAGAGAAGTCATGAGCAGGGGTAGGAGCTGTGGGAGAGGGACAAGCAGACTGCGCTGAACACAGAGCCCAATGTGGGGCTCGATCCCATGACCCTGAGATCATGACCTGAGCCAAAAATCAAGATTTGGATATCTCACCAATTGAGCCACCCAGGTGCCCCAGACAGACTAAATTTTAAACCAAAGACTATAATAAGAGATGAAGAAGTGCACTAGATCATAATAAAGAGACCTATCCAACAAGAAGATCTAACAATTGTAAATATTTATACCCCCGACTTGGGAACAGCCAAATATAGAAATCAATTAATAACAAACTTAAGGAAACTCACTGATAATAATACAAAAATAGTATGGGACTTTAACACCCCCCTCCCAACAAAGGACAGATCATCTAAGCAGAAGATCAACAAGGATACAGTGGCTTTGAATGACACACTAGACCAGGTGGACTTAACAGTTATACTCAGAACACTTCATCCTAAAGCAGCAGAATACGCATTCTTCTCAAGTGCACATGGAACATTCTCCAGAATAGATCACATTCTGGGTCACGAATCAGGCTTCGACTAGTACAAAATGATATGAGATCATACCATGCATATTTTCAGACAACATTATGAAACTTGAAGTCAACCACAAGACAAAATTTGGAAAGACCTCAAATACATGGAAGTTAAGGAACATCCTACTAAAGAATGAATGGGTTAACCAGGAAATTAAAGAAGCAAATTAAAATAAAAACACAACAGTCCAGAACCTTTAGGATGCCACAAAGGAAGTCCTGAAAGGAAAGTATATAGAAATAAAGGCCCTCCTCAAGAAGTAAGAAAAGTCTCAAATATACTACCTTACATTACAACTAAAGGAGCTGGAAAAAGAATAGCAAATGAAGCCTAAAACCAGCAGAAGAAGGGAAATAATTAAGATTAGAGCAGAAATAAATGATAGGGGCGCCTGGGTGGCTCAGTTGTTAAGCATCTGCCTTCAGCTCAGGTCATGATCTTAAGGTCCTGGGATCGAGCCCCACATTGGGCTCCCTGTTCAGCAGAAAGCGTGCTTCTCCCTCTCCCACCCCCCAGCTTGTGTTCCCTCTCCCACTATGTCTTTCTCTGTCAAATAAATAAATAACATCTAAAAAAAAAAAGGAATAAAGAAATAAATGACATAGAAAAAAAAAAAAACCCACTAGAATAGAGCAATGAAAGTAGGAGCTGGTTCTTTGAAAGGTTTAACAAAATTGATAAACCCCTAGTCAGACTTATCAAAAAGAAAAGAAAAAGGACCCAAATAAATAAAGTCATAAATGAAAGAAAAAAGATCACAACCATCACTTCAGAAATATAATTATGAGAATATTATGAGCAATTACATGCCAAAAAATTAGGCAATCTGGAAGAAATGGATCAATTTCTAAAAATATATAAACTACCAAAACAGAAACAGGAAGAAATAGAAAATCTGAACAGACCCAAAACCAGCAAGGAAATTGAAGCAGTAATCAAAAATCTCTCAACAAACAGGAGTCCGGGACCAGATGGCTTCCCAGGAAAATTCTACCAAACACTTAAAGAATAATTAATACCTATTCTTCTGAAGCTGTTCCAAAAAATAGAAATGGAAGGAAAACTTCCTAACTCATTTTATGAGGCCAGATTACATTGATTTCAAAACCAAATATCCCACTAAAAAGGAGAATTACAGATCAATATCTCTGATGAACATGGATATAAAAATTTTCAACAAAATACTAGCTAATTTAATACAATAGTATATTAAAAGAATTATTCATGATCAAGTGGGATTTACTCCTGGGCTGCAGGTGTGGTTCAATATCCACAAATCAATCAATGTGATACAACACATTAATAAAAGAAAGGATAAGAACCATAAGATTCTCTCAATAGATGCAGAAAAAGCATTTGACAAAATATAGCATCCTTTCTTGATAAAAACCCTCAACAAAGTAGGGATAGATGTACCATACCTCATCATAAAGGCCATATACAAAGGATCCACAGCTAGTATCATCCTCAATGGGGAAAAACTGAGAGCTTTTCCCTTATGGTCAGAAACACCACAGGGATGTCCACTTTCACCACTGTTGTTCAACATAGTACTGGATGTCCTAGCCTCAGCAATCAAAAAACAAAAAGAAATAAAATGCATACAAATTGGCAAGGAAGAAGTCAAACTTTGCAGATGACATGATACTGTATAGAGAACACCCAAAAGACCACCAAAAAATTGCTAGAACGAATACATGAATTCAGCAAAGTTGCAGGATATAAAATCAACATTCAAAAATCTGTTGCATTGCTATATACCAATAACAAAGCAGCATAAAGAGAAATCAAGGAATTGGTGCCATTTATAACAGCACCAAAAACCATAAGATACCCAGGAATAAACCTACCCAAAGAGGTAAAAGATCTGTATGCTCAAAATTATAGAACACATGAAAGAAACTGAAGAAGACACAAAGAAATGGAAAAACAAAGCAAAACAAAACATTCTATGCTCATGGATTAGAAGAACAAATATTGTTAAAATGTCTGTACTACCCAAAGTAATCTATACATTCAGTGCAATCCTGATCAAAATAACACCATCATTTTTCACAGAACTAGAACGGACAATCGTAAAATTCATATGGAACCACAAAAGACCCTGAATAGCCAAAGTAATGTTGAAAAAGAAAAGCAAAGCAGGGGGGATCACACTCCCAGACTTCATTTTTAAAATTCTACTCAAAAAAAACATTCATAATATATTAATTGGAATCAGTATACCCATGTGTATAAAATAATAAAGCATGTTCTTCTCATTAGTGCCATATACTATTCCCTGACTTCACTTGTATTTGTGTTAATATTTTTCATAGGATGTACTGAAAATAAAAACTTTTAAACATTTGAATGAACTTGAAACTTTGCATATAGTAGGATTTCAGAAAATAAAAGTTGGCTTGATTTGGATTTAGTTGGGTCAACTGGAGCTCATCAATTTTCTCTCTTCTGTTAGTTAGTCTCTCTATTCTTCTCCCTCCATGTATTTCTAACTGCCAGGCATAGCCAGCAATCCCTGTATCGACAGATGAACAATTATTCCAAACTTTGCTGTGAAAGAAAGGAGAAGGCAAGGGGTCAATGCTCAGAGACAAAGACCCTTTGTTCTCACCTTCATTGGTCCTCTGGATAATCATAAATCTTTATCACTCTTTCTCAAGCATGTGATGTGTGACAAGGGGTCTTACTGGAACTAGGAGGATCTGTTTATGAGAAAGATAAGATATGCTAATCTGCATGTTCTACGAGTTCTGCTACACATAGCCTAGAGGACAATGCATACATCTCTTAGATCACAGTGTGGCTGTTTGGGCTAAGAAAGCTTCAGGGAAGGCAACTCCCCCCGGCATTCCTACGGCAGAGTGGTCACGCAGGTGTCGGCATTCCAAAGGCCTACACTCTTCTCTGAAATCTTCCCTGGTCCCAGTGGCCTCTGTGTTACTTTTTAGCAAGCAAGGTATTATGGATGATTTCATGCTCTACATTAACCCCAACATCTAACCTTATTTGCTTACTTATCTTTCATATTAAAACCCTCTCTACTCATAACAAAACAAAACAAAACAAAAAAACCCCAAAAACCCTCTCTACTCTTTCTACCTTCTCTGTTTTTTGACTGCTTTTCTTCCTTTCACTATTTCTATTAGGAAAACTACTCAGCTAACTGGCAGATAATGAGAAAAATAAAATGGAGGGCAAGCGGAACAAAGGCAAACTTCATTAAAATAGGTTTTTTTTTTCTTTTTTTTTTCTGGATTCCTGTCCACTATGGCATCTATCCATTTCTCACCACCAGCATTATCTCTTCTCTATTTTTAAGAAACATCACTGTTTGGGGAGCTCCAAATTCTAACACACGCACGCACACACACACACACACACAATCAGACTTCTTACCATAAAGTCTCTTACTTTTCTACCTTCTGGTATGAGGAATAAAACATTATACGAAATAAGAGTTTGTGCTAAAGGGACCTATTCACAGAGGCCAAACTTAAAAAAGAAAAGTCTCCTAGGAAGGCCTTGGCAGTGTACCAGCGTATAGGGCTGGTGTTTATGAAAACATTATCTTCTGGATCACTTTGAGACAATTTAACTCATGTTTTTTGTAATTTCCTTTTGGTTTCCCCCAAATTATAGAAAGTTTTGAAAAGATACACATGGGTCCCAAGGAGGTCATTCTGACCTGATTTCTACCACACACTTGGCTCAATCAGCATAAACTGCTCAGGCAGTATCAAGATCAAGATGCCCTTCTCTTTCATCATGTGATTTTATGAACTTTGGGACAGGGATATTAGGAAAGAAAATAGGGTAATTGTGAGTCTCTGTGAGGTTACCCAAAACAGGATATTGACACAATTTGCAGGTGGCTGATGTGACATACACATAACCAATTCGCTTACTGTGTTAAATTATCCAGTTGCCTTAAACTACAGCAAACCACTAAATTAGGGAATCTGTTTACAGATGGTTCAGTTTGAAGCCAAGGTTTAAAATAAGAAAGATCCATTCACACAAAAATTGTTTCATTACATTCTTAGAAATGGTCAAATTATATGAGGTTTTTGCAGGACTACCTACTCCCAATTACAGTCCCGGGACTTGATACCCAAGATTCAAGTGTACAGAAAGCAGGAACACTCTTTTTTTAGAAAAGAATATCATTTGTAGAATCACCTAGCAGGTCAAGAAATTGCCTGTGGTTTAACTATGTTTCCATTAGTGTTGTTCAACTTTGAGATGAGTGAGAATCACAGCAATCACAGGTAACATTGAAAGGAAAATAGGAGCGTGGTTGAAGAAAGAAACTAACATTTCATGAGCACTTGTGAGATGTGTAGTGTATATTTTATTTAGTCCTCAGAACTAGTCTAGGGTTGAAAATGTACTTTATCTCCATTGTACAGATAAGAATATTGATGGATCAGAAATTCAAATTCATTTCTTCCTGACTTTACAGCCTGTGTTCTGTTTTTTTTGTACATTATTGTGAAAAGAGATAAAAAATTTAAATCATCTACCATAAAGGAATCAAAGTTGAGGGGCGCCTGGGTGGCTCAGTCGGTTAACCGACTGCCTTCGGCTCAGGTCATGATCCTGGAGTCCCGGGATCGAGTCCCGCATCGGGCTCCCTGCTCAGTAGGGAGTCTGCTTCTCCCTCTGACCCTCCTCCCTCTCGTGCTCTCTGTCTCTCAATCTCTCTCGCAAATAAATAAAATCTAAAAAAAAAAAAAAAAAAAAGGAATCAAAGTTGAAATCATATCTTAATGACCATTGACTCTGCACCAAATTCTGAGCAATTATAGCCCATTCTAGACACCAGCCCAAAATTTAAATGTAAAAATATGAAACTGATATTGTAATGTTAGCTCTCTTAAAATAGATGTCAATGAGAATAATTATTCGGGGTCTTTTTTTCTATTTGTGAAATAAGTATCATTAAGACAACTGCTATGGGGAGAAATATAGCATGACAACTTATGGCACCAATAAGAAACAAGAGGTGGTGAAAGAATGTTTGATTTTTATTTTTTTTTAAGATTTTATTTATTTATGAGAGACAGAGAGTGCGATCAGGTGAGCAGCAGAGGGAGAGGGAGAAGCAAACTCCCAGCTGAGCAGGGAGGCCCATGTGGGATTTGATCCCAGGACCCTGGGATCATGACCTGAGCCAAAGGCAGATGCTTAATCCACTGAGCCACCCACGAGCCCCAAGAATGTTTGAATTTAATGTTCATGGTTTATATAACTGTACAGGTGTTTTCAGTGTCTGTTCCTGAAAATGTTCCTGCATCTACTTTAATATATACGATTCTTGCAAGAGACCCAGATCCAGGACAAGAAATTGAAGTAAGTGTTTCTTTATCATCTATTTATTTATTTTTCCAAATTTGACTAAAAATGGCCTCAAATTTTAAATGAGTAAAAAATTATTTAATCAGGCTATAAATTGAAGTATTCTTTATATTTATGGTAGTCATTGAAGTGGAAGAAGGATTTTAAATCTTTGACTATCGTAACATAAACTAAAAATGATATGACTTGAAAATGAAAGCAATAGACCTACAATAGTCTGAAAGCACTTTGAAAAACTAAAGCTTACATTTATTTCCATTTATCTGATGACATTTACATAGCTGAGAGAATAACCTTTCATGTTTCCCTGCCTTTTATTCATCCTAGATCAGGCATATTTTCTTTATTATACATGTAACTTGAATAAAGGGTATATCTTCATATTATTTCTGGTTTTAGCAATAATTAATAAAATACAATGAATTAATAAATAATAAATGACAAAATAATTACAGATTAAGAGGTGGTAAAGAAGAAATACAAGATAATCCATCATTCTAGATTATCTGAGAGTTTTCTGATATCTATCCCCTCATACTTCTCCATATGATCTCTATTCTAATTTGTAAGACAAATTTTGGTTTCTTGATTATATAATATATTATAAATCACTAATACACTGGAATATTCTGCCCTATATGTTGTAATTCTACCTTTAATTATTAGGGCAAACTAAATTTTTTCCATTTATTCAAACTTACTCTAACAATTGGCTCACAAACATAGCTTAGAGAAGAGAATATGGTTAAAACAAAAGTTTAGGGGGTAACTTGCTGGAGAACTTAGTCTGTATATAATTTTTCTGGTGACCTGATTATAATGAGGCATTGATCAGCCCTCCAGGTTTTTTGCTCACGTGAATTTTAGACTGAGGAAAAATGTAAGTTCTGCTTTACCAGGTTCAGAAACTCCATGTATGTGACCATGTGAATGTGTGTGAGGAGGTAGGGTCAGGGAATATGGATGTGTGTGCTTATGGTGTGTGGGTATATGTCTGGGTTTAGGCCCAGATATATGCATGTATGTTTATTAACACATGTTTACATGTATATTTTTAAACACATGTTTACATGTATATTTTCCATACATAAAACTTATAATTTCTGAATTTTATTGCAAAAGTCACTGGGAAAGAACAACAAAAATCTTGGAAAACATTTTTTAACAAATCCAAAACTATACCAATAAGGGGAGAAACAAAGAAAAGGAGACTTTTTTTCGTGAGAACATTTAATGGGTTTTAGTCAAACGTAAGCCAACTTGGGTTGTTCACTTATAGACAAGTAAAAATCAGTTAATACACCCATCAAAATAACTGTGATGTCTTTTGGAAATGGCATTGAATACCACATCTCCCAGGTTTTATTGTTTTTCTTTGGGCCAGAAACTGCATGTAAATTTTTTAAAAATATCATGTCTTTACTGAATCCTTTTCAAAATCGTTAATATTTATCTTGAAACTGAGCCCAGCTATAAGCAAGGGTGATAACAGTGGAGAGGAACATGACGATGTTCATAAAAAAAAAAAAAATCTTTGTCTAAAGCAGTATTTTATTGTGCCATACAGAAAATCATTACAAAGATGAGATCAAATGGCTTCTTCCAAATAATTCAGTACATGTGCCTTCTTGAGATACATTTCCTGAGCATACAAGAGGGAATGACTTACTTATATATTAGGAAAATCTATAAATGCAACACTAGAAAATAAACTAATTATAAAACCAATGATAGCTATTTACAAAAAAAAAGGCTTTGATACTTAAGCATAAAAATCTTTGCAAAAAGATACAACTAAAAATATGAAAGAATTTTCAGATTGCTTTTTGAAGTCTGAAACTGAAAAAAAGTTTAGCTTTTATTTTATGAGCATTGTCTTTAGAAAAATAATTTTGGTTTAGTTAGGTCTTGGCAAATAATTACATCAAAACTGTCAGTTCAGAATCCATGCTTTTCCAATAATGTGTTAACTATTTGTATGTGTGTGTTTTTAAGTTTTTAATATTAAATTCTTCAGTTAATGTCACTGCCTACTTCGTTTTGGATTCCCATAATGGTGTTATTTCTAAAAACATAGAACTTTTTTTAGACTATGAAACAAATCCTAAGATGAAAATTAATATAAATTTGACACTAAAATAAATATCTTTCAATACCCTTCAATAAGAATAATTTTCAGTATTTTCAATAAGAATAAATTTTTAAAACTTACATAAATTGAAATTTTAAAAATATCAAATTGCATATAATTGCATTTTCATATTCACATAGGTAAAGCAAAAATTCTGTTTAAGACAAGAAATTCAGAAGCTTATCTGATTCATTTTACTTTTCCCATTAGACTTTATTTAAATATTTTTTTCAATTTTTGTATTTGCTTCTTCAGATATGTTTAAAAGTTGGAGAAAGGATTATCTCTATATTCAAAAGCATAGAGCTGACACAATGTTCTCAGTAATTAAATAAAATTACACTTTTTGCAGTCATGAATTATCTGGAGAATTGCCTCCATCCTTGGCTTTACCTGTAGAGACCTAGCCTAAGTCTTTCTTCCCTCAATGTTCTGGTTAAATTTCAAATTTGCAAACATTTGGAAAGGAGAAGTATGAGGGGATAGAAAAAACAAAAATCATTTTCCTACCAAATCATCCTGGGAAATGGGACCACTTGAATTTCAAATGTTTTCCAGTTTCTTTAATCATTTCTCGATGTTTCCAGTAGTCACTTACTGGGCACTTTTTAAAAATATCAGCTTACTTAGAACAAGCCTTTATAAACTGCGAATATTTTGACCAGGACTTTTTTCACTGTGTAAGAGTTAGAGAAAAAATAGAAAGCAACAACTGTTTCTCCATGACAATTGGCTAAGGGCTTATCATACTGCATTCACTCTGGTATTGTAGGGTCATCTCTCATATTATCAACTTTGCTGTTTTTCATTCACTCCCAAGTGAAGTGCCTTGGTTGTTTTTGTTTCTTTACTTTCATGTAACGTTCAGGATTAACTTTATGAAAAAAGCCCCATTGACATTTTGATTTTAATTGCATTGAGTTTTTAAATTAGATTGAAGAGAATTAGTATCTTTATCATCCATAAACCTGGAGGATTTCTTCATTTATTCAGAACTTCATAAAGTACTTCAGCAACATTCTGTGCTTTTCTCCATAAAATTTTGTATTTTTACACATTGCATATATGACATTCCTAGATTACTTGGACTTTTTTGGTAACTATCCATTCCTAATTATTCTTCAGGATTATAGAGGAAACAATTGATTTTTATGTCTTGATCTAGAAAACAACAATTTTACTAATGTCTCATATTGATTCTAATAATTTCTAGATAATTTTCATTTTCTATGTGTTAACATTCATAAAATATCTATGAAAAATGACAGCTGCTTCTTTCTATTGTAACATTTTTCTTCATCTGCTTAGAGAATTATACAGTTTTTAAAAATCTATTAAAGTTCAAGTTATTTTAATATATTTTCTATTATTACATTATCCTTGTGTTTCTGGCATATAATGTACCCCATATAAGGTAATTTTCAATATAGACTGCTATATTCAATTTGCTAATATTTCAATTTAATTCTGGAATTTTAATCCTGATTGTTCCTCCCACCCTTGACCAACTAAAGCTCAAGGTGGTTTGTTCACTCATGCTTTGTTTGTTTGCTTGTTTGTTTGTTTGTTTTCCCCACACCTGAGCTCATCTTTAAAAGAGCTTTATATGTTTACGTATTTGGACGGTGTTTTAAAAGAGCTTTATATGTTTACATATTTGGACGGTGTTTTAAAAGAGCTTTACATGTTTACATATTGGATGGTGTTGAGCAAATGTCTCATTTTTTTATCTTTTGACTCTGCCAGGCATCCCTAAGGCATTGCTGGCCTCGGGGAAAGTTTATCTACTAATTTCATGGCTTAGCTATTCTTGGACCAAATGTTAGTACAGTCTTAACTATTATGGGTTCGCTCTCTCTCTCTCAATCTTTCTTTCTTTCTCTCTCCCATAATTTTATTTCCATGATATTCTGGAAGTATCATGGCAAATTATTTTACTCTGGCCACCAACGTGATCTCAGAGCAAATTTACATTTGATCAACTTTCACCCTCTTTTGGATTACATGTCAGTGTTCCCACTAGAACTGGATTTCCTCTATGGTAAGGTTATTTCTAATTTAGTTCTTGTCATTAGTGTACTGCACTATGCATCATATGGTCAGTACTCAGGAAAATATTCTTGTATGAAAGCATGAACTCTACCAATTTCAAGGGTCTCTGTGTCTTGTTGACTTAAAACAGCTAGAAACAATAAATTCATTGGTCTGAAACATTTTATTCAATCTCTGCTGTACGTCTAGTACTGTGTTGGCACTCTTACCTTGATTTCTAAAACATCACATATTTATTGTCTCCCATCTGTTTTCTAAAAAAACAGGGTATTTACATTATGTTCAGTAGGTGCTAGGTATCTGCAAGGTGCTTTACAAATAATAATTTACTTCATGCTTATGAAAACCCTGTGAAGTAGATATCATTATTACAGGGGAAGACACTAAGTCCAAATAAATAAGTAACTCACCAAAGATCATCGAGCTGGTAAAAGAATGAATCATGACTACAATACAAGCAGCCTAACTTTAGTATGGGCTCCTCACCACTATATGCCCTGTCACTTGTTGCCTTGTCATCTCTTCTGAGAAGCTGTTACTATCTCCCTCATGCTTTTATGCTCTGCTGTAAGCTCTGTGTAGGCAAAAACTACATGTTGCTCATTTTATTTTATTTATTTATTTGACAGAGAGAGACACAGCGAGAGAGGGAACACAAGCAGGAGGAGTGGGAGAGGAAGAAGCAGGCTTCCCGTGGAGCAGGGAGCCCGATGCAGGGCTTGATCCCAGGACCCTGGGATCATGACCTGAGCTGAGGGCAGCCGCATAACTGACTGAGCCACCCAGGTGTCCCTGTGTTGCTCATTTTAAATATCAGTGTTTGATACTTAATGGATATACTGAAAATGAATAAATAAATGAATGGTTAATTCAGAACAGCTATGCTGTCATAGGGAACCCCATTTTTAAAGACAGCGTCCGGGCGCCTGGGTGGCTCAGTTGGTTAAGCGACTGCCTTCGGCTCAGGTCATGATCCTGGAGTCCCGGGATCGAGTCCCGCATCGGGCTCCCTGCTCAGCGAGGAGCCTGCTTCTCCCTCTGACCCTCCCCCACTCATGTACACTCTCTCTCTCAAAATAAATAAATAAATCTTAAAAAATAAATAAATAAATAAATAAATAAAAATAAAGACAGCGTCCAAGAATGGGAAAATTGACATATTTGAGGATAAATGTTTCATTTAAATCACCCTTTAACCTTGACTTTTAGGCAATTTGTACATTTTTTTTTTCTGGATAACAATTTACTTTAGTGGTAATATGGTTTTTGTCATGCCACATTTTAGTTAAATATTCCTTGTAATCTTCAGTTTCTTCTCACTTATTTGAAATATTACTAAAATAGGAAGCTCAAGAAGGTATAATCTCATAGAACTGAAAGCACTTTAAAGTGCTTTTTTGCTTATACACACAATCTACTTATTAATTATAGAATTATATTTAATAAAACAAAATTAAAACCATTCTTTGACTTCATCAGACTTATTATTATTTTATTAAACTTACATTTCTTAATTATTTGGTCATTGGAATATCAACTTTTTAAATAAAATTTTACACCTTTTTTTGCGGTTTCTAAACTCTCCATGATTTTTCAAATTCTTCCGAAAGTAAGATAGTTGTTTAATTCCACATATATTTTTTCCTGAACAATGAAACTTAAGTTATTCTTTAATTTGGTATTTCAACAAATTTAAATTGGTTATATTGCCTTAAATATAGCATACCCAAACCAATGCTTAAAAATATGGTCAAAGTTCCATAACAATTGGTAGGTAACATTAACAACCATAGAGATCTGTATAAGGGTACAGAAGATACTCCTTTTGACAAATGACCTTAAGCTTTTTTGGGAAAGGATCTACATTTTATGCTAGCAACTGTTTAAAGTGTTTCTCAATTTTCTTTTTAAAACATTTTTTTTTATGTAAAGGGAAATTGCATACTTTAAGGAATCAAAAAAAACCCCACTATTCTGTCTTCTTCTAAAATGCATTTTCAGATAGTGGTTGCAGTGAGAAATTGAGACAAACTGTCTCTGGACTCATGCACTGGCACTATCACTATAAATATCAGTAATGTTAATGAGGAGAGTCTGGTTTTTATGTAAGCAATGGTTAATTTAAATATTTAAATGCTAAGATTTAATCTCTGAAACTATTTTTACAATGGAGTAAATATCAGTATTTTGCTACTGTTACCATTGTCAATTTTTTTACAAATATTCAAAGTAACTTAGAAGGCACACATCTATGAGCTCTATATGATTTCTCTTTTTACATAAAGTGCAAGTCAACCTCATTTATATTTTGTTCTTAATATCATAGAAGAGAGTCAACTTTATTTGGTGGAATAAAAATTCAAAGCTTTCTATTTTCTTTAATAAGTAAATAATGTGAAAAATGCATATTGATATATTCATATGACTAAATTAATGTAGCTATTAAAGAGGATTTGGATAATAAGTACTTGCTAATATGGAAATATTTCCAAACATACATGAAATGAAAAAGTGATTGCAGAAGTGTACAAAGTATTTTGTTTTCTGGAATAAAGTATAATTTACCAGTCATTAGAAAGTCTAGGGAAAAGGTATAGGTAGGAGGAAACTTTTAACTTTGCTTTATAATACACAAACATTCATATATATATATGTATATACATATATATATATAATCTATCTATCTGTATCTGTGTGCATGTGTGTATGTATATATATAGTGATTTGTAAAGAAATTTTTTAAGGCCAGGGACTTAAAACTTATAAGATATGTATCACATAAAATTTAAAATATTTATTGTGTGACATAGATGAAAAGAGACATTTGTTTACACTACGTGATTAAAAAAAATCCCTTTTATCCCCCAGATACATACCAGATGCACCTATAAATATTTATGAAAATCTGCCTGTTGGAACAAAGCTAGTCGAGTTGACAGCAACTGATAGAGACATAGGGGACTTGGTGCATTATTAGTGTATAGGTACACAAAAATAATTTTTAATAAATGAAGGTATAATATTTTTTGTTGCTAATCATTTAATAAAATATAATGTAAACTATATTTTCACTAGTTAAAAATAAGCCTGATTATCTTCCATTAGGATAAAAGAATTTTTCTAATATTCAGTAGTATATTTAACATGCTTTGTATGAGGTAAAATGTGATCATTCCTTCTTTCTCAGAGGTATGGAAACACTCTGTACAATGTGTCTGCTCCAGGGGATTTCCAAACAATTCAGACCCACAGCAGGGTTCCCTGGGATTTTATTGTATGATTTCTCTCTGAAAAGTGGATTTTCCCATGGAACCCATGATGCTAGTCATATAAACTGAATATTTATTCTTCATCATACATTCTCATAAGCACTTTGCATACATAATAATTTCTTTAGGCTTTTACTTTCCTAATCCTCATCCTAGGTATGGTACCTGGGATAGGAATCTTAATATGCCCAAGCTCGTGCAACTAATTTGCTTGGTAGAATCTGCACTGAAATCAGTCTGTTTGATTATGATACTTGCAACTCTAAGTACATTCTATATGACCAAAAGTTAGGAGTCCATGATCCTAACAACCAAGGCATAAAGCAAAGGAAGAAGAGAAAGGAAGGTTTCTCCTCTTCTTAAAAGGTTATGTACATTTTCATACATGAAAGAACAGGATTAAATACTCACTATCTATTATATCAGCAGAAAGAGCCCCAAGTAGGAAGTAGACTCTGAGATTGATGAAGAAGGTAATCTGTGGAAGACGGGACCTATGGTAAGTCAGAACTTAAGCAAAGGGAAAAGGCTGTCAAAGCATGTAGTGAGACAACAGAATGGTAGCAGAAATAGGACAGTTATTACAGATAGGAAGATTGATAAAATAACTACGTTAAATATAAATGGAGGCTGGTTTCTCCTGTCAACATGGGAGTTACAAATGTAGAAAAATGAGAAAATAGAATGAACAATATGAGGATGAATTTAAATCAAAGGTTTTATTATGAACTTAAGTTTTGCATTGTATGTATGTGCGCAGGAAGATATGTATGTGTGTGTGAATGTATGTAGTTACATAAATAAATATTGATGTAATTGTATGTGTGCATGCATACAAACACACACACACACACATTTCTGTAGTTATGTCTCCTGAAAGAGTGAAAAAGCTTAGGAGGATGATATCACAATAGAAATGAACACACCTAGTATGCAGATACTGACTTTTAAATACCATTTTATCCTATAAGAACTCTTTAGAGAAATCTTTTTTTGAGATGACAGGAGTTAGAATACAAGATGAACTTGAAATATCTTGTGACAGCAAGCAAGAATGTGCTCAGAGAATGATGAGAGGGGCACTTGGGTGGTACAACTGGTTAAGCATCCAACTCTTGCTTTCCACTCAGGTTGCAATCTCAAGGCCATTGGGATTGAGCCCCGCATTGCGTTCTGCACTCATTGGGGAGTCTGCTTGAGATTCTCTCTCCCTCTCTCCCTCTGCCCCTCCCACTTGTGCTCTCTCTCTCTTTAAAAATAAATACAGGGCGCCTGGGTGGCTCAGATGGTTGAGCGTCTGCCTTCGGCTCAGGTCATGATCCCAGGATCCTGGGATCGAGTCCCGCATCGGGCTCTCTGCTCCTTGGGGGCCTGCTTCTCCCTCTGCCTCTCTCTCTGTGTCTCTCATGAATAAATAAATAAAATCTTTAAAAAAAAAAATAAATACATCTTTAAAAAAAATAAAGAACGATGAGAATATGTTAAAAAGACACAAAAATCAGCTTGAACGGTTCCCCCTAACCAATATAAGGGTAATTTGAACATCAAAATAAATAATAGTTGCAGATTATAGCCCATTATATAAAATAGTATACCATGATTCCATAGAGATATAAATACATAAATAAATTGACAGTTTGATGGTGAACTAATGCTTATATATTTTCACAAATACGTCACCACAAAATATTTATTAGTTGTAAAGGATAAAATAGAACTTTGGAGTGGCAGACACCATCCTAGTCAAGTAATTAAAGTGGATGTCATCATTACTGAGACAAACTGATGGCACACAATAAGAACACAGTATAACTTTTGTGATATTTAATCCAAAATGACATAACCCAAATCTTATCATGAGTTGATATCAGACAAATCCATTTTGAGGAAAATTCTTCAAAATTACCAGCCTTAAATCTTCAAAATGCTCTTAAGGGCATTAAAACTTAAGGGCAGATTGAAGAACTTCCCAGATTGAAGGAGACTAAAGAGGCATGACAATGTGATTCTGAACTGGATCTTTTTGCTATGAAAATATTATTGAGACAACTGGTCAAACTTTAAAGGTAGAGGGTCTTAGTATTAGATGTATCAATGTTAATTTCAGAATTTTGTTGTTTTTGTTGTGATAATGTTGGAGAATGCTCTTTAAGAAATATACATTAAAGTATTTGGAGATGATAAGACATCACATCACCAACTTATTCTTAAATGGTTGAAGAGGAAGAAAAATCCCCACCTGTTTGTGATTATTTAAAACATTTAATAATTATAAAGACTTAAAAATTAGAAATAAATAAAGAAAAAAGATAGCTATAGAAGATATGCAGAGAAGAGGTAACGTCTTAAACCATATTTTAAAAATTCCTGAGAAGCACACATAAAACAGGAGGATGAAACAAATACTAAAAAGTATCATTAAATAACATGTTCCTAAAAAAGAAGATTTGAGGCTACATATTAAAAAAGGAAAAATAGGTTTCTGTAAAACTAATACAGAATGGCTGAATTTAAGACATATTCTAGTAAACTATTAGATATTAACAAAAAAAAGGAAAAAAATACTTGAGCCCCTAGGAAGAAAGACTGAGTCACTTATAAAAGTGATAATCAAATTATAAACAGACTTTTCTACAGTATTTTTTTTGCAAGTTCATGGAATAGCATATTTAGTAAACTTGAAGACACAAAATGTGACTTCGGAAATTTATACATAAGAAAATGACCTCATAGATAAAAAAAGCAGATAAAATTTTAGCAATATGAAAGCATTAAGGAAATATTGTTCCTATGACTTCCTTCTGAGGAATTCACTAGAGAATGTACTCCAGACAACCAAAATAGCTGGAGAAATATCAGTATAAGAAATGGTGAGAATTAAATATATAGTTACTTATACAACTAAAAATAAATAATGTTTATAAAGGACAGAGTGTATGACACATAGAGGGTGCATGTTCTGTAAATATAGATACAATAAAATTATTTAATAAGCAACTCACAGTGAAATATTATTAGTTTTTATTTTTGTTGATCTCACTCTACCTGGAGCTGGAAGAACAAAGGCATGTAGAGTAAGAAAAAAAAAAAAAAAAAAGAAGAAGGGAATGGAAGAGCAATGGAAGATGATCTTAGTAGATATTAAAACATAATTCCTCTGAATTGCAAACTGTGATAGTGACAAATGATTAAGTAGATAGACATATGGAACAGAATATAAAATCTTGATAAGAGTTCCAAATGATCATGAAAATGCAATATTCAGTAAAAGTGCAGAAAAGATGGACATTTTAATAAATGATATAATAACTGGATAATATCAGGAAAATGTAATGTTTTTATACTGTATACCAGAAAGAAATCCAATAGATTAGATAATTTTTTAAAAATGCAACCATATAAGTAACAGAAGAAATATGAATAAATTTATTTATAACCCTGGAGTAGAGAAAACTTTTATAACTCAAAATCCAGAAATTACATGAGAATAAATTGATGAATCTAACACAATCATCATGTCATCATCACAACAACAACAACAACATTTTTATGGCAAAAAAAATAATCACCATAAGCAAAGCAAAAATAAAAATAAGATATTGGGAAATATTGGCATATTAGAAGAAATAAAAGTAACAATCAAGTATGACAATGGACTAAAGATAAGAATCAACAGTTTAGAGGAGTTGCAAATGACTAAACCATATGAAAAGGTGCTCAATTTTGCTTATAATAAAATTGAAAATTAAAATAATACCACATTATTGTTTCTAATTTATCAGATTAGCAAAACTTTATGTGTGATCTTCTGTTAGGCTGTAGGAAAATAGACCTCATGTACTGTTGGTGAAAATGAAAATACTACAGCCTTTGATGAGGAAATTTGGCAGAACTGAAGAAAATTGCATATACATTTACATTTTGACTCCGTAATCCCACCTCTAAAAAATATCACAAAATAACTTGGAAAAAATATAAAAAGACCTATGCAAATGTTATTCATTGCAGCATTATTTAATAGCAAGATTGGAAATATACATAGAGTACTGTTTGTATAAACTGTGTTGGTATAAACTGTTTCTATACATCTAGACAATGGAATAATCTGTACCTAGAAAAAGAAGTGAGAAATTTATCTTGGTATTATTATGTAATAATCTCCAAGATATATCAAGGGGGGGGGAAAGGTAGAGAAACGTGTGCATAGTGTGTTACCATTTAATTTATCAAGGGAAGACACAAAATTATATAACAAAAGTTTTAAATGTGGGAGAACCTTACAGAGTTAGGAGATATATCAACCAATTACAAAGTATTGACTTTACTTAGATGATAATTTGAAAAGCAACAAAACCTCAAAGACAATCCAAAAAATTTGATCACCACTGGAAATATTATGATGCTAAGAAATTAATGTCATGTTTTTAGGTATGCTAATTATATCACAGTTACATATTAAAAGAAGAGTCCTTCACCTTTAAGAATAGCTAAGAAAATATTTACAAATGTTATAACATGTTTGGGATCTTCTTCAAAATAATCCAGGTAAAGTAGGAAATGCCCCAGATGAAAAAAATGGCCATGTATTGTAATTATTGAAGCTAGTGATATGTACATGCGATCTTACTGCATTATTTTCTTGGATTTGGTATATGTTATTTTTTTTAATAAAAAATGTTTTTTTCCAGAAAATATATGCCCCATGATAATGGAAGTATATAACTGATATTTTCAATTGCAATAAGCTATATCTTTAAAATAACATAATTTGAAAAATTGATAGAATAAAGATACTAAGAATTTCTTTCATTGTCTTCACTCTAACTTCTGTTGTCCCTCAGATCCAGTCAGGCAGAATATGGTTATCAAGTCTACCTGCTAATTATGAGTTAAAATCCTTTCTTTCCATCGCTATTGGAATTCAACATCTTTCATGAAGTCTTCAGCAGTGCATTTTACTTTTCTCAAAATATTGTTCTTGCATTATTTTTGCCCTTCCATCATGTCTATTCAACTGTCTGGAGTATCCATCCTATTTGTTCCTATTCTTTGGCATCCCTTTGCCCTAACATCCTCCTTGCAACCTTCATTCCACCCTAGCCTTCTCTGCCTGGATATCCTGTGCTCATTTTTCAACACCCAGCCTAGGCTTCACTGTGCCTTCCTCACCTCCACTCACCATGATCCTTCTATGAAGTATTTTCTGGTCTATGCAGTTGAGGAAGCTTCTCCTTTCCCTGTCATTAACCATTCCCCCAGATCCTCAGTGGTGATTGGTTTGTGAGCTTTATCAGGTCAGCAACTGTGATTTGTCGTTTAATTTATCCCTAGAACAATTTTATCCATATTATTATTTTTATTCTTAAAATACTCATCTTGTGAATGTTGAAGAAAGTTGCATCTGTCTGTTTTTTAGAGACAGGAGAGGTCACAAATGCCTATCCTTTGGATTATGAAGATGCCGTCATCCCACATTCTTGGATTATATTTTAGAGTTTATGATGATGGACAAGTGCATTCCACAACTGGAAAAGTCACAGTGATTCTTCAAGATATTAATGACAACCCACTTCGATGCACTCAGGATATTTACATGTAAGTTATTACAGCAAATTTGGCCTTCAGATTTTGGCATAGAGAAAAAAAGAGTAAAATTAATGGATTACCAATTGGAATGAAGAATCCCTTCCTCCCACCCTTACTGTATTGTCAAACAATGCTTCTCCTTTTTCTTCCCTGGAACAATTGAACTTGCTTGAGTTTGTCTCAAAAATTATATAATTTAAAGCTAGAAAGGAGCCCAAATTATGACCTTTGTTTAGCTCCTTTCTTTCAGCGAAATAACTTTCACATTTAAAAAATTGTATATTGTGATATAGCAAAGTTACGAATCTTTTTTTAAAAATTTTATTGACATTAATTTAAAGGTAATTCTAAAGCCACATGCAAACATGCCTTTCCTGGTATTTTTTAAATTACATAGAGATTTAAAAATACAGGTATGCTCTGTTATTCCCATTATATAAATGGAGTACCAAATATGTAAGATTTAATTTACTTACAAAATTTATACAACTAATTAGTAAGAAACTAGTTCTTGAAACCTAGACTTCCTGATTCTTGGTACATTTTTCTTTACAGCATACCTGATTGCTTAGAACTCTTAACCTAGTCTGGGAGTATTCTGAAAACACACTCTTCTTTGTCATTCTAGTTATGTTATCTCATTCCAACAGTGTGTGTAATAATCCACCCCTGAGGAAAACCAAAGAAATGTGTGCTTTATATTATCAAGCCACCAAACACAATCTAGATGGAGCTAAAATCAGCTATATAGACCAGAACTTCAATAGTCTTGCAAGCTGAGCAATGACAGCTCCTGTGTAATCAGAATTTTCACTTCCATAGCAGAAACGCGGTTTTATACAAAGCCGTAAAAGTGGTTAGTGGTTTGCTCTTGAATAACTTATCTCTCACTTAAAGCAATATTTTACAAATATTTTTGCTGGCATGTATTTTATCACTTTGTAGTAACAAAATGAAGGCCAAAATCCACACATAGAAACAATGCTATTGCTCTGTCATACATCAAAAATCAACTGTTAGTTCGTAAACCTTTTGCCAGAGATATGTTTTACTAAAAAAACGAAGGGACAGAAATTGTAAACAATGAATCTGTAGCCACTCTTATTATAGTTTGTTTTCAATTTCTATCCCAGATAGTAGTCCACAGATTGTTACTGGAGGAATATTAAAAATTTTGGTTTCTAGAACATTCTTTTTATTAACAAATCAGACAACTCAACTTTTATTCCATTATTTTTTCAAATCTAAGGTATTTTAAGTAATTAAAATTAGAAATATTCTTTTAAAACAACAACAAAAAACCAATTACAATTATAACTGTCTTTATTAATCAGGTTCCTTAACACTAGTTGCTGTAACAAATAAAATTAAGGAAAAGATCAGTGGTCACTGATTTATTGTATCCTTTGGCTTTGCTGTGTTGTTGCCTTTTGTTTCCACCCACATGAAGAGGCTAGGGAGAGGGAGAGCATGTGGAAGGTACTCCAAATATTTAGTCATCTTGCCTAGACTGATACATAGTCTTTCCACTTACATTTCACTTGCTAGCACATCTTCCTCACCCCACCACCCCCAGAGCCAACTGTGGATGTTGTAGGGGAAACTGGGATATATAGAGAGGTATATAAACATTGGCAAAATTTAACAGTGCCTGCTAACTCTTAAGTAGATATAATAGAAAGTCAGTAGTAGGACTACCATAACTTGAGCTATGCATGGACCAGATCAATGCATTGTCAAGTCTGATATTAATTTAAGAAACATATATATATATATATGTTGTGTGAGCACTGTGTATTGTGTAAGACTGATGAATTACAGAACTGTACCCCTGAAACAAATAATACATTATATGTTAATAATTTAAAAAAAATAATAATAATAATAAAAAGAAACTTCACATAACAAGATGGTTTTAAATTCTAAGTAAAGAAAATTATGCAGCACATGGAGGCAAGAGGTCAAGGGTTTATTCATTTCTGAAGCTTGTGTACTTTAAATTGTCATTTAACTTTTCTAGTTCTCTGTTTCCTTATTTTTAAGCAGTAACAATAATAATTTATGTTCCTAATGGCAGATGTATGGAGCAAATAATTGCAGATCACTTTCAGATCTAGGATTTATAAATAAAAAAAATTCTGAATCTGATGTACAAACTGCCACTGTTCCAATGATAATATATGTATGTGCCTTACTAAATTTGCTGCTTATTAATCCAACATAAAAGCAGCTCATTTTCCTTAGGCCTTAGTAAGGATGCCAAATAATTTCTTATCTTTCACAATTTTTCACCAACATTATAATTTTATTATTGGCAGGAGTGGTTAGTTAAAATATGAGCACATTTTAAAACATTTTAAATTAAGTATTATCATCTGTATAAATCTACATTAACATGCTACACCATATTTTTTCTCATATTTTACTCATTACAGAATTGAACTTCCTGAAAACATCTCAGTTGAAACTCTTTTGGTCTCTAACTTGTACAGACAAGGATGGAACTGTGGAACTGTTCCCAATAACAATATCACTTATCATTTGATTAAGGATACTTTTTCAAATGAAATGTTTATCCTCACACACAATGAACTGAGAGTAAGTATTGTAAAGTTGCTCTCTAATTGTGGCCTTGTGATTAACCTTAGATTAAAAACAAAATTATTTTTATTGTTATAAAATTCTTACTGAACTACAGTAGTTCAAATAGCTGATGGCAGAATTTGTTCCCGTATTTTCAAATAAACCTTAAATTGCCAACAAACTATCTTGCTGGAATGCAATTTTGATCTTGAGAACTGAACTAGGAAGTTTATAAATTTCCTAGAACAAATGGTTCTATGATAAAAGTACTGACTATTCCTTTGGAATATGTTGAAATCACCCTAACTGCCATGGATAAGCATATTAAATAACTACTGAGCATTATAAAAAATAGAATAAATACACATACATTATTACTGCATCTTGGAATATACAGTAAGTTAAATATTTTACCGGTTCAGTAAATCTAAATTTTATTTTTAATAATTTTTGAGACCAGCCTCTATATGTTGTGATATTCACATATTTTTAAACTGAATAGGCCTTGTGTTCAATCAGGATTCATGGGTCAAATATGGATGTTATGAAAAAAAAATTGCTCATCTAACCAACTGGCTAAGACACCGGACATGATGTGGATAAGTAAGCTATAGATAGGTAATGAACAGGTTTTTTTTGGCCTTGATTTGACACAATCCCTTGCAATTGGACTACTACTCAAGCCCTACATTGCATTTCATACAAACCCCTAGCATCCTTGCCATTTGCTACCTCAGATTCTGTGACTAGGGTACACAGAATCACTTTTACAACCTTAGGACAATGTGCTGTCTTGTAGCTCTGGCTCCCAGTCCTGCTGCTCACACTGTTATACAGCTAGGAAATGTTCCCCCCTCAGTTTGTGCTTCCGTTATCCACACCCACTTTTGCACACACATCCACTTTTGCACAGCTTTCATGACTTTGTTGATACATCACTTATTTTAGGAAACCATCCCCGATATTTCTTCTCCCTCTTCTCTGGGTCAGGTGCTTCTCTTTGGGTTTTCACAGAAATTTATTTCTCTCCCACCATAGCACTTACCACTTATCTAACTGAGAAGACAGACAGGGGAAGAAAAAATATCTGTCATTAAACTAGTGCCTGGCACATATTCAGTACTGGTTAGATATATGTTAATCTATAATGAAATTACTTAAATTAATGAGTAATAAATGAACAAAATCAAGCTGTGAACGTTTTTAAGACATTGACAGGATTTAGTAACAAATTATTCCCAAATGCGTCAGTATCTACATTTTCACAATTCTTTGCAACTAGAAGATATGACCAGAATGTTAAAACAGATCCTCATAAACTATATATATTAATTTACATTCTGATAATGATGGAAAAGAATACAATATAAAAAATACTCTTAATTAAGAATATGAAGATCATGGCACTATATAACATTACTTTGAATTTTTCCTATTCAAACAACTTTCAACATGAATAAAACATAACAAACACACAAAATACATGAACAAACAACAACAAATTGTTGAATGGGGCTTGCTCTAATTTTGATAAAAACCATAAAACCTGACACACAAATTTCCTAGAAGCAAAGTCACTGAGAGTACTCCATAATGACTTTTCCTACCTTTTCTTGCAAAATATGAAATATTAACATCCATTAAACTCACTGATACATGGTATAATCCCCTGTTCTTTTTTTAAATATATTATTGGAATGAGAATAATCATATTTTTCTCAAAAGATGATTAAGTTCAGAAAGGGTTATTAAAATGGCAAGTCTTGGGGCACTTGGGTGGCTCAGTCAGTTAAGCATCTGCCTTTGGCTCAGGTCATGATCCTGGGATCCTGGGATCAAGTCCCACACTGGGCTTCCTACTCAGCGGGGAGTCTGCTTCTTCCTCTCACCCTCACTCATTATCTCTCTCTCTCTCTCTCTCCTCAAAATAAATAAAATCTTTAAAAAAAATAAAATGACAAGTCTTATCTTTCTATTGCAGTCAAGCAAGAGAAGCCAATTTATAGAAAAACAAGAAACAGACACAACTTTAATGCTTTGTGAATAAAACCTTTATTATGAGAACACAGAAAACATACATATTTGGCTTTCCAAATTATGCCCTTTTAAACTCACAAAAGGGCATAATTAAGATACAAATATAAATTTTTAAAAAATAAAACTGATTTTTTTCTTATTAGATGGCCACACATTTGTATGTGTATTATACCAAAAGGTGAAAAAAAGTTTTAACAGTCATTCAAAACTAGAATTTACAATTAGCACCAATAATTTTATGTTAAATAATGAATAAAACTCTAGTAGATTAGCAGACACAATTCACTCTAAATTTATCTTAATTCCTTGAGGAGTGATGTTCATCAGGGTACCAGCGATAGCTGTGTAGTTTTAATGTTAAACAATGAATTTCTATATAATGAATCTAAACATTCCATATGTAATATATTTAATTTATTAATAAAATAATAAAAAATGAATGTTTCTTTATATTGGTATTGCTAATCATGTGTTTTATTAGGTCATTTCTCTTTAATGAGCATTGACCTGAAAAATCACCCCAATATATTTTTACTAGTCAAATCATTTTAAAATACTGCTTTATGATGTAATATTTGATATTTATAGGATAACGTAACTAACATATTTGCAAGTTATGACACATTGTAATGAAATGAACCCTGACCCCATCACCCCCTCTTCAGAATTAGAACATTATTAAGAGCTGTGTTACTATTCTCTCCCATCCTTCTGCTTGTACTTCAGAGGCAGCCAATATCTTAAATTCTGTGTTCGTCATATTTGTGGGCATTTTATAGTTTTATCATCTGTGTATATATTCCTGATCGTTGGTGTTGGTTAGCTTAGTTCTGGAGCTTTAAAGAAGTGGTCTCACATTCTATTCAGTCTCCTGTGACTTAATTTTTTCATTTATGTTATGCCTGAGGACTCATCTATATATGGCATTTCTCTCTCTGTCTCTCTCTTTTTCATCATCTACCTACCTAGTTGCTGTAATGTTCCATTATATTCCTAAATATTCCATTGGGTGAGTATAACCATTCTCCCATTGGTAGAGATTTGTATTTTTCATCCTGAATTTTGCTTAAAGTTGTAATAGACATTCTTGTGTGTTTCTCTTGGTACCCACATACAACACCTTCTCTAAGGTATATACTTAAAAACAATTGCCATGTCGCAGTGTCAACTACATGATGTAATGCCAAGTTGTTTTCCAAAGTGGATGCGTCACTTTACACTCTCACTAGCAATGTGTAAGCATTGGTCTTACACATTGGTTTTGGCCAATATCCTTATTGTAATATCTGGTACTCCCACACAATTTAACATGCTTTAGCCTGATTAGTAATGAGGTTGCACACCTTTTCATATAGTAACCAATTGTGTGGAAAAAATATGAAATATCTGTGTTTCTTTTATGTGAAAATATAAACATCTATTTACCCATTCCTGCTTTGTTTTCCTTATTGATTTGTATGGTATGTTCATCTATTCTGGAAAATACCCTCCACTTTCCTGTAAATATTTTAACAAGAAGCCTTTCAAATTTAAGTTTTCTAAATACTAGGGAAGTGATTTTGTGGTTTAAAGTTAAGTATGAATTCAATAGATCTTTTTCCTCATTTGTAATAACACCAACTTTCACAATGATACTTCTACCTGCAATGCCATCTCTGACATATATGGAAACTTTATGTATGTTTGTGTCTGCCTTTGATTATTTTCTTCTTATTGTTGTAGTTCTTTCCAATGGTCAACTTATTTCTGGTTTTTCCATATCATTTAGATAGACACAGGATGAGAAAAGACATGCAGTAAATTAACAAGAGCACTACGAATGTGAATTATTCACTTATTGACTGATAACTGGTTCTGTGTGTTACCTTTCTTTACCCATGTAGAATACAGATGGTTAGGATTGAAAAGTACGTTAGAGGGCGCCTGGGTGGCTCAGTTGGTTAAGCAACTGCCTTCGGCTCAGGTCATGATCCTGGAGTCCCGGGATCGAGTCCCGCATCGGGCTCCCTGCTCGGCAGGCAGTCTGCTTCTCCCTCTGACCCTCCCGACCCTCCCCCCTCTCATGTGCTCTCTCTCTTTCAAATAAATAAATAAAAATTAAAAAAAAAAAGTACGTTAGAGAACACCTAATACTCTATTTATTCAGGACTATTATTTCCCATTTCCCATAGTCCTCTTTATTTCTGTAATTCTAGGAATGTCGTAGAATCTTAAGTAAACAGGGGTGCCTAGGTGGCTCAGATGGTTAAGCATCTGCCTGCAGCTCAGGTCATGATCTCAGGGTCCTGGGATCGAGCCCCATATCCAGCTCCTGGCTCAGAGGGGAGCCTGCTTCTCCCTCTGCCTCTCCCCCTGCTCGTGCTCTCTCTCTCTCTCTGTGTCTTGAATGAATAAATAAAATCTTAAAAAAAAAAAAAGAATCTTAAGTAAACAATGCTATTCACCTATGCTTTTCTGCACCAAGTCATCACCTAGTTGCTACACATAACTTCCCTCCCTAATAGGTATTGGCTGTTGTTGAGGAAAATAGCTAATGTGAGTGTGGCTAGGGCATAAAAAGGACCTCAGAAGAACTGGAAATACAGCACACAATCACTAATTCTACTTTTCCTGGATGGCCTCAGACCTACTCTAGTTATGGCCACACTGAGGATTGTGTCATTATGCATGAGCTGTGAAGGGGGAGACTCTTACCATCACCCTTTTCATTTAACATTAGGCAATGAAAGACCTTCAATATATTATGCCTACCCTGTACATCCTTCCCTAGAGAGTAAAGTGAAAGAGCAAAAATATGAGATGCTTTGACCTCTCACAGAGTGGATCTTAACCTCTGTTTTTGCATGACTTCAAAATTTGCAATTTAAAGCTTGTTTCTGAACGATTATTCCTGTTAATAATAATCCATACTTACTCTTTTTAAAAGTGCAAACAAATTCATGACCACTACATTTTAAAATCGTAAATACATATAGAAGCTACTTATAGAATAGGAAAAAGACAAACTATGGCAAATGAATCTGTGAACAAATGTTCATCAAATACATAACCCTATTTTTGCTATTAGTATGCTTTTATAAGGTAACAATTATAAAGTGCCAGAATATACAGTAATATTATCTTAGCTTTTGCAATAAATGTATAGTTTACTTTTTATAAAATTTTGCTCTCCTATATGGAAGCCACTAACTACATGTACTTTGAGCCTCTGAACTGTGGTTTGTCTGAATGGGGTTATGCTACAAGTGTGAAACAGACAACACATTTATCATAATTAGTATGAACAAACAAATGTAAACATCTCACCAATATTTTTTTGGTGTTGATTTTATGTTCAAATGATAGAGTTTTGAATAATTTTGTTAAATAAAATACTTTATTAAAACTAATTTTACCTGTTTCTTGTTCTTTTTAAAAATGGGCCTGCCAGAATTTCTAGTACTATGTTGTAAAGAAGAGGTGGGAGGAGGCATCCCTATCATCTACATGGTCTTAGTGGGAAAGCTTTCAGCTTCTTGCCATTAAGTTTGATATTAGCTGAAGGTTTTTATAGATTTTCTATATCAAGTTGAGGAAGTTCCCCTCTAATCCTAGTGTACCCACTGTTTTTATCATGAATGGATATTGGGTTTTATCAAATACTTTCTCTGCTATTGATATAACCATGTGGTTTTTCTTTTTTAGCTTGTTGATGTAATGGTAACGTGGTTACTAGAGGAATTAAAATTACTTGTGGCTTGCATTTGTGACTCACATTCCTATTGAACAGCACTGTTATAGAATATCATATAGAATATCATATGGAATATCAATACAGAATATGATTTTCACTTTTTTTCATGTTTTTATTTAAATTCCACTTAGTTAACATATGGTTAATATTAGTTTCAGGTGTAGAATTTAGTGATTCAACACTTCCATACATCACCTGGTGCTCATCACAAATGTACTCCTTGATACCCATCACACATTTAACCCATTCTGCCACTCACCTCCCCTCTGGTAACCACCAGTTTTGTATAATTAAGAGTCTATATTTTTTACCAAAGGTTTCACAAATCTTAGATTCATGCAAATGATAAAATTGTTTAATCAAGAAAAATAGTAACTATCAATGTAATATTTTTCATCTATAGACTGGATCCACACATCTAAATTATGATAATACTATTTTTGCAGGAAAGCACTTCAAATATACATTGTGAGAGTGTCCATGAAGGAACTCCTGTACCATCAAGTAAGAGTTATTAATTTGAATTATTAAAATATTTGAGTCATATAAAATAACAAGTAATTTAAAAACCTAGTTCTTAGAAGTTTATCATATTTGTAAATATTATGTCTATCTGTTACAATAAAATATATATTATTACTCTTATATTTAGTGCATATCTGTTATTCAAAAAAAATAAAGTTAAAATAAAACCCAAAACATGAGTGAGAGAATGATGTCCAAATGTTATTAGAACACAATGCAATTATTTAAAGGCAATGTCAAAGTTGAACATTTCTGAAATCTTTGTTATTTAAAAGATTTTTAGGAAATTAATTTATTTTGCATTTGAGGAAAAAAACTAATATTCAGATTTTCATAGTAAATTGCACTTCCTTCAAATTTCTTTATTATAATTTTATAAGGTATTTTAATCATATTCAACTGGCAAACAATGTCTGTTCTCAGAAACTTTAATCTTTAATTTAGAAAAGTAACATTTGTGTATAAACATTATAAAAGGCAAATTGTTCTTACAAGTATTCAAAATCAGTTTAAATGTTTTAATCCTAAACTTATTTCCAAATGCTCTCTTTATCTCTACCTTTTGACACAAAATATATGTCTTGATGTGGATCTCTTTGAGTTCATCTTATTTGGAAATTTCTGGACTTCCTGAACCTGAATGTCTATTTATTTCCCCAGGTTAGAAAAGTTTTCAGCCATTATTTCTTCAAATGTTTTCTGCCCTTTTTCCCTTCTCCTCCTCTTCCTCTTCTCCTTCTTCTTCTTCTTTTTTGACCCTTATAATAAAATATTATTCCAGTTGATATTGTGCTGTAGGTCCCTTAAAGTATCTACTTTTTAAAAATTCTTTTTTCTTCTTGCTGCTCTGTTTGTGTGAGTTCTTCTGCCTTGTCTTGTAGATCACTGATCCTTTCTTCGGCTTTATCCAGTTTGTGGTTGACCTCTAGTGCACTTTCAGTTCAGTTATTGTATTCTTCATTTCTATGACTTCTGTTTGGCATCTTCTTGTATTTTCTATCACTTTTTGAAGTTCTCACTGTATTCATCCATCCTCTGAAGTTCTGTGAGCATCTTTATAGCCATTACTTTGAACTATTTATCAGGTAAAGGGCTTATCTTCATTTGATTAAGGTTTTATGTCTGAGATTTTATCTTATTCTTTCATTTGGAACATAATCTTGTGTTTCCTGATTTTTCTTGACTCTCTGTGTTTGTTTTTGTATATTAGGTGAAACAACTACCTCTCCCAGTCTTGAAGGAGTGGACCTCTTAAACCTTATATTTCAACCTTGACCTGGATTTTGGTTGTTGTCAAACCTTGATATTTGTCTAAACAACCTGACTTATTCTTCCTAGGTTCCCATTGTGCCAAGACCCACCGGTGTTTCAAAAAAAGGGATCTCATTCAGCATCTAGTCTCAGGTTGACTGGAAACCAGATCCATAGATAGCAGCTTTTAAAGTATGCAAAATATACTGTCTTATGAGACCACAATCATAAACCTCCAGACCAGGCAATCTGGAGGTGTCCCCTGGGTGACAGTTGCAGAAACCAGGGCTTCAGACAAGTGTATAAGTTCTTTTCTGGGAGGTACTAGTGTAGCAAGGCTGAGGGAGAATGAAAAGATGATGTCTCCCGGCCTACATTACCTGAGAACTTCTCCATAGCTTCTAGATGTGTGGCAAATCTCAGACTGAAGACCCAGGACCAGTAAATAGACTTTTTTTTTTTTTTTTTTTTCACAGAAAGAGTGGGGATGTATTCCTGTCTGCTATCTTTATAGTGCTCCGGGGGGGGGGGGGGGGAGGGTGGCCTGCCATGACCTGTCTCTTTAATTGATACTTTCCTATGAGATCCAGGAACATTAGCCTCCCTGGCCATCAGAGCCAGGCAATGATGAAGCATCCCCTGTGTGGACTCATATGCCTGCCAGTTTTCATGGGGCTATGGAAGTACACACGACTAGGGTGAACCTGCTGGTTTTCACAGGGCTGTGGAAAAGTGTAGAGCCAGGGTGCACCTGCTGGCTCTTATGGGGCCACAAGAGAGTGTAGAGCTAATCTACACTAGCTAAGCTATCAAGGTGGAGGGAGAGTGCAATAATGGCACCTGCCAGGGTCTCTGTCCCAGGAGAGAGTCCCAATAGGTCCCTGCCTCTCTAGTAGATGCTTTAAGATTAGCAAATGAATCTCCTTTACATATAGTCCAGGTGCTTTTCAAACTGCTGCTTTTGTGCAGGTAACCAGGGCAAGTGATTCTGCATGTGAGCCCTTTAAGAGAAGTATCTCAGTTCCCTATAGCCTTTTGGGTCTCCTGGTAGTTTTGGTAGTTCATCTCTCTATTGCAGATCCCAGGGGTTGAGGTGCCTAATGTAGCATAGGAACTCCTCACTCTTCAGGGTGAAGTTACAGATTTCTAAGATCCCTCTTGTGAGACCACATCTCTGCCTCTCCTACCTGTCTTAATGTATCCCTTTTACCATTTATTGTAAAGGAGTCATTCAGCTAGTTTCTATGTCTTTTTCAAAGGAAATTGTTCCACATGAAGCTATAAATTCCCTGTGTCTGTGGGAGGAAGTGAGTTCAGGATCTGCCTACACCACCATCTTGGAACACCAGAGAGAAGCAAATATTTTTTAAAAATCTGTTTTTCTGCTCATTTGGCTATTCTCTTCCTTTCTAGTTTTCACTTAAGAAATAATTACTATTTTCACTACTAGTGAAAATTCTGAGAGATCAGCTACAAAGGATCCAAACATGAACTGTATAGACAAGAACTTCTAACTTATAAATACTGTTTAAAATATTCTAAGCAAAAATATATTTGACTTGGCTTATTCAAGACTTACATCAATATAGTTCTGGGGTGCCTGGGTGGCTCAGTTGGTTAAGCGACTGCATTCAGCTCAGGTCATGATCCTGGAGTCCCTGGATCAAGTCCTGCATCGGGCTCCCTGCTCAGCAGGCAGTCTGCTTCTCCCTCTGACCCTCCCCCCTCTCATATGCTCTCTCTCATTCTCTCTCTCTCAAATAAATAAATGAAATCTTTAAAAATATATATATATAGTTCTGTACGTTACTTTTACTAGCAGAACTATACAAAAGGAGAATTTTTCCTTTATAGATAGTGCCAAATTTTCTTTATCTTATGACTTTGTGTTTTATCTTGCTACTTGAGAGCAGTAAGAATTCCAACAATGGGTCCCACAAAGCAGGCAATGACTTCTAATAAAAATGATTTAAAACCACATTGTTTAGAGTCTGTGTATACTCTTATATGATGAACACTTTCATATGTGTTCTTGGTGAGCTAACCTTAGTGGTGCCCGTGACTCGGTGTTACAATCCCCACTATAGGCTCATTATGTCTGGAAAACACAATAAACCAGGCCCAAATTTTTTGTGGAGGGAAATTTAATAAAGTGATTTGAATGGTTTCAACCATGACTCAGAGGATGTCATAAGTTAATGAACCTGCTGTCTTTATGCAAGTTTTCAATAACATACCCCAAGTGCACTCTAAATTACATTATAAGTTTCAGAAGATGTCCTTTGCATTTGCCCTTCTATAACTATTTCTACTTTCATTCTGTTTGTGAATTCCTATACTCAAACAGGACAGAACAAAATGTCTTTGCTATCCAGCCTTTATAAGCATTTACCTTTCTTTCTCTTATAGGCTAAAAGATTTATTGAGGAATAGATAATTCTTTCCTTGGGACTAGATAAAAGACTATGCCTTTCCCACCATTGGACAGGTAGGCTTAACTTTTGTGTTGATACTAAATTTAAATACTTCTCCTCTAAAGATAACTCCACTAAGCTTTGGGTGCAAGGTATCAATATATGTTATTCAGGAAAACAAATCAAGGCCAGAATTCCCTAGGAAAATACAATAATTTTTTCATACTACACCTTTTTCCAAGAAAGACTAAAGCTGATATAAAAGATAAACACAATATAGCAATTCTACTTAAATTAGAAATAGATGAATGAATAAATTTAACAGTAAGAATGAGTGAACAAGAAAAAATTCATGTTGCATAAAATGAGGCTGAAAGGTATTATGGACTACGTGTTTGTGTCCCACCAAAATTCATATGTTAAAATCTTAATCTTCTACGTGATATTATTTGGAAATGGAATCTTTTGGAAGTAATTAGGGTTAGATGAGGTCATGAGGGTGAGGCCCTGGTTGGATGGAATTAGTTTATTTATAAGAAGTGATATCTGAGAGCTTGTTCTCTCTTAGCCATATAAGGACACAGCAAAGAAACAGATATCTGCAAGCCAGAACACGAGGCCTCACCAGAAATCAAAACTGGCTGAACTTAGAGTCTGGACTTTCCAGCCTCCAAAACTTTGAGAAAATAAATATCTATTTTTTAAGTAACCCAGTGTCTAGTATTTTGTTATGGCAGCCCAATCTGACTAAGAAAAATAGCAATTTAACTTAATAAACACAAAAATGTTACAAACTATATTTAAAAGTGTATGTTCCTGGGGCACCTGGGTGGCTCCATTGGTTGAGCATCTGACTCTTGATTTCATCTCATGTCATGATCTCAGGGTTGTGAGATCAAGCCATGGGGCTCTGCACTCAATGGGGAATCTGCCTGAGATTCTCTCTCTCGCTCTGCCCCTACCACCACTCTCTCTCTCAAATATATTTTCAAAAAATGACATAAAGTAAGCTGAAAGCAAACAAAAAATTTGACAAAAAATATATTTACAACTTTTATAACAGAATTTCAAATATCTTCAATATCTTTCAATAATATCTTCAATATCTCTTTGTAATCAGAAAGAAAAAAATCTCAACATGAATTCCAAGGTAATATAAAAACCTAGAAACTTTAATAGTAAACAAAGGAATGACAATGAAAACAACCTGATTTATTTTTGTGTATTAAATTAGCAAAAAAGTAAAAGATGATATTTAGTGTTGGAAATGGTATAAGGAATGGACAGTTCACTCCTCTGGAAATTTAAATTAAATTGGCACAATTTTTCTTAAGGGTTTTGGCATTCTATACAAATTAATCTTCACATTTTATGTGTGAGGAAGCTGATATTTATAGAGGTTAATTAACCAACCTAGCATGAATCCCAAAACCATAGCCAACCCTTAGTCCCACACCCTTAATCACTATACAGTTCAAGTATTTTTTCAAAAGCATAAACACAAAGACTACACTCCTAATGCCTGTGATGGAAAATTATCTAAAATCATAGGAAAGATACTATTTTCTAAATTGTATTTTCATTTGAAAATATCTCATGGATGTATTTCCATGTCATTAAATATTCTTCTTGACCTGTATCTCTGTCTTTTGAAAATCTTAATTAAAATGACTGTAGTGTAAAATGTCTCTTTGCTTCTAAAACAGCAACAGAACAAAAGGACAATGAAAAACACCCCCGGCACAATACTTAAAAAGCATGTATATAATCTCTTGCTATATCCTCCAAGGTAAACTAGTTTTGAAATGTATGTCAAAATGTTTTAGTGAAATTAATTTACAGACACCATTAGCTATTATCAAATTAAAATTTGTTATTGTCTATTGATTAGCTGACCTGCAATCCCTCTTTCTGGAATAATTATCTTCTTGGGTCAAATGTTTTAAGACAACTCTTAGGTAATGATAATAGACTTCATCATGATGGTAAAAACTGGTCTGTTAGAAAGTACATATTCCACAGAAGCAGGAATTGGGGGACAAGCCTTCATTTTGACAAAACTGGGCACCAAACATTCAGGGAACATTTTTAAAAGAAGTGAAGGTAAGAACACATCCCATTTTCATCCTACAGGGAAATATTATCTGTTTGATAAAAATATGATTACTAACCACCTTGACTCCCAAGAAAATTAGAAAATCTTCTCTCTTGGCTGCTTGTCATTATCTAATGATATTTACTCATTACTCATTGACTGATATCCAGGCACACAACATGTGTTTTCAGGCTTTTGATTTTCTCTCATTTTAATGGGTCCTTTACTGTCTTCTGCATCTATTCAAGGTCCATTGTATTCCTAATACATGAAGTCTTATTTTTTAAATAAAATGTAAGTTTTAAGTGAAACTGTATGGCAGGGCCTGTGCTCATACCATTTTTCTGTTCTCCAAACGCTTACAGTATGGTGCAGTTATTCTTATCCAGGCTGCATATCACTCACTAAGGTACCAGTATCAGAGAGGCTCCTTCTGGGATTATGAGACCTAAAAATTTGTGTGGAATATAAATTATAGAAAACAAAAATTGAGCCACAAAAAAACCCAAATTAATGCTACCTCCTGTTGCTGCTCAGCTGAGGAGTTCCCAAGTCAGCAAAATTACAATTACAAAATTTACAATTTATTTTCATTTTCACCTTATAAGGTAAAGTGAATATCCTAAAGAATCTCCTGACACAAAACACCTTGAAATGTATGACAAAATATAACAAATAAGTCTTTAAAGTAGAAAATTGATATCTAAAGAAATTAAGGGAAATTTCCAGGGCCCAAAAATAAAGAGACCCCTTAAAACAACCAGTTGTGCTAGGAGCATCTTTTTTTTTTTTTTCTGTAAAGAAGAGCCTTGCATTTTCACAGCTACTTGGAAACAGGAAAAAAAAAAAATGGGGAGCAAGAAAGGCACAGAGTTGGAATCTCTTATAAGAAGGGGGCCTTCACAGAACAAAAGAAAGGACAGGAAGCATATGATTCTCTCAAATGATGCAGAAAAAGCATTTGACAAAATACAGTATCCTTTCTTTTATTTATTTATTTATTTATTTATTTATTTATTTGAGAGAGAGAATGAGAGAGAGAGAGAAATAGAGAGCACAGGAGGGGGGAGTGTCAGAGGGAGAAGCAGACTCCCTGCTAAGCAGGGAACCCGATGTGGGACTCGATCCCGGAACTCCAGGATCATGACCTGAGCTGAAGGCAGTCGCTTAACCAACTGAGCTGCCCAGGCGCCCCAGCATCCTTTCTTAATTAAAACTTTCCACAGTGTAGGGATAGAGAGAATATACCTCAATATCATAAAAAGCATATACGAACTCAAAATGGATGAAGACCTAAATGTGAGACAGGAATCCATCAAAATCCTGGAAGAGAACACAGGCAGTAACCTCTTCGACCTTGGCTGCAGCAACTTCTTGCTAGACACATCTCCAAAGGCAAGGGAAACAAAAGCAAAAATGAACTATTGGGATTTCATCAAGATAAAAAGCTTTTGCACAGCAAAGGGAACAATCAATAAAACCAAAAGACAACTGACAGAATGGGAGGAGATAGTTGCAAATGACATATCAGATAAAGAGCTAGTATCCAAGATCTATAAAGAACATATCAAACACCCAAAAAACAAATAATCTAATCAAGAAATGGGCAGAAGATATGAACAGACATTCCTCCAGGGGCGCCTCAGTGGCTCCGTTAAGCATCTGCCTTTGGCTCAGGTCATGATCCCAGGATCCTTGGATAGAGCCCCATGTCAGTCTCCATGCTCAGCGAGGAGTCTGCTTCTCCCTCTACCCCTCCCCTGCCCCTGCTCATGCTCACTCTATCTCTCTCTCTCTGTCTGAAATAAATAAAATCTTAAGGAAAAAAAGACATTTCTCCAAAGAAGACCTACAAATGGCCAATAGCCACATGAAAAAATGTTCAACATCACTTGGTATCAGGGAAATACAAGTCAAAACCACAATGAGATACTACCTCACACCAGCCAGAATGGCTAAAATTAACAAGTCAGGAAAAAACAAATGTTGGTGAGGATGTGGAGAAAGGGGCCCTCTTACACTGTTGGTGGGAATGCAAGCTGGTACAGCCACTCTGGAAAACAGTATGGACGTTCCTCAAGAAACTAAAAATAGAGCTACCCTATGACCCAGCAATTGCACTACTAGGTATTTATCCCAAACATACAAAATTAAATGTGGTCCTGATGTTTAGAAGGACACTATTTTATTGTAATGAAAGAAGCTGGAAGTCATTTAGTAATGTGTTGGTTGTAAAGTTCTTATAAGCATCCAATTAAGTTGCATTTTTATATGACAAGAAGCCTCATGTAGTACCTAAAAAGCTAGACAAACAAATTCATTGGAAAATTGAAAAATGGTGCTGAGACCAGATATACCAAAGAAGTTTCAATAGGTTTTCTTATCAAATGATAATTTACAAGTTGTATCATGATATCTGAAACACATTTTTAAAAAGAGTGATAAACTTGTCCTTTTATGTAGATATGGCCTGAGTGGCTTCTGTCAGCTGTTAGTGATGTGCCTTTTATCACATCACTAGATGTGATAGTGATAGGTGAACACAGAAATAGGTCTGTGCCATAACTAAACAAATGACTAAAAAGAAATATGCGTATATCTAGTTAGAAACACAAGTTTTGCACCTGGAACATTCAAGGTAAATGAGTCAATATTCACTAATAGTGTTCTTGCCTAGATTTGAAGAAAACAAACCAGGAATTTCTTTACTAATGTAAAATAAATAATAAGAATAAGAATGATAAAACCAATTTCCTAGCATGATCATACATTTTCTATTACACCATTGTGTACTTGCTGACAAGAATTTGCATACAAAATTGAAGGCTGTTTGTCTCCTGCAAAGAGCATGATAAATTTCCTCAGAGGATAGTTTCTGAATCATCACTGTCTCTTCAGTGATTCTTTTGAAGAAATTATTACCAAACACATTCCCTTTGTTTCCAAACCAGAGTACAGTGGCTCTCCCATGACCAGATGCTTACTTCATTTCTAGAATATGTAAAAATATAAGCCATTTTCATAGCCTCTACATTATTAATAGAGTCAATAACTCAAAAACAATGTTTGTCCTTCCTTAAATATGGCTATAAGAGTAGCCAAACTCTTAGAACTCATTCCTATTCTAAAGGAACTAGTATCCATGAGCACAGTAATCGCCACACTAATACTATCCAGGTTCAAAAATAAACTGCCTATTTTGTTAACTTAATTTTACGAGCTTGGCTTTCTAACAGGGATTAGAAAGCAAAGAAATAACCATCTGAAATGACAAGGCATTATCAAGAGTTGACTGTCTCCCTGTGGCTACTTTTCTCTTTTTGTGCCAAAGAAATGGATACTGGATCTTTCTCTGTTCCTCTATCTATCATCTGTCTATCTATCTATCTATCTATCTATCTATCTATCTATCTATCTATCTATCTATCTATCTTCCATCCATCTATCAGCTTTACCACTAACTGTTTTTGTTACCTGGCAAGCTATTTAACCTCTCCTGCCTTGTATTCTCATTATAGAATGACATTAATAATAGTGTCTACCCCAGAAGGTAGACATAGGTTTTATAAAATGAATATTTGTAAAGCACTGACTTGGTTATAGTAAGTACCATACAAGTGATTGGTAAATAAATAAACCAGAACCATTTCCACAGCTGGAGAAGAGAATGATGGTAATTATTGTTCTCTTGAGTGAACATACTTGATTAAGATTGGATTTTTTCATTTACTCACCAAAACAAAGACCAGAAACCTCTGAAATGTAACTGATAAGCACTTCAAAATGTTCTTATTTTTTACAGATTGTGGAATAAATAAAGCTACAGCATAAAAGTCAGTACGCTTCCATATTTTTAAAAAAGAATAATGTTTTTGAATTGTTTATATTATTATGAAATTGAAACTGTAACCCAATTACTTTCATATACTAGATATGGCACAGCTTAAAGAATTTTAAAATATAGCATAAAGAACTAACCTATTGCAGATTTTATTTATAAAATGTGTGAGATTACATTTTGGGGAAGAAATAATGCAAGCTGAAGGAAACAAACAAATAAAAACAAAACAAAACAAAACAAAAACACTGTATTCATGAGAGTTCTCCAGAGAAATATCTATCTATATCTATCCATCCATCTATCTAAGAGATTTAATATAGAAAATTGACTTACATGATTATGGAGGCTGGGAAATCTCATGACCCACTGTCTGCAAGCTGGATACCCAGGAAAGCTGGTGGTGAGTTCCAGTGTGAGTCTGAAAGGTTGATAACTAGGAGCACCAAGGGTGTAAGTCCAAGTCTGAGGGAAGGAGAAAATCAATGTCTCAGCTCATCAGTCAGGCAGAGTAAATTCTTGCTTTCCCCACTTTCTATTCTACTTAGGACCTCAATGCATTGGATGATGCCCACCTACATTGAGGAGGGCAGTTTGCTTTATTCAGTCTACCTAGTCAAATGCTAATGTCATCCAAAAATTCCTTCTCACACACAACCAGAAGTAATGTTTAACCAAATATCTGGGCATCCCATAATCCAGTTAAGTTATACAACTATAAATTTGATAAGAACTATGAGTAGGAAGAAATATATTAGTGTCTAAGTACTTACTGCCACTGAGTATAAGAATCTGGGGGCTGGAGAAAACCTAAGAGGAACTCGTATCTTTCTTTCTCTCATTTTACACAAAATATATTTGCCTTATTGAAGTTGAAAAGCAATGTGATTGTCTATGGTTCCCTAAATATGTAGCTTTGAAGTTTGAGGTCATGGCAGATACACTGCTATGTGTTCCCCAGATTTATTTTCTGGGTACACAGGAAGACTACACTCTCAGGCTACTTTTCAGTGAGACTGGGGCCATATGACTGTATGTTTGCTGAAGGTTTTTCCCAACTCTGGCTATAAAAACTTCAGTGCAATCATCCATTTTCCCTTTGCAAGGTGATTTTCAAGGACCATCTTTCAAAAATGGAAACATTAAAAAATGGAAGTCACTACCTGAGTCTCAAGAAGATCCACCGAACATGTCTGATTATGATATAGGCAAGAATTAATTTCGTTTCATGTTGTTAATCAGATTTCATGTTTTAATTGTTACTACTAAATAGCCTAGCCTATTGTACCTGATGTAGAATTTTTCTAGATGACAGCTGGATTTTCCCAAATAGTTGGAATTCTTGCAAATTTCTTTCCATGGCTTTAAGAGTTACCAACAATCTTTTTTAGAATATCAAGATGCTCTTCTTGTATGCTCTTATGGTTTTACTTAGATTCTAACAGTATGTAAATATTTATATGAGGAACTTTTTTTGGAAAAATCATCCATATAAAAATTTATCAGCTAATGTTCTTTACAACTATGTGCTTTTCTAATTGTTTGATAATTTTTCCAGTATCACTGAATGATAAAATAAAAAGAAATTCAGGAAGTTTCTTGATAAAATTTAATAATTACTTATTTTAGCAAACATTATTTCAACATCAACAATAATAAAAGATAATAATGTGCTTTGAAAATCACAAAAAATGAGGTGAAATATCTGTGCAATGTTAAAATTATGTATATTGGCATTTTTATTACAATATTAAGTGATTAATGGGATCAACTTCTTGAGATGAGAGGCGCCTGGGTGGCTCAGTCATTAAGCATTTGCCTTCGGCTCAGGTCGTGATCTCAGGGTCCTGGGATCGAGCCCCGCATAGGACTCCCTGCTCTGCGGGAAGCCTGATTCTCCCTCTCCCACTCCCCCTGCTTGTGTTCCCTCTCTCGCTGTGTCTCTCTCTGTCAAATAAATAAATAAAATCTTAAAAAAAAACAAAAAAAACTTCTTGAGATGAAGGTTGTCTCTAATTTGTCCTCAACTTTTATTTTTACTGGAATATGATTGTCCTGGGGGTAATGACTCAGTGTTATACAAGATTGTTATATATGATTACAAGAAACCAGTGCATTTCTGGGAAAATGCAATTTTCTAAGCAGGAGGGAGATTTGATGATTACTTTAAATAAGAATCATAAAAGACATAAAAATGAACATAAAATGATGTTTCCTGTCTTGACAACTTAAAATCCTTCTGTAATTCTCTTGGCAATTTGGGGGTGGGGTGGGATAAAATAATTTATTCCCTATAATACGTTGTTAATCATAAATGCAAAATTTTAAATTTAATTTCAATTTGATCAAAATCAATAACAAATAGGCATATATAGAACACATTTTTAAATGAAAACATGTATACTTGTTTCCTGAATGAAATTCATTTATTATTATTATTATTTTAGATGCATTAATTTGAAAATGTAGTTTTAATTATTTTGAATTATATTGCAAGTTGAGGGGATGAGATATATTCTATATCAACCATTTTCTAATAATCTGTAAACATTTCTGCAAATATGAGAAATACGGCTATCCTATTAGTTTTAAACACTCAATGTAACTGTTCAGAGTTTTAAGTTTCCTAGGACTGCCATAGCAAAATACCACAAACTGGATGGCTTAAAGCAACAGAAGTACATTCTTTCATAATCTGGAATCTCAAAGTTCAAAATCAAGGTGTCACCAGAGCTATGTTTTCTCTGAATGCTCTGGTGGATAATCTGTTCTTTGCTTTTCTCTTAGCTTCTGCTGTTGCCAGCAATTCTTGGCCTTCCTTAGCTTGTAGATGCAGCACTACAATCTCCGCTTTCATTGTCATATGGTGTTCTTCCTATATTCTCTTCCTTTCTTATAAGGATACCATATTAAATTAAGGGCCTACTCTACTCCAACATGACTTCCTCTTAACTTGATTACATCTGAAAAACTATTTCAAAAAAATATATATATCAGATTCACAGGTATAAAGGAATTGAACTTGAGCACGTCTTTTGGGGGGGTTCACAATTCAACCCATAATAATCACATATGTTTTCTTGGTTAATTTCTATTTTGAGGGAAAGAAGTTTGAAATAGCAGTTGGAAGTATGGATTCTGGATTTAGATAAAACAGTTAGAAATCACTGTTTTGCTCTTATGAACTGTATAGCTTTAAAGAATTAATTAAGTCTGTGGGCCTCAATGCCCTCACAAGTAACATGCACTGACAGTAGTACTCACTTCAAAGGTTTTAGATATGATTACATGAAAATGCAGGTCCAGCAGAATGCCAGGGACATGGTAAATACAAAGTAAATTTTAGTGTTTATGACTGTTTTTGCTATTACTACAACTATTAGAGTTTTATTCAACTTTCATTGAATAGTCCCATTCAGAAACTGAAATTCTCTGTAATTCACAAAAGAGTACGCACATTTACTTAGTTACTATGATAAACATACTTTTTGGTGAAAGTTATTTGGAAAATTTGGCCAGAATTCAGTAATATCAATATCAATCAGTCACTTTAGTAAGATCAATATCAAATCAAAATGTAGTATAGATAGATCAACAGACAGATATACATAAAGTATAGAATCACCGATATCAACAGTTTTTTTAATACTCTGCTCAAATTCTCAGGGTATTTCATAGGCTACTATGCGTTATTAATCTCTGAGGCGTTGGGAGTAATAGTTTATATAATTTCCAAACTCATTGTCCATGAACCCAATTTTTATGGTATACCTTGGAAAAATTATATTCTTTAGAACATATATTAAGAAATGATGTACACAAATAATAGATAATTGTGATTAAAATTTAAAAAGATAAATTTAAGTACAACAATGTGCCTTAAATTATACAGATATTTGTGAAAAATCTAATCTCTTAGACATATACTTTTACTCCTAATAACTTAAAAAATATATATCTATTACAGTATTCTGGATGATTATATGAGAGATTGGTTTTAAGGATTTTGCTGCTGAAATTATTTGAACTAAAACCTACAAACAAAATGCTTTGTTTGGAAGACTCAGTATTGTCCAGATGCCAGTTCTTCCAAACTTGATCTCTGGATTCAGTGCAATCCCAATCAAAATCCCAACAAGTTATTTTATGGATATAACAAAGTGAGTTTAAAATTTATATGGAGAGTCAAAAGACACAGACTAACCAACACAACATTGAAGGAGGAGAATGAAGTTGGAGGACTGACAACCTAGCTTTAAGACTACTGTAAAGCTATAGTAAACAAAACAGTATGTATTGGTGAAAAAAATAGACAAACAGATCAATGGAACAGAATAGAGAGCTCAGAAATAAACCTAGGTAAGTACAGTGAGCTGGTCTTTAATAAGAGAGCAGAGGCAATAAAATGGAACAAAGACAGTTCTTTCAAAATATGGTGCTAGAATAACCAGATATCTAATGGAAAAAAAAATCTAGATACAGGTTTTACACCTTTCATGAAAATTAACTCAAAATAGATCATAGATCTAAATGTAAAACCCTAAATTATAAAACTCCAAGTAGAGGGGCGCCTGGGTGGCTCAGTTGGTTAAGAGACTGCCTTCGGCTCAGGTCATGATCCTGGAGTCCCTGGATCGAGTCCCGCATCGGGCTCCCTGCTTGGCAGGAAGTCTGCTTCTCCCTCTGACCCTCCCCCCCCTCATGTGCTCTCTCTCATTCTCTCTTCCTCAAATAAATAAATAAAATCTTTAAAAAAAAATAAAAAATAAAAAATAAAACTCCAAGTAGATAACAGAAGAGAAAACTTAGATGACTCTGGGTATGATGATGATGCTAGACGTGATCCATAAAAGCAATGTAAATAAGGTGGACTTCATTAAAATTAAAAAAAAAAAAAAGTGCTGCTCTGCAAAAGACTCTACCAAAAAACTATTAGAACTAATTATGAATTCAGTAAAGTTGCAGGATACAAAATCAACATACAGAAATCTGTGGCACTTCAATATAGTAATGATGAAGTAGCAGAAAGAGAAATTAAGAAAACAATCGCATTTATAATTGCACCAAAAATAATAAAATACCTAGCAATAAACTTAACCAAGGAGGTGAATCAAGACCTGTTCTCTGAAAACTATAAAACACTGATGAAAGAAATTGAAGATGATACAAAGAAATGGAAAGCCATTCCATGCTCATGGGTTGGAAGAAAAAATTGTTAAAATGTCTATACTACCCAAAGCAATCTACAGATTTAATGCAATATCTATTAAAATACAACCAGTATTTTTCACAGAACCAGAACAAACAATCCTAAAATCTGTATGGAATCATAAGAGATCCTGGATAGTCAAAGTAATATTGAAAAGAAAGACAAAACTGGAGGTAACCAATTCCAGACTTCAGGTTATATTACAAAGCTGTAGTCATCAAAACAGTATGGTACTGGCACAAAAATAGACACATAGATTAATGGAACAGAATAGAAAACCCACAAATAAACCCATGATTATATGGTCAACTAATCTTTGATAAAGAAGGCAAGCATATGCATTAGGAAAAAGACCATCTCCTCAACAAATGGTGTTGGGAAAACTGGACAGTCACACAGAAAAGAATGACACTAGACCACTTTCTTACACCATACACAAAAATAAACTCAAACTGGATTAAAGACCCAAATGTGAGACCTGAAGTCATAAAATAATGCATTTTAAAAGGAGAATTAAAACAGGAAACTCAATATTGTGCATTATATTGGAAAGCAAACATATAAAAGAAAATCGAGAGTTTTACATGCTGAAAAGAATGAGTCAAAGTCTTCATTTTTAGAGATACGGAGCAAAAATTGCAAAGGTAGGAGCTTGGTGAGTAATTTAGGGTGCACAAATGGGGGCAGGAAAAGTATGTGAGTGTGAAAAAACACTGGTTTCTTCACAGGGCCTGACCAGGTTTCAGGGCTTTGGTCTGCTCCTCTTGGTTGGTGCCTTGTTTCTCCTTGCACAAAGCACTCAATTCTCGGGGCTCCCTGTGCATAACCTGTGAAATAAGAGTGATGGAACTAAAAGGTCATTTCCAGCTGGAAAGTCAAATGTAGCTTTTTGGAAAAAAAAAAATAAGGTAAGAGTGAGAGAGAAAAAGATGATACTTGAAGGATTAACAATGATTGTTTTCTTATATATGACAGAGTCCTGATCATGTTGGTAGACAGAAAAAGATCCAAGGCAGAGCATTACTAAATTGACTATTTAAATGGGGGAGGATATGTGTAGACTAGGATGGGGAAAGGAATACAAGTTACAAGTAAGGGACTAAGGTTTCACACAAGTGAAAAAAAATCATTATTTCTCAAGAAATAATAACAATAGTTAACATTTATTAAGGATGTACCAAACAGGTGCTGTCCTAAATGCTTTGCATATAATAAATCTTTTAACTCCCACAAAAATCTAAAATACAAAAAGTTTTTATTCCAACTTTACAATTAAGGAACTCAGGGGTTCCTTGCCCAGGAAGCTGTGACAGGGACAGGATTTTGACTCAAAATTCTGACTCCAGATTGTATAGGCTGGTAGGCAGAATCCTGTGGTTTGATCACTAAGACTGGTTACTTAGCCAAGCCATTTACTACTCTGCTCCTTTGTTTCCTTATCCATCAAACAGGCAGAATACTTTCTTTCCATATAACTTTCAGAGCTTACTCGGAAGCATACATGAGAAATTGTACTTTGTAAAGGGTGAATTATGATAGATATGTGGTATATTTTTATTAAAAATGGACAAATAGGCATATAAAGTTTTAATTGAAAGGAAAGAAATTAAAGGTTTTAATCTTCAATGCCCTTGATTATTCATTAATGGAGACAGGGTCATATACTTAAAATAAAGAGACAAACAGTACTTAAGCTTAAGGGGCAAGGAAAAAAACTGGACAAGTTAATACTGGATAATCCCCAGTAGTACTACTATTTTTACTCTAGTTTGATAATGGGAAATTTGCCAGACCATAACAAAGGAAATTCCAGATTATGATTTAGCAGATACTCTTATGTTGGCTTCAGTGCCTTTTTGCTTTCTATATAGTCTGTCAACATTCATACCATCTTATATTAGTGCAGTGTGTCAGACATACAATTGCACTCACTATGGAAACCAAGATTTCTCATGAGATTCTGAACATTAGCATGACAGCAACGTTGGATACATATACCCACACAAGAGCTTTTCTTTCTGAGTTTTCTCTTTTTCTTCTTTGGCTAAGACTAGAAAATAAAGCCTGAGGGGTTTTGGTTTTTATTTTTGTTATTTCTTTGAACCTGAATATGAATTTGCTTCTATTTTCAATGCTATTGTTGTTTAATACAAACTACTTTACTTTTCTTTTTGCGGTGCAGCAAATCTTAACAACATGATGAAAGCATGGGTGGGAAGTATTACTCTTACTTTTTCTGGTTTTTTGGCTCAAAAAAATCTGTGTGGAAAAAAGAAAGACAAAGGGAAAATTATGTCTGTGCCCACCCACAACTGGAAAGCCCTCTTAAGTTAAAATAATTAAAGCCCAATCTCTGGCTGGAGGCTGTGTGTGTATAAACCCCAGAGATAACACAAAAACGGCCTTCTGGGCATCCTCTGAGACAGAGGATGCTCAATCAGATTCCAAGAACTCAAGAACATGTGTTTTATAAGAGAGAAAGCCAAAATACAAACTTTCCTGTAAGAACTACAAATACCATATGGAAAATTGATCCCATAAACTAAGAAGAAAAACACAATGAAGGCATGGCTTTTGAATCCCACTATGCCATTTAAGGGGATATAATCCAGTCTTTTATCCTAATTTCCAAAAAAATTATGATTGAATTAAAAGGGAAGATTTAACTAATAATTCAGGTACTATTTCTCACTGTCTTAGTAAACCTTAGACAGACTCCTACATTGTCTTGTTATTTTGCAAAATAAACCAGTATGAGAGAGAAGGGGGTGGGAGAGAGACCATTACTTTCATTGGTTTCCTGTATTATGTGGTATTGTGGGTGAGTGTTTATGTTTCCTTTCAAGTAAAGTTGTAGGATGGTAACAAATCTGTCTTAAGTTCTAAGGAGCTGCCCAATATATAGAGAAAATAGGCCATAATTACTAGCCAATGATGAGATTATAAACTACAATTAGCATAAACTTTATCCTTATATAAAATTATATTTTTACATGATATTTACTATTATTTCCAAATGAAACAGAAAAAATGTCATTTATCAAGTCCTATATCTTTAATAGAGCCTTATGTTTTGCTTGTAGAATATAATATTTAAAAATTTTACTTTAGCCAATTTTTTTTAAAAGATTGTATTTATTTTTTGACAGAGCGAGAGAGCACAAGCACGGGGAACAGTAGAGGGAGAGGGAGAAGCAGGCGCCCCACCAAGCAAGGAGCCCAATGCGGGGCTCGATCCCAGGACCCTGGGGTCATGACCTGAGCTGAAGGCAGACGCTTAACCATCTGAGCCACACAGGTACCCCTACTTTAGCCAATTTAAGCATACTTACATATTGTCCCTTTCAAATAATTCTATCATTTCCTAGAAAATTATTTCTGTTTGTGTTTTGAAATTTTTCATTGTGTGCTTCTGTTTTGAAGGGATTTTTTTCCATAAATGAAAAGCCCATTGACTGGCTTATAAAATGATCCCTCCAGAACAAATTTACCTTTATTTCTGCTTTGCACTCTATAGATGTCATGGGTTTTGGATCAAATTTTATATCACTCTTTTCTTCAAGATTCTCACAGTATGAAAATAGGGTTAATTTGAACTTCATACCAGAACAAACATAGGATTGTTGTCTTTATTTAGTCCAAAGAATTTTTGATTTGCAAAATGAGTTTGCATCTTTTTGCATTGCCTTTCAGTTTCTTCTGCATTAGTGGCACCTATGGATTTCCTTTCTTTCCTGTAAATCCACTTTAGTAAGCCCAAATTCAACATTTTAGGCAACTTGTGGTCAAAGATGTTTCTGTCATTTTTCTGGAAATCGAAATCTGAAAGTACCTTTTCCTTTATCTTATAAAGTTGACCTTATGTGCACAAACTTGGTCCTTGGTTCAAAACTCACTCTTCCATGGACTGCTCTTATAGTCATTTCTAATAATATAACTAGTACCTTAAAATTCATCACACAAAAATAATACTGTGAATCTTGATGATAAGGTAGAACAGTGGGCAAATGACTATATAGCAACCAGAATGAATAATTCATAGTGACATCAGCCATATGCACTGAATCTTAGCAATATACTATTAAGTTTTAATAAGTTCCAAAAATTTAGAAACACCATTATACCCATTTCAAAAAGTTATAAAAAACAAAACAAAGCAAGAGAATATTGAGTACTAGTTACCAATGAGGGTTATCTCTGGTGATGGTATCTTGAAGGCAGGTGTAAGAGTAGAATATGAGAGCCGGGAATACTGCATTGTTAGATGTATATCATTTTCAAATCCTTTTATTTTCAACTCAAAACAATCTTATGTAAAATTCAGGTATTGTCACACTCTGTTCTGCCTTCTGGTTGTGGAATTTTTTTTTTTATTTGTATTCCTAAGCAGTTCTGGAATGTCTATGATTTGTAGGATTGCAAACAATAATATATACCTCAAAGTAGGAAGGTATTCAGGTCTTTTTATAGCTGAAATGATGCAATGATGAGATCAATTCATAGTTTCTTTATTTCATTTGAGGCAGATTCACTGGGTTAAGGCAGACTTTTCATAGGACTATATGAAAGTAAATGGACACAATTTTTGGCCAAAGTTGTCTCACAGAAACTCGTCAGCCCAGGATACACTATTTGTAGAAATAATATGAAATTAAACTTTTGACAAAGATGAAGAAAAATCTTAATGTGATTTTATAGTGAAAAAAATAATTAACAGTACAAATTTGTTATCCTCACCTTTTTTTTTTCCAGAGAGAGGAAAAAAAATAATCACGTTTGGTGAATGGGAAATTTATGATTGGGCAAAGAGTATCCTGGAAGTGATTACAAATTAAGATACTCTCTCTAACTTCCAGAATGTTCTCCCAGCCTTCTTCCTTGTCTGGAAATTTTCAAGAATAGACTAGTTATTAGGCACATTTTCAAAAATGGCAGTTTAACTTTCAGTCAAAATGTCATAGTCCTCTTTCTTCCTGCCCCTCCCTTCTAAACACAACTATAAACCCTGGAAATAATACAAGAAGCAACCAAAGGAGAACTCTCAAAGATTTTAAGAAGACAAACTTGTTTGGAACCCCAGGATTTGAGGGGCAATGGCAATTTATCTTATGTTTCCCTATGTAACAGAACAAAGTGACCCAGATCCCTCATTCCTCAGCTCAGGTAGGCTCATTGTGCCACAGAATGGAATGTGTATCTCTCTGACATCATCAGGAAAGCCCAACACCACTGAGGATGGATCAGGATCTCTGCCAACAATAAGTGGCCATTGGAAATGCCCTCTTGTTAGTTGTATCAGCAAATGCTCAGCCATTAGGCCTTTTTCTCTATGTGATCTTTGTTTTTCACTCATCTGTGAATGATCTCACTCCTAGGGAACACTGGAGTGAAGATTAAGTATGTTTTCTTCCAAAGAGATTTACTTTTTCTGCTTTGAGGAAAATGGTTTAACTGCCCATTAAAAACCACTATAATCTTCTTCATGCAGCCTGGCTTATAATGATCTAATGTTCACCTCTTTTAGCTTCAAGTCTGAGTTTCAGGACCTCAGTGCTGATATGGTCACCGTCCAGCTTTAGCATTCACTTACAAATTTGAGTTCCAATTTCTCTTTTTCTCTCTCTCATCATAAAATATTGATTATGTAGAGACCACAAATGCATTAATCATCATATTTTATCTAAAATTAATTTATTAGCTGCAGCACAGACCTTCAGGGCAACTGGTTTGATTATGGCACAAAGCAAAATTCTCAAGCAGATTTTTTGACTACTTAAACTCAACTAATATATGCTGGTGAGTCTGCAACAACTCACTGGCTGAGGAATTACTGGTGTACATAGCGAAGGCACTGAAAAACACCTTAGGGTAAAAATTATGTACTTTGATTAAGAATTTTTAAGAATTATTCACAACTGTCTCTAAATTTAACTGGGTAAGCATCACTATTTTTTCCCTAAATTTCCTTTTGAAATTTTTAAATTTGTAAAATATATTCATATTTAACTTAAAGAGATATTTCAATTCCAGATGATTCTTTTTTTTTTTTTACTTTTCTTTTTTTTTTTTTTTATTCTTAGGTTAATCCCCATACATTACAACATTAGTTTTAGATGAAGTGTTCCATGATTCATTGTTTGTGCATAACACCCAGTGCTCCATGCAGAATGTGCCCTCCTCAATACCCGCCATCAGGCTAACCTCCAGATGATTCTTTTTAATGGCTACCTAAATAGGTGCGACTGGGTGGCTCAGTCAGTTAAGCGTCTGCTTTCAGCTCAAATCATGATCTCCAGGTCCTGGAATCCAGCCCCTGGGAAAGAGCCCTGTGGCAGGCTCCCAGCAGGGAGCCTGCTTCTCCCTCTCCCTCTGCCCCTCCCCACCACGCCCCATTTGTGTTATCTTTCTCTCAAATAAATAAGTAAAATCTTAAGAAAAAATAACTACCTAAATATTTTACCACATAGACAACTGTATTAAACTTAGTAAGAATTAGAAGTCAAATTGAAGTGTATACATTTATGAGGACAACAAATCATTCACTTTAGAACTCCACAAAAACTTAATTTATCCTAAATGAGAAGTGTCATATGAATAGTAGTACTGCCAAGATAGTTACTCTTGATTTAGATTATTAACATGCAACAGTCTTGGCTTGTATCTATATAGTGTATTATGTCATTAATACAGTAGCATTAGGAAAAAAAAAACCCATAAAGCACTCACAAGATATAGTTTATGTTGAAAATTCTGTCACTTTATAAAAGAGAAATTGCACATAAACAATAAGTGGAGCAAAGTCTTACACCTAAAATCTAATTGAGGAAGTCAAAAATCTTAGGAATCCATAGCTGTGTTTTGAACCTAGAGCCCTACTGCAATGGTTTAGAATTTTCCATCAAATCTTTAACCATATTTTGTAGGATTTATTTAACAATCCATTGAATCCATAGCGCATGTCACAATCCCATGAGTAGCTTGTTCAAAACAAGAATCTTTTGAGATTCTTTGGAACTCATCACAGACCTATACAATCAGAATCTCTGGAGATAGAAACTGGTTATTTTCAATTTTTAAGATCTTCAGTTAATTCCAGAATAAACAATTCTTTTTAATTGTTTAATTCAATTTTTACTTGTTTAAGTTAATTGCTCAAGGTAGGTGATCTCTAACTTAATTCTCAAGTTCAAATTCTATGATGTAATTTGGATCCTGCATTAGCCAACAACTGAAAATATATTGATTTTAATAAAAACCCAAATCACAATTATAAAGAGGATTATAAATTTGATCATTCACAATTGCAAAAAAAGAAAAATCACCTTTTTTTTTTTTCTGGGTTGTGATTATTTTCTTTACTGTATTCCTCCTCTGCTTTCTATAAGAATTCTTTCCTAAATACTACTTGCCTGCCTTCTGAAAGTCTATAATAGACTCTGATGATTTAGCGTATTTATTTTCTGTAAGTAAATATCAAAAGATTTTATTTCACAGCTAGGATGCTAGCTTCTTGGTATTAGGCACTTAGGCCATATATTTTGTTTTCACACAATTTTTAGAATATTTTAAAAGTATAAAAATGTGATTTTTAATGGGAAATCTTATATGATTATTTTTACATTTACATACAAACCTAATACAGCAATTATATTTAAATTAAAATTTTTCATTTATGGGAAGCATGCTACATTGAATAAATAAACAACAACAATGACTGAAATCACACTATTATTGTCCAGTTTAGGAGTTTGTAAATTAGTTGGTCTGATCTATTGTGCACCACTATACCCCAGCTGGCTTCTGGGGTCTCCTTCCTTTCAAAATCCTGGGTTATACTCTTCCAAAGATTATAGTTATCATCACCTACAGGTATAATAAATGTATTATTGTCCTGTGCTTGCTTTGAGAAATAAGAGAAGGCCCTTATCTTGCCTTTACATAAAAACATCACTTCTGCTCAACTGTTCCATGTCTTTAAAATACAGAATTAGATTTTTAGAGCCTTTTTTATTAGCATTTATTAGCATATATATTGCATATATATATTATTAACACACATACATATATTCACTTGAATTATTTTTTGAAATGATAAGACTTTAGTATCATATGTACATTTTAGTGGGGGAGAAGACATGAATGGCTAGAAGGGGTTTGAGTACCTGCAGTCTAAAAGCCCACCATGGACTTTTCTGTATAGAGCAATTAATGACCTTTGATATAGATAATCTCTAAATTTCTTCTAACTTTCAAAGCCAATGAGATTGTTTCATTTCATTCATGTCAAATAAGTAATGTAGAAATGGTAAAATTGTGGGGTGCCTGGGTGGCTCAGTCAGTAAAGTGTCTACCTTCCACTCAGGTGGTGATCCCAGAGTCCTGGGATGGAGCCCCATGTGGGGCTCCCTGCTCAGCTGGGAGCCTGCTTCTCCTTCTCCCAGTTCCCTGCTCATGCTCTTTCTCTTCCTCTCTAATAAATAAATAAAATCTTTTAAAAAAATAAATAAATGGAAAAATTGTGTTTGCATTCTTTATAAGGTATTAGTATCCTTCACTTTTAATGACAGATTTGTTGTTGAGAGGTTTTGTATAAAATATAATTAAAATGACATAAAATACGTGTAATTTGTCACTAGGATTTATCATTTTATGAAACGGAAATTTTGCAAATCATTCTGCCCCATTTGGTAAATTCATCATTTTTTTTTTTTTGGTGTGTAAATGTATAGGTACTAAAATTGAAAACCTGAAGAACTTGTCACAAACTTGCATGTGAAAAAAATTGTAGAATGTATATTTAAAAGGCCTTTACATTTCTTTTTTCTTTTCTTTTTTTTGAGAGAAAGAGAGCATACACGCATGCACAGGTGAACATGAGAGGAGGAGGGGCAGAGGGAGAGGGAAAGAGAGAATCCCAAGCAGGCCCCACCCCCAGCGAAGAGCCCAATGCAGGGCTCAGTGAAGTGGGGTCTATCCCAGGACCCTGAGATCATGACCTGAGCTGAAATCAAGAGTTAGATACTTAACTGACTGAGCCACCCACATGCCCCAACACTGATTGAATATTATCATTATTTGTTTCATCATCCTATGAAAAGCAAGATTTTTAAAACACATTGGACAATACATAACTCACGCAATATTCACACAAATGTCTACCATTTTAAATTAGGAATTAAAGACTCACACCTTCCCAGAACATTTCTGTGAGAGAACACCCTGTTTAAAGATACCCAAGCTCTTAATTTCCTCTTGCAGAGTAAGTTCTTGGTTTCATTATTTTATATCACTACTCTTTTGGATAATAAGAATCAGTGTACAGTACCCATATTAGCATAGCATGTTACTATTAGAAAGTTTGCTTGACTTAGTTAAGTTTCCATTTGAGATTTTTCATTTAACTGCAATTTATATTAAGATAATAGTTCATAGCTGACTAATGGTCTGAGAGTTTACCTTATTGATATTTTAACAATATACCTTCTACACGTAAAGAAAATGTATCTCCAGAATGTAAAATAAAAATAATAAATATCATTATGAATTACAACTCCTATATTGAGAATAATAATTTCCTATATAAAAAATAAGAAATTATGGATAGCTTTGGTTTCTACACTAACAAGAGAGAAACTGAAAATGGCCTTTTCTTATTTCATTTTTATTTCCTCAGTTTTATTGGTCATATATCCAGGATTCATCATATAAATCTTTCAAAATAACTAGATATTACAAGAATAGTTTATAATTCAGCTCTGATTGCACAAATATTTGACACAGGAAAGCATTTTTACAGACACATACATTTACTTATAAGAATATTTTAATAAAGAAAATAAGTCCCTATATGTCTTACAGAAATTCTATGCAGTTTTTTTCCCATTCAACCATCATTTCAAGTTTTCTATCACATGTCTATCATGTCCAATAAACCAAATTACAAATTACAATTATAATTTTCAACCATTACTGAGATTCACAATGTTAAGAGTTTTTAGGCCTTTTCTAAACTTTCCTGACCTAAATAAACTTTCATATATTTAAACTAGAAGAGGTAATTTAAATGCCATTACTTCTAAATATAGCTTGCAGCAGGTTAATCACTGGGCTTGGTGATCTTCTCCTCCTCATTTACGCAAGACCAGCTAGTAGCTTTACCCCTGCTGCACCAAGCAGAAAGGATAAAGTCCTTGCATTTCTAATAGTTTCAAACCCCAAAAACATACCCGAGAAATAAAGGTTAAATACAAATATTAGGAAAGCTAACATTTGCTAATGATTAGAATAAAGAACATTTTGGGGGATGCCTGGTGGCTCAGTCAGTTAAGCATCTGTCTTCAGCTCAGGTGCCTCTTTGGGCTTCTTACTCAGAGCTCCTTACCCTCTGCCCCTCCCCCTGCTCGTGCTCTCTCTTTCTTTCTCTCACTCTGATAAATAAATGAAGAAAGAAAGAAAGAAAGAAAGAAAGAAAGAAAGAAAGAAAGAAAGAAAGAAAGAACAAACATTTTTCAGTTCAATGTCTCTCCTAAGCTGAAGACATAAAAGAAATAAAGTATAAGGCAGTAGTTTTATAAATATTGAAAAATTAAAATAATGCTAATCACTTAGGTCAGTGGTATATCCTTTCCAAAGTGCCAGAAGATACAGAATGTTAGACTCTAAGGCTAGCTGAACTTAGTATCCAACATTCTTCTTATGCTGCCACTTTGAAATAGCCTAATACTCACTTGCCTAGGGCGAGTCATCATTCAGGCCAAAGGGAACTTTGCAGAATACTGACCACAGTTATCTAAAGAGGCAGGACACACCAGGGGAAACATTTGGCATTCATGTCATTCCTTCACTGTTATGGAAATGTGTGTCCACTTGGCAAAGTTTGTCTTACTTTTCAGATAGCATGAATGAAAACCAAGAGACCAGAGGTATTCCATAGTCAAGTTCCTGACTACTCTGCTCCAATTATCCAACATTCTTGAAAGGATTCTTTAACCAAGCCCTTGTCCAATAAGAGATTTAACAGTACTTGAGGACTACAATATGTCCCATTTCTATTCTATTTCTCTTGGTTTCTCTCTTTCTCACACTAGTGTTAACAAACTGCTACAGGTTTTTACCAAAATACTGTAGCAGGAGTTTGAAATGCGTTATTTTGCATTACCAAAAGTGTTCAATCACATTATAATGGGTGACATTTGCATATAACTAGGTGGCCAAACAATGTCTACTTCCGTGATTTTGCAAATTAGCATAGTCAATGTATTCATCATTGTTCTTGTCATCCTTTCTCAAAACAAACATCAAGTTAATCAGTTCAGCTTCACTCATTGGTGGTGCCTGTTCATTCTCTTCCTCCATATGGATGTGAGTGATGGCTATGGAAAGTTCTAGGCCATCACGCAAATTATTGTCATCATAATCAAGCATTTTGAAATAACGGAGCTGTAGCTCTTGTGGAGACATCTCCGCCTCTGGTTTGTTGATGATGCTTTTTAGGTGCTCCATGATATGCTCTTGGTCATGCACTGTGTTTTCATCCAGGCCCACACTGCCAGGATGGGAGAAGCTTGCTCCAGGCACCTCAGTTCTGGAACCCAAAGCTTAAAAGGCCTAGAGCGGGCCACACAGGAAGGGGGTTCTGAGCAGCCACAGAGATCTCATGTACCCTCGCTTCCCCTAGTTTCCAAGCAGTTTTCCTCAGACATGAAGACTTCCAGTCAACTTTTCCTTATTTCTTAAAGATAGTCTTAACTTATTTGTTTTTAATTGGCAATAGGTTTGGAAGAATTTCCCAGATGAATTGGTTGTTTGTTTTTAGTTACTGAAATTTAGTTACTAATACATATTGTAAAATTCTAGAGCATGAGCAATAATGTTATGAATTATGCTACCTTGCTTTATTTATATTTTTGTGTTGAAAGTTAAGAGAAAGGTGAAGCATTACCTACCCTTTTTTTCTTAGGGAAAAGAGCTTCTTGCATTCTAAATGCTTAGTAATTCTATGTTTTTGAAATGTATAAATAGCTAAAACTTAGTTTTTCTCTCTCTTATAGACTTTGTATTGAGGAAATTTCCATAATTCTATAGTTATACTTCTAATATTTTAATTGGGAACATGTAAGAAAAGTGAATGTGCTACATTATTCTGTAACTGGAGATTCAGTTAGTCAGTATAATGATGGTCTTTTGCCAAAATTAATTCTGACAAGGAACATTGGCATAATATATTAAATGCCAAGCCATAGAAACAACACCCCAGAAATAGGAGCTGATGATTCAAGTTTGGCAGAGTCTCCTTGTGCTCAATGTTAAAAACTAGCTTAAAGGCTGGCCATAACAATGGTTAGAAGGAAGAATTCTTCTTTCCAACATGTTCCTCGAGTTTAAAAAATAATGGAGATTTCAAAAATTGTTGAAAAATACAGGTCTAGAAAATAAGGTCAAGAGATGAACTTGGAAGCCACCAATAAATAAAAGCCACAAATTATCATGGGAAGATTTTTTTTTTTTTAAAGCTTTTAGACAGCTTCCATCTGAGGACTGTGTGTTGGTCTTTACCTTCTGTCCTTTCAGTAATGTTTTAATATCTTTAGGTTTGATAATTCCTCATTAATGTTGTGAGATGGATTAATTTTTAAAGGTAACAGACTTTACAAGAAAATTCATGAATAATTTCAACTCACTTAATTATCTCATGTCTTTACATTTGATCTGGACCTTCTAACTATAGAGAGCTTTTTTTTTTTTTCTCTCAAAGTTCTTCAACAACCCTGGTTGTCTCTTCATTAATTCACACTGTTCCTGCAAAGTACTATACTGGAACACTCAAAATAAAGCCATTAGAGTCCTAAGTATTATTTTATGCCCTTTTACTGTGAGACACTTTAAAGTTAAATAATACATTTTCCTATGTAATCTTTATGAAAGTGCTACTGCATATTCAAATCAATTGTATTAGTAGTCCAGTTTATCTGTTTTATTTCACAAATGAGTAACTTGAGAATAGAGGAAAAAGGTATTTGAATGAATGAGTCCAATAGGAAAATAAGTGGTAGAACAAGAATTTTCTGTGAAGAGAGAATTTTGTGCAAAGTTATAGAGGTGAAGAACTCTGCCAACATCCAGTTTTTAGCATCTAAACCATCTTGGCTATTCTGCAATCACAGGATTTGAGCCACTGGGAATAGATATGCATGTGTGAGTGTGAGTGTGTGTGTGTGTGTGTGTATGTTTAGCTAAATATATGGCTATATTTTGTCACACATAGTATACTTACTTCTGTATATACACATACATATATATACACACACACTATATATAGTACATTTTTTCTTTGTGCCTCCAATATCTTTCTTTTTTTTTTCTCTAATATCTTTCTGTATCCAGTTTTATACAGTCATTTTCTCCAAATATCTCTCTCTCTAGTTTTCTTGTCCACAACAATGGAAAAAAAAAAAAAAAAACAGAAAAAAATGAAAATTTAGGTTGAGTACTGGACAATGATTTTTTTCCTTCATAGAGAAACACAGACACCTATATTTGTATTTAAAATGTATTGGTTTATAACCAACATTTCAGTTTATAGTACTTAAAATATATTTGGCTAATTTAAAAAAAAGGTTTGATTAACAAGGGAAACCTATTTGGGATTTTGTTAAAATTTCAGCTCAAATATGAAGATGTTATAAAACACACAAACCATAGTTTCTTAGAACTGGAAATGCTTTAAGAGTGCATATAAATTGAACCATCATTTAAAAGATGAAGAAAATCGTCTTTCAATGAATTAATAAAATTCAGAATATCTTTTAGAGAGTAGAAGGGACATTTTTTAAGATTTTGTTTATTTATTTGACAGAGAGAGCGAGCACAAGCAGGGGGAGTGGCTGAGTGAGAGGGAGAAGCAGACTCCCCACTGAGCAGGGAGCCCAACGACTATGTAGGGCTCCATCCCAGGACCTTGAGCTGAAGGCAGATGCTCAACCGACTGAACCACCCAGGCGCCCCGGGAAGGGATTTTTTATGAGAACAGATAACACAGTAGACTAGTGTTGTAATAGTATAAACACTGATTATGATTACGTAGAAAGTAGTATTCTCAGGGTAAAAGCTGCGGCTCTGGAGATATTTTTGAATTCTGGTTCCTATACACTTTGTAGCTATCTGAGCTATTGTATCTCTTTTCATTTTCCATTTTAGGACAATAATACTACGTTTTTCATGGGGTTGCTAAAATATATATTAGTGTAGGTATGTTAGAGTCTAGCACATATTATGCATTCAATAAATATTAATTATAGTTATTATTATTTACTATTACTAAAGCGACTATGAGAAATTGTGAAAGAACAGATACTGTATTTCCCTATCTTGGATTGTATTTGGAAGGAGAAAGGGAAACTAAGGATGATTCATTTTCTGGGAAATATGGTTGTATCAAGGCTTTAATTTTAAAGAAACCAGTACTTAGTGAAATAGTGCTTAAATATTAGCAAGTACCCCTTTATGGTCTCCACTGGGTAATCCAACAAAGCAAGCTGCACTGTGTTAGAGAGGAAAAACAAAACAAAACAAAACAACACATGACTTCTAAGGAAACTGTTCAAACTGAAGGAACCCAAGAATGTTTAAGAAATATTACTAAGGAAAGAAAGCATAAATGGAATTAGGCACTTCATTTTCCTAAACTGAGGACATAAATTGGTTTCATTTCACATCCCATTCCAAAAAATTGCTAGTGTCTTCATTGATTACTACTTTGAAAATGTCTCTGAGACTATGCTTATATTCTTCAGGAGAAGAGATAATCTATAGCAGTCTGTTACAGGTGAGAAGAGGTGTGTTAGTGGCAAGTAATTTATCAGACTTCTAGATTAAACAGTCAAAGAACCTTAGAATTCAAACATTCTCGGGGCGCCTGGGTGGCTCAGTTGTTTAAGCGACTGCCTTTGGCTCAGGTCATGATCCCGGGGTCCTGGGATCGAGCCCAGCATCGGGCTCCCTGCTCAGCGGGAGGCCTGCTTCTCCCTCTCCCACTCCCCCTGCTTGTGTTCCCTCTCTCGCTGTCTCTCTCTCTGTCAAATAAATAAATAAAATCTTTAAAAAAAAAAAGAATTCAAACATTCTCAGAGATAATATAGTTCCCCTTTCAGTCTAATTGCTGGAATCGCTCACATGTTTAAAATGTAAGTCACATGCTTTATTAGATTTTGACTTTCTTCAGAACAAAAACTAGGAAGAATAGGTTGAATTTGCAGGCAAAAAATACTTGAGTTAATAAAAAAGAGTATTTCTAACAAGTAAAGCTCTCCAATAGTGAAATACGCTTTCTTTTAAGTAGTGAGTATCCTTTTGGGTAATTGTCTAAGAGGAGACTTGATGACATATATCTTCTGGATTAAAGGGAAATAATTAGAATAGATAACATTTAGTTTCTGGTCTAATTTTAAAATTCAGCAATTTCATGAATGTCATGAGTACCTGTCCTAGCAAAATTACGTGGGAAAGAGACATTATTAAAAATTAATTCCTCATTCATGGGCATCTGGCTGGCTCAATCGCAGAGCATGTGACTCTTGATCTGAAAGTCGTGAGTTCAAGCCACATGTTGGGAGTAGAGCCTACTTGAAAAAAAAAAAATCCCTCATTCATAAAATTAAAAATGGAACATGGACTATATTGTTGGAAAGCCCCAAACAACAACGTTTCTGTGATGAAACACTAAAATGTAGTCTTCAAATGTAAAATAATTAAGATGGACTGTAAAAGTATGCTTGAATGATATTATAAAGGTGAAAATAATGAGTAATAAAAAGAAACAAGTAATTTACTGGATATGGCAAGATTTTTTAAACATAAGCTAAAATAGATAATATTCTTGTATTGTAGAATATAAATGATGAACCTCTTGTATGAAATCCACCACATTTGGAAATCTAGATTTATTCCACTTAGGACACCTTTTATTCAGCTCAACTGTCCAGACAAAGATTCTCCACAGGAACAGCTGAGATATTTAATTGTAGGAGGTAAGACATAGGATTTTAAGTAAGTCACTTCTGTGCTATTTTACAAGATACCCACATAACATATTTTGTAACGGTTAGGAACACATTATCATGCAACATATTTTAAAGTAAGAACTTGAACAAGACAATAGAAATGACACAATACATAATGTACTTTTATTTCTGTTTTATTACCTCATCATTCTCAGGAAATACAAATAATCAATTCATACTTTGGAGAGTAGGTGTTGATCCTTCTTCTCTGGCCACCACTCAGAATTTCCAGTATGATGCATTTCAAGGGATTCGGGAACCTATGACTTTCCAGCTACTTACTGAAGTTACTGATGAATTAGGTGGGAATAAAGTTAGTCAGCTGTCAGCCACAACAGTCATAATTCATGTGTTTCCTTGGCCCACAGTGCAGCCAACTTTTTCCACAAAAACAACTACAACTATAATAAGTACTTAGTGATGAAATATAATCCTAAAGTAGTCTGAATTAGTCATAAACACAGAAAATATTTGGGAATTCTTATGTTGGCAATAAAAGACATTAATGAAATAGTTACTTTAATACATTAGAATTTCCATCATCAAAGTAAGGAAAATTTGTTAGAACTGTTAGGCAGTAATTTTGAGTCGAGGTAACTATTCATTTTTATAGGCCTTTTTGCTATTGTTTAGTTTATATTCTTAGTAATTCTGTTCTCATCATAGCATGCTTTTGTCTGTTTAAGTGAACACTTAATGAGGTTTTCTTATGTACATAGCACTCTATAAGGTTTACAAAAACAAAAGTTTGTTTCCTTGAAAAGCATACAGTCTCGCTGGAAGACAAGATATACACTTAGAACAATTTAAACAAATACTAGATAATGTCAAATGATAGCGCAATTGTTATTTAACTTTGAGTTTGGAAATAAGGTACATTTATTTGGGTTGAGATACATAGTAAGTTCCCTATAAATAGAGGAGAAAAATAATAATGTAGTTCTTTAAGAATGGATTTTTTTTTTTAATGTGAAGAGAAGAAAAGCTTTGCAGGGAGAAGGTATAGAATTACATAGGAAGAGTGTAATCTATTCTGGGAAATGCTGGGAAGGTAGTGAAGCTGGAAGCTAGATTTATGTCAGGAAAAAGAAGCTCATGGTAGATAATGTAAAATATTTGAGCATGGGACATCCTGAATGCAGAGATTAGAAGTCTGGATGATTACTGAAAACAGAAAGTTATTAAGTTTCACAGCAGAAGACCGATTCACAGTGCCTCATAAACTTCGTTAATGTGGAAATAAAGAGAAAATCAATGATGTGTAGGATGGCTTTGTGTGGAATATGTTATTTGATTTCAAACAGGTGGACTTTGAACATCTAAGTAGGAATTCATATCCATGCCTTCACTCATATTATGATGTTCCCTATATAACTGAGCTAACACAGTAAGATATGTTTGAATTAAAATAGCCATTTGTTGGAAGAGTTATAGAAAATTTCTCCCTTGCTTGATTTCACAGTCAAGAAGTTTTGCATTAGCTGTACAAAATCATAATAATATAATTTGGATATTCCTGATCCAAAGAAAACAGAACATTGGATTAAAGTGGTATGGGACTGGTAATGCTCTCCAGGGCCTAGCAGAAAGAAATTTAAATTCTCTCTGTGAGAAGATAACAGTATTCTAAGTCTCCAATTATTTCTAGCAATTTTTTTCAATCTAGTGAACACCACATGATTAAATATAGCTAGGCACATGAGAAAATAAGATGTCATAACCAAGAAGCAACAAAACCACCAAAAGCATAAACAGAAACACAGTAACTACAGAAATTTTCAAAAACAAACTGCAAAATAATTATGCCTATTAAGTTCAAGACATATAAACCCTAAGTTTGAAATTTGGTCAGGGTATTAGAGACTATATAAGTAGCATAGAATATCTGAAAACATATCAAATACTTCTAGAAATTAAAAATACAATAGCTGAAATTAAATCCTGACCATATTGATATATAGAATATATAAACACCACAATGAACAATTACTGAATACACATTTTTTGAGCACACATGAATGCATAAGAAAATTGATCATATATTAGTCTATAAAGCAGATCTGAACAGATTTCAGGGGACTGAAATCATGCTAAGTATTATCTATGACTTTAAGAAATTATACTAGAGATCAAAACGAACAGGTATTTAGAAGTTAAAGGAATAAAGAATATTTTTAAATAAATGAATGAATGAAAATACTACATCATAAAACTGCGAGATGGATGAAGTTAAAACAGAATTGAAAGTTGTATATTTTCCCTTAACTACCATTTTAACTGCATCTCATTAATTTAAATATGTAGTATTTTTGTTATCATTATTTAAAAATATTATCTATTTCCTTAAAACTTATTTTCCCTACATGCTATTTAAAACTACATTTCATCTGAAGTTAGAAAAAGAACAAAAAAATAAACTCAAATAGACTTTTTTAAATGAAAAAATAAACTCAGAGACTTTTTAAAACTCAGAGACTTTTTTTAAATGATAAGAAATGAGATTAATGAACTAGAAAGCAAACATACAAAATAAAGCCAAAAGTTGGTTATTTGAAAATAATAATAAAATCTATATATTACTTTGAGGAGGCTGAAGGTGAAAAGTGAAGTCACATTTTACCAATGTCAGAAAGAAAAGGGAATTACCACTGAATATGGCAACTCTTCCAAAAAAAAAAAGATCCTAAGAGAGTATAATAAACAACCTTGTCATTATGTTTGATGAAGAAAAATCAAGGTGGGAAGGCTTTGTCTACCTCAAATAAAGACGTAATATAAAATGCAATTAAGATAGTGTAGTATGGGGCGCCTGGGTGGCTCAGTCCTTAAGCGTCTGCCTTCGGCTCAGGTCATGATCCCAGTGTCCTGGGATCGAGTCCCGCATCAGGCTCCCTGCTCAGCGGGAAGCCTGCTTCTCTCTCTCCCTCTCCCACTCCCCTTGCTTGTGTTCCCTCTCTCGCTGTATCTCTCTCTGTCAAATTAATAAATAAAATCTTTAAAAGAAAAAAGATAGTGTGGTATGGGTGCATGGGAGACAAATAGACAAGAGAATAGAATAAATTAAGCCCAGGTGAATTTGTAGACTTTAATGTCAAAAATAAACAAAATTAGGGGCGCCTGGCTGGATTAGTCGGTAGAGCATGCTACTTTTGATCTCGGGGTTGTGAATTTGAGCCTCATGTTGGATGTAGAGATTACTTAAAAAAATAAAATCATTAAAAAAATAAAACTAAATAAACAAAATTATAAACTTAGGAAGAATATAAGACACTATCTTAATAATTTGGGGGTATGGAAAGATTTCTTAAATAAGACAAAAAAAAAAAACTAGCCATGAGGAAAATTTTTGGAAATTGAGTACTTTAGAATTAAGAATTTCTTATTATGGGTAAAAATTTTACTATGTGACTTTTGCTCCGGAATAAGTTAGTGGAGAAGACCATGTGTAAGTAAGTTTAAACAATACTGGGAATAAGTTGACAATTACTGAGATTGTATTATGCATATCTGGTAAGTTATTGTACTACTTTTTTATACTTCTGTATATATGCTAGGCATCACAAAATAATAGTTGTAAAATAATTGAAAGGGAATTAATCTGAGATTTCTATGCATTTTTTAAAGCTATTCCTATTTAATGCTGCAAATTTTTCCCCAAATACCCTTCACAACTAAAATATTCTCACTTTTTTTGGAGCTTCATTAAAACTGTCTGCTTTGGAGCTTTTAATCATATTTTATATAGTCAAACCCTGCAATTATTTTAAGCATAAATATTCTCCTGGTCATTTAGTAAATTAATTCTTAGCCCCTACCCCTGCCCTAGGGCATGTGACCATAGAACTTTCACATTCCACAAATATATATTCAAATCATTTTATAAGTCAAGTAAATATTACCCAAGACCGATCTATATCATCAGTAATATCCTAAGATGTTATAGCAGTATTCTAACCATTAAAATGTATTGCTTTTCATTTCCGATTCAACATGAAAATCTTGTACCTATTCTGAGTCAATCTTCTCTACTGGATCTTGCTTCTTTGGGACAGATCATTTTAGCCTGTACCACAGTGGGAAAAAAATCTAATTTATAACAACACATTGATTTTTATCATCCAAATTTCTGATTAATAAAACAAAATCTAGCAAAGCAGAATGCCTGAAACAAAGCATAATAGAATAAACAAATTTTGTAGCAAGATGTGAAAGGAGTTCTAGATTTGCAGTTGAGTGCTACTGTAATCCGTATAATTCTCTGACAAACTACATTAGACTTGCTAAAAGAGGCAAACCAATTAATACTGCCTAGAAACGATTACAAATGTGTGACTTAAGAATTTGCTCCCAAAGATCGTGGCAAATGGTCTTTGCTATTTTCCATAAGCCATACCAGCTTTTATGTTTCCATGCATACTTACAAAATACACTCATCTCCAAAGGGCAATATATATGCTTCTCTTTGCATAAAGTATTACCAAACCAGAAGTAACCTTAGAAGTTCAGTCCACCCATTGTGCAGGAAGGGGAAATGATATCCAAATAAGTCATAACTTCTATGTTCTTGAGAGCGAGCCGACAAAAACACCTGCATAATTTTAAGATAGGTTTTTTTAAAAAAGATAATATTTCTACAGGCTTATTTAATGTATTATTGACTAGCTATTATTTGTATTTGAGTATGTTATAAAATTACCCGTAAAGATCACCTATGTCTTTAGATTACCTATTTTTCAACCACACGACCAAGACTTGTTGAAGTACAAAGCTAAATAAGTCAGGGAAAATCTTCTTGTTATAAATAATAGAATATCCAGCTTGAAGTGGTTTAAATAATAAAAAGTCGGGTTCAAGAAAGTAGTAGACTATTAGGACAAAAAATTTGAAGATTTCTAATATCAACCTAAAGAATATGGACTTTATCTCCCAATCAGAAAGGCCCCAAAAAGGTGCTACAAGAAATGGATGATAGGGGGCACGTGGGTGGCTCAGTTGATTGAACCATCTGCCTTCAGCTCAGGTCATGATCCTAGGGTCCAGGGATCAAGTCCCTGCATCCAGCTCCCTGCCCAGCTGGGAGCCTGCTTCTTCCTCTGCCTGCCTCTCCCCCTGCTTGTGCTTGCTCTCTCTCTCTCTTTGTGTCAAATAAATAAAATCTTATAAAAAAGAAAAAAGAAAAGGGTGATAGGATGATCAGATATGTTCAGTAAGTTTAAGTAATTTAGAATACATGAAGAAAAGATTGGAGAATAAAGAAAGCAGTCCCCATGAAACCAGTTAGGATCTTATTTTATTAATCCAGGTAAAAGAATTAGGTCTTAAAAAGGCAGTGACACTTCATGTGGAGGTGAAGTGCTAGATCTGAAATATACATAATCAATAATATTCACCATTTATTGTGTTTGGAATTTGTGTATTACAATATATTGTGGGAAAGAGAATTTCTCTTAGGATTTAGCCATTATTATTATGCTACATTTTTTTTTAACAAGGGACATCTTTCAACTTAGAATGTTGAATGAGATATGAAAACTTAAAAACATTTCTAAGTGGTTAGAATACACTGCCAGAATTTTATCTGCTTCTAAAATATAACTATATAACTATAAAATCCATTACAAAAATAGAACATTCTTGAAGCCAGAATGCTAGCAATGTGCATCTATGAGTTATAAAGAAATTAAGGTCTGAGGATAAAAGATGCAAAGTATTAAAAAATAAATTAATAAATTACAATAATATTGTAAATGTTATAGGAGGCATCTCTAGCATGAAATTTACTATAAATGCAGACTACTTAACAAAAAAATTATTCAAAACTCTTGAAAAAATATAGGGAATCTCATAAACTGTAATCTAGTGAAGGCATTCAATAAAGACCTCTGCATCTTTTACAATGCCAGTATGGCAGTTGATAAGTTAAAGGACCAATGTCATACATTATAAAAAGATATGTGATCATTCTTAATTGGGGACAGGGAGGATTCATAAACTGTTGCAGAATCTGATGAAAACTATGGTCTCTCTCTTTAAAACAATGTGCACATGTGTATGTGCATGCACTTTTATATTCAAATTTACAGGCTTGTACAACCCATCCACAGAACCCAGATTAAAAATCCCAGACTAAAAATTTAACTGCTTCTGAATTCGTAAAAAAAAAAAATTCGTAAAAAATTCGTAAAAATTCGTAAAAAAAAAGTTTCCATGAGCAAAACATATTTCTATAATTATAAACTAAACAAAGCAATATAAGCCGCTAAAGTAAGTACAGAGAAAACTTTACATAATATATTTCTTATATGTGTTAACACATATAACACTTGCCATGCTCTTATAGACATTATAATAAGTAAATAATACCCTGAAGCTTAAAAAGGAAAATAAGAAGAAATACTTTTATCTTAAGTGTAGAAAGACTTAGTCAAAGAAGCTAGTAAGTAAACCCAACCCCAGCCTAAGTAAAATAAACAGAACCGCTGTAAATTGTCTCCTGATTAACCTTCATCTTTGAACCCATACCTGTCTACTCAGAGGTCCATCTCAGGGCAGGTAGAGAAGAAACTAACTCATGTTTCATGAACTGAATTAAACTTGTCCAATTTAAGTCCAGATTGGCTAAAGAGACAATGAGGTAACTGACTAGACACCATTTCCTGCAAATATAATCCCCAAAGGATTATGAATCAAAATTCCTGAAACTATCACATGTAGCAAATTGAGTTCCATAGTAAAAAGCCCAGAATTAATATCCACAAATCACATTAATTTATAACTATATTTTTACTCTGATTTCAACATAAACAATGCATGGGGAAAAGAATAGAAGGGAGAAAGTCTCTATAAATAATTCTATCCAATCTTTTCATCAATTCATTCTAGTTACCCATCCATGTTTCATGATGTGTAGCAGAATAATAAAAAAAGGGTTTTTAACCCAACAATGAAGAACTTGAAAAAGGAATTAGATGCTTTAGACTTAATCTGATTTTTTATTATGGCTGCTTAGAGACATATGCTTAGAGATGAGGGGTTATGTCTTTACAACCTTACATGTTTTCTACACTATTGTGCTCACTGTAGAGGCATATTATTATCCCAAAGCTGATTTTGACTCATTGAAGACCAATCCTTTACTAGCATTACACTTCACAAGATAGTTTGTGATCAACCAAATATGTCTAGAACTTTGTTTTCAGCTGATAATTTGGAATGATGGGGTGCTGCTCATTCAAGGTAATAAGAGAGTACTGTTAAGAATTCAGAAATTTTGTAAGCTGGTTGTTTAGCCTTTTGTAGCTTGAAATCAGTCATGGTGGGAATATTAACACTATGGAATTTGGTAAATAATACATACCAGGGTTTTGTTTTTTTTTTTCTTTTTAAGAGGTAGTTTACCAGCACACTACTGGATTTGTCCATCTTTTTCTTTAGTAAATTTCCCAAGGTAGAAGAAATTTAAAGTCGGTAAAAAGAAGATTTAAGTAAGATTAACAAATACTTAAATATGATAAGCAAAAGTTTAGCCACAAAAAAATGAAAGAGCATTTACTTTACTTTCTTACCCTTCATTTCAAAAAGCACTCCAGCCATATTTTTATAGGTCAGGGTATCAGTAGAAGCCACTGGCCTGTTCGACTGACCTGACCTAGTCTTCACTTCTTATATCCGTTCAATATTACCGAAGAAACTAGGGAAATATATGACTTGCTGTGAGCTATGCCTTAACATCCACTCTGCCTTGTAAGCCTAGGAAATAGAGCCCATCATTGATATTTCTATAATCACAAAATCTCCCACCCCAAACTAAATTTATCTTGTTCTTTGACTTTTCTAATATGAAGAAATAATGACACAGTAGTATTGGTAATGGTGGTCACTAATTGATTGCCTACCGGATGCTAGAAGCTTATGGGAGTATTTTTATTCTTCACAGCAACCCTACTAACTAGGCAGCACTGTTCCAAACAGGAATTAACTTCCCCAGTTTAACTGACAGTCATAATGTCAGCCCAGATCTGTTTTCAGATGCTGCATTTGTTCTACTGTTCCAAAATTCTTGTGTTTCTTAAACTTGATTAATCCATGTACCCCTTATAAGGAAAAAAGAAAGAAAAAATCCCTCTCAGATATTCAGCATTGATTTACATTATTTTTGTAAGAAGAATAGAAAAAATATATTAAATTATAACTTTTTAATGTAGTAACAGAATTATAACAAATTCATTTGTCTTATTTTAAATCATTCTTAAAAATAAATCAGTAAAAATAACATTAATGTAATGGGTTGACAATGATGAATATCATAAAATACCTTTATGGTAGGCCAAAGTGGAGAGAGTGTGAAGAAACACATAAAAGGAAAGCATGGCTATTTTTATCTGCTCTTATAGAACATGCAGGAAGATGTATTATGAGATATGATATATGTATACCTCTGTGGGGAACAGCAATATTAAGTTCCCTTGAACCTATGTGGAAAATGGAAATCTTTGCTTCATATCTCCAGTCATTCTGCTATTAACCTCTAACTATAAACCATTTAATTTTTCTTCTTAAGTAGCAGACATGGGAACTAGGTGGCTAAGTCACTCTTCTTTCTTCAGATGTGGCTTAGGAGTAAAGTCTCTTGGTGACCCTCAAAACACTGCACTTTTTCTTCTCTGTTGAAAAGTGACATGGTTATGCAAGTGTTTGGGCATTTATTTCCATGTGTTTTAAGTGTTACATTTATATACTGTATAAGAAAATCAGCTCCATGAATAGTGAGAATCACATTTTACATTCATTTATTTCTTAGTCTTTTTGTTCAGTCAAGTCCCAGTAGGACACAGACACAAAGTAACAGAAGACTTACAGAAGGGCTTATTTAAAAAAGTGTAGGCAGATACGGAAAACCAGTATGGCATAACTTTGCTTATCACTTCATAAGCAAATTACATCCTGGACGATTGGTATATAATTTTCTTTTCTGATTCTACGTGACTATTTTATTGCTTAAAAGTACATGACTATTTTTATTTTCTTTTTTAATTTTTAAAAATGATTTTACTTATTTGACAGAGAGAGACATAGGGAGGCGGAACACAAGCAGAGGGAGTGGGAGAGGGAGAAGCAGGCTTCCCACGGAGCAGAGAGCCTGATGTAGGGCTCGATGTAGGGCTAAATCCCAGGACCCTGGGATCATGACCTGAGCCTAAGGCAGATGCTTAATAACTGAGCCACCGAGGCGCCCCTAAAAGTACATGACTAAATCTTCCTGAGCCACTTACCAGAAGACTGACGGTTTATTTTAAGGAAAATAGTTATTAGCACAGTTGATTTATTTTAAAAAGTTATTTACAAACTAGAAACCAATAATGTAAATACATCATTAAACATATTAAATTTTAATAATTTAAACATTTAAAATTTTTATATTAAAATATTAAATAATATTTTACAAAATATAAAGAAAGTCACATGACCTTCAAGAGTAATAATATAGGTAATCAAAGTGAGACAAATCACTAATTAAAGAGACTTAGGAAATGTTTTCATTTTGTTTTGCTTTCCTAAAAAATGTCTTTTAGCTAGTGGCCCTGTGTTTCATTCTAGGAAAATCAAGTTGTGCTGTTAATTACTTTAAACTTTGGCTGTTATATTTTTAAATAATCTTTTCATGTTTTTTCTTGTTTTCTGCATTTGTTCTAATATTATAGCATTTACTGATTTCATTAGCATGTCACATATGAGAATGAGTAAGAAGTTCTAAAAGTAATATCATAGTTTTAAAAAAGGAATTGATTTTTATAATAATTTCATGTTTAGAAAACATTAATACTAAATTCTCACCACACTCATTCATTCTTAGTATGACCAGGTCTTCTAATCAAAAGGAAATAACATATTCAGATAGAAGTTTGAAATGAAGTAAATAATAACCTAATTTCATATAAATTCTGTCGGAATTTTTACATAGAAAGCAAACAGTCTTAAGGCCCCAGGTATGGAATAGAAAGAATATGGTATTGGGAATAAGACAGATCTTGGTTTGAATCCCAGGTCTTCCAGTCAATAACTGTTAAAGAAACAATGGGCCCATGGGGCGCCTGGGTGGCTCAGTCGTTAAGCGTCTGCCTTCAGCTCAGGTCATGATTCCAGGTCCTGGGATCGAGCCCCGCATCGGGCTCCCTGCTCCGCAGGAGGTCTGCTTCTCCCTCTCCCACTCCCCCTGCTTGTGTTGCCTTTCTCGCTGTGTCTCTCTCTCTGTCAAATAAATAAATAAAATCTTTAAAAAAAAAAAAAAAAGAAACAATGGGCCCCAAATGGGGTAATTTGTGCTAAGCTCCTCGTCAGGAAACCAAGACTTAACATCCAACCAAAATGCAGTTTCCTTTCCAGTTATATAATCATAACTGGTCAGTCTGGAATTTTCTGGTCAGCCCTAGTGAGTAATCTGCCTGACAGACCCTTTCCATCTCCCAAAGAAAGATTAGGTAATCGGATATTTTCTTGTCCCCGACCCTATCTGCCTATAAAAGCCTTCCATTTTGTGTAGCTCTTTGGAGCTCCTTTCTAGTGCTAGATGGGGTGCTGCCAGATTCATGAATCATTGAATAAAGTCAATTTGATCTTTAAATTTACTCAGTTGAATTTTGTTTTTTAACAGCTGTGAACCTGGGCTGAGTTATTTACCACCTCTGAGCCTCAATTTCTAATCTGCCAATGAGGATTATTAAAAGTTACTTCAGAAGCCTCTCCTAGTGCAGTGCTCAGAACACAGGAGATGACTAATAAGTGTAGCATTATATTAGTTATTTTATAAATGTTTATTAATTGATGAAAACACGGAAACAGATTGTTTGAAAACATTTGGCATTAAGTGATGGCTGAAATGATGTTCAAACTTCTTGAAGGACAACAGAATTTACCACCCCAAAATATGCCTCTTTGGCATAAGAATTATTTTAGTTTAGGCTGATTATATTTAAGAATCAGCTGACACAGAGAAAGCTCTGAAAACAGAGTAGAAGGTAACCTTCTATATACCAAGAGGAAGATCACTGAATTTCTCTAAATTCTTTATCAATGGAAAAGCAACTGACTTAAATCTGCGTATCAACCTTACCCTTGTCTACTGCTTTTCCTGGTGATTCTCATAACTGGCTTCTCTTTGTACCCCACCCCAACCACATCGTCTTTTGTCTTTAACTGGAGACAGTATTTAAGGTGGTGGCTTGGGCCATTTTGGAGAATTACTCAGTTTTCCTGGGTATCTCTCATGTATTCAGGAGGTATATATGTTATCAAACATCTGTCTTTTATTACAGGGTTTCTCAGCCAAGAACCTAGGAGGGGAGAATAAAAATGATTTTTCCTTCACTACACTCTACTTCTCATTTGCAGTTCCCTCTAAGGAAAAAAAAAAACTTTTCACGTTTTCTTTATAATACAAATATTTTTAAAAACTATTTCTAATATTTATTAATTTTATTAAAAAATTTGGCAAATGAGAAAAATTAGCATTTCTGATAAAATTATCAGTGTTTTAACACTAAACATTACTTATTTTCTATACAAATCTGGTTTATATTTGATTTTAAATCTTTGAGACACTGCATGAGAAGCAACTGTTTTATAACTGTTTTATAAACTTGAAACAAAGTTTATTGGCGGACTTTTAAAAACTATCTTCGATGAGAGTTAATGAAATAATCTGAAAGTCAGCAAAAATACATAAATTGTACTCTGCTAGGTTACAGCCTTGCACATCTGCTGTGACTCTAATACCCACTGACGAAAGATTTCATGACAGGGAGAATATTATTATTGTCTTTTCTGTAAAATGTAACAAGTTAAGTAATTAAGGTTATGAATCAAACCAAATTAACTGCACACAGATGTAAGAAGCTTGGTATATGATCAAATGACAGATGAGAAATTCTTTTGTTTTCACTGGTGATTTACCTAATGGTGAGATAAATGTCTGATGACATACATAGTCCAGTGTCCTGTCAATCCTTAGCCATTTATTTCATCACTCCTCATGTTCGTGACAAAGAGGAGTAACTGCTTGATCAACTATAATAGTATCTTCATGGTTTGTGCTTAACCAGGCCCGAAAGCAGGTTAAAAAAAAAAAAAGTTGCAACCTATATTTAAAGTGTAACTATAAAAAGAGGATACTTTGGATAGTAATATATACATGACCTAAAATAAGTTCCAGAAATTCTCGGATGAAATAAATCAAATTTTAATGATTTTTCTTAAAAGAAAATAATTCCACTAATATATTAATAAAACTTTATACCTAGTCATGAAATTTATGTTTATAAATTTATCTATACACAGATATGCTATACTACACTTTACATAGATACACATATATTCCTGATATACCAGAAGTTCAAATAACTTGCTCAAAGTCAGATTTAATAAGTGGTAGAACCTAGAAGACTGGCAAAAAAAAATAGTGAAATGATAGAGGTCTGAGCAATCTTCTGGTGTGGTAAGTTAGAGAACATTGTGAAATAAAGTGAAGAGACTGGCAGGACTCATATCCTGCAAATACTTATAAGTAGAAATATAGATGTATTTCCAATAAATCAAGTTATAAGTCATTATGACAAGTGCTATAAAGAAAGAATAAACAATTGTTACATAGACAACATCATAAATTCTGACTTAGAGAATATGGGAAGATCTGGGAAGAGATTTTTGAAATTTATGTAGGCTTTGATGGGTAGAACAAGAAGCAAAGATATTTAGAAATGTGTAAATTAAGGAATAAAGGTGTAAGAGTACATGGTCTTTTCTTGAATGGAGAAAAATTAACTGTCTAGAGCCTATGGGGAGGGTTGGCCAGAGGTAAGCCCAGGAAGGTAGATTGATACAGGTCTAGGTCAATGTTATGGATGTTAGACTTTGTTTTACAGACAATACAAAGCCAGTTTATATTCCTGGGAAGTGTAAATGAATAGTTGCAGGATTAAAACTATATTAGCAGAGTAGAGGGTAGAAGGGGTAGAGGGGAAGACAGGGCAACAAGGCCAGTTAGGTCACTATTGCAAGAAGTAAGGCAAGAGTGAATGTCCTTGTCTTCATGATTATATCTACTGGGGACTCCAAAAAGTTAAAAATCAGTTAAAACATTAGGTGGTAGTGTAAGAAACTATGGAAGCACTGAGAGTGTCAAAAGCTAACCTTCAAATTCAATTTTTAAAAATTGTTTTGAATCATCAGTTGAAAGAGTATTTAATGGAGAGAGCCAAGCCTGCATATAATACATATTTATATACTTACTGTGTATATGGATTACATAAGGGATTAGAATAGCTGTATGTATTGTACAAAGGATGTTGCAAGGATCAAATCAAACAAGAGACAAAGATTTATAAAACATGTTACATAAATACAAGCCATTAATATTATATTTCATTCCCACACATTTTGCTTTTTTATACAACTCCTGGGGGGAAAAAAAAGTAATATCCTGATTTGTCTTAGACTTTAACATAATTTTTAAAATGGTGTGGCTTTTTTTTTTTTTTTTTTTTTAGTAAAGGAATTAGATACTTTTAGTGTGTATACCTGAAAGAGGGAGAAGAAAAGACAGAACAAAGAAACTGGGAAATCTACCCATATCTGTCAAGTAAACCAAGTACAAGGAGTAAGGATGATTCTTTCATCTAACCTTTAAGCAATTTTCAAACTTCTTTAATTGGATCTATACAATTCAATTCCCATGACAAAACAACAACAACAAAAAACACTACACGTATCTTTATATGATATAGAAATTCATTTTTCTCAAAACTCTTACAATATCCTCATTTTCTTGGGAGGTAGGTATTGTCTAGTAGAAAGAACGTAATCTTTAGAGACACACTAATATATATGTAAACACGAGTTCTACCATTTAGTAACTATACAACTTTAGATAATATACAGAACCTCCCTGGGCATCAGGCTGCAATTATAAATTGTAAGCAGTGAACACCTTTCTTTTAGGATTAGAATTAGGGGAAACTGAAATAATACAGCTAAAAGGCTTAGCATCAATCATGGCACATGGTGGCCATTAAATAAATGCTACTCTTATCCTTTTCAGTTTAAGGGTTTTTTTAAGGTTTTATATTTCCTTTATATGGTGATTCTGATGCATATTTCTTGGGATATTATAAGTGTTCAATAAATATTTGATGGAAGAGAGGACACAAATTTAACAGGTTTAGGCCTGGGGTCTCTTTTTTAAGTATTTTTTATAATAGTGGCATTCTTCCCAAATGTGTTTGGTAGGAATATTTTGTCTTAATGAGCTGAAAATAGCTAGGTGATTAAGACATAGTCAAATTGTCATCCGTTTATTTATCACTGGAAATATAGTATATTGTTTATTTAGGAAAACAAGGTCACAGTATTTCAACTGACACTGCTGGAACCTGGTCTAATTTCTTGATCTTGCTTTGTCCAGACATGCCCTGATTGTTGTAGTATAAAATAGAATGTTAAGTCATATAATATCTAATCTCAAGAACTACTAAAATTCAACAAAGTAATCAGGATTCTCACTGACTTATATAAGTAGTGCTATTTTTGCTACTACTGTTGCTGATGGATTCCTGTTTGCAAAAGTATGTTTTCTCCCTTTCTCATTTCTGTGAAACCAGACCGAGGACTTATTAAAACGTCTTAGAAAACAGCACACCTAATGCCTGTGTTTACAAATTTATCCTATCCTATGCTGCCATCTACTGGGAATATCATGTGGCTTAGTCATGGAAATTAAAGTCTATATTAAATTTTGTATTGCTACCTGTTTTTTAAACATAACATTTTAGATGGGGATCCATCTGAGAAACACATTTTTTGTGTTTTTAAGATAGAGAATGAGAAAAGGCAAAAACTGCCTTGTAAGCAACTCTCTGATTCATTCAATCTCACCAAAACTCATTGCTATCTTCTCTGTGCCAAAAATTCTACAGAATCCCATAGCTCTAAGATTAGAAAGTAATGGCCCTTTTTAAATAGGAGTTATTTCCCAAAAGAAGAGGCACAAATAAAGAATATACATATGGTAAATTAATTCCAAATATTACAGTAGAAATGTGCACAAGGAGATGTGGTACCCAGAAGTCAGGCTTGCAAAAACAACGATGTGGGGTAACCCTGATAAGTGAACAAGCATTTGCCAAAAGTTCACCATGACAGGAGAGAGGATTCTAGCCAAAGTCAATATTATGAACAAGACTTTTGCTTCTAAACAAAGACATTTGTTTTTGGTGGCAGAAAGAGATGTTAGTTTATTATGCTTTGAAATTTGCTGTTTGTGTTTTGTATTTTTCAAATAAGCCTCAAGTGATGATCTTATTTTAATAATATAAAAAGAAGGAGTGAAACATGCAAAGCACTCTACTCAGCATATATTTTCTTCACTTTTTCAACTGTACTGTTACCAGTTCTTACTAAATATTTTTTATATTTCTAAGATTACTACTTTTGTTTTAATAAAGATTTTATATTATTGGAACCCTGATAACTGGATTCCTGCAGTGCTAACCTTAATGGGAATTCTTTGGTGATGTGTCTCTATGCTGTTGTGTGTTGCCTCTTTGAAGAGTAAGAACTGAATTGCTGCTTCTATTTGAATTTGTTCACTGCTCATAAAGTCTATCAAAAATGCCTTAAAAAGGGCGCCTGGGTGGCTCAGATGGTTAAGCGTCTGCCTTCAGCTCAGGTCATGATCCCGGGGTCCTGGGATCAGGTCCCATATCGGGCTCCCTGCTCCTTGGGAGCCTGCTTCTCCCTCTACCTCTCTCTCTCTGTCTCTCATGAATAAATAAATAAAATCTTTAAAAAAAATGCCTTAAAAAGGTCACTGTGGAAGTGGAGACAAGAAACTGGGAAAAAAAATGTGTCAAGCACCTATTACTTTTATGCATTACAGATGTTATCCTTGTTATTACAACAAAGCTGAGAGTCAGATGACAGTATCACTGTTTTTTATTCGCATACAACCAAGATCTTCTGGTTCTAAAACTAATGCTTTTTTCTCTAAGCCATCAGTCAAATAATTTAAGCTAAAAAAAAAAATTGTCTGAAAAACATAGTAAACTAAGAAAGTGAAATAACTTTGTTTAAAAATCTATGTTGCACCCATTTCCTACTCTTCTCTATAATGCATTTCCCATCTGAAATCCTATGTCATGGAAGGGGATGTGTGAACATGCTATTGCCAAGAGGATCATGACAGAACTGTATTGCTGCAACATAGTATCTGGTAAGCTAGAAACTTCTCCCCAAGTATTCAAATGCTATCTACTATAGTCATGGTTTTTGTTTTTTGTTTTTTGTTTTCCTCATTGCAGAAATGGTAATCTGAAATATCTTTAGCAGCTGATATTTTCTTCTTTTTTTAAAGACAGTAATAGAATTGCTGACTTTATTTTTTTCAAAGATTTTATTTATTTATTTGAGAGACAGAGAGTGAGTGAGCGAGCAAGAGAGAGAGCGAGCAGGTGGAGGGTAAGAGGGAGGAGCAGAGGCAGAGGGAAAGCAGGCTCCCCCCCTGAGCAGACAGCCTGAGCTCAAAGCAGACACTTAACCAATTAAACCACCAGCCTCCCCTAGCAGCTAATATTTTCTTAAGGAGATTTTATGAAAATGATTTAAGGATATTTTTTCATTTTCATATACAAAAGAAATACTTGTTAATTCGCATTTTGTTTAGATTAAAGTTTTTTTGTGTATGCAAGGAGTGTTTACTGGGGAACTCAATGATATTTGTTTAATATCAAAGCAGATAACTGATTTTAATAATTTTGACAATTTTGATTAAAAAATAGGTGTTCAGTTTCTTTTTTAAAACTTTCTGTTTTTTGTTCCTTTATCCATAGTGCTCCTACATGCTCAAGTTTCTTTCCCCACTGCCACAAACATCAGCAGATCCAACCAAACTTCACTACCAAGGACCCTGGGCAGGTATCAAGGTAAAAATTGACTTGATATTTTGAAGGAGAAAATTTCAGGTTTTAAGCATTATGTAGTGTTTACCTAATTATTTATAAAAATAAATTATTGAATCATTTATTACTTATGCATATATGCATTTAAAATATTCACATTAAAGATTAAAACAAATTATTTCCATGATTTTTTTTAATGTTTTTTAAAGGCATGGGAACTTCTTTTTTTTAAGATTTTATTTATTTATTTGACAGAGAGAGAGACAGCGACAGAGGGAACACAAATGGGAAGTGGGAAAGGGAGAAGCAGGCTTCCCGCCGAGCAGGGAGCCCGATGCAGGGCTCGATCCCAGGACCCTGGGATCATGACCTGAGCTGAAGACAGACGCTTAAGGACTGAGCCACCCAGGTGCCCAGCCAACTGTATTTTCTTTCTTTTTTTTTTTTTTACAGATTTTATTTATGTGACAGAGAGAGACACAGCGAGAGAGGGAACACAAGCAGGGGGAGTGGGAGAGGGAGAAGCAGGCTTCCCGCGGAGCAGGGAGCCCGATGGGGGCTTGATCCCAGGACCCTGGGACCATGACCTGAGCCGAAGGCAGACGCTTAAGGACTGAGCCGCTAATGGGGTGGCACCCCAGCATGGGAGCTTACTGAATAGTGATCCAAAATCAAACACAAAGTTAAACTTCCTGCCTGGAAGTCATCAGGTAAGGGCAAAGAGAAAAACCATGTCACAGATATGACAATAATTACTCTTTCTTTTTTCATAACATCCAGACAATAAAACGCACTTACAAGTAAATTATAGTGAATGGTAACTCATAAACAGAAATGAAAGAATTTAAGCCTATCATTTGAAAGTGGAAAAGGAAATTGAGGGATAAAAGACCTAACATTCAATTTTAAATGATTGACACTGGTGATATCAGTTATAAAGGGAATCATATTCTAAGGTTGACATATCTATAGAGGTATAAATTTATGGTGTGTATTGGTGAGGTGGCATTCAAATTTTCATTGCTCTTTTTTCCCTTTCGATGTCTGCTCCCACCCCCAAAATTGGTGAAATTAGATTGCATAGATAATCTAGTCAAGTTGTGGCTAAGGATGCCTATGATGCCAATTTATCCTTATAATACTCAGATATTCAACAAATATATACTACATGGCAAGTTGTCTTATGCTAGTTCTTCCATTACAATATTATTTAGCATATACTTTATTTCAAATTGGAGTTAAAACATTGAAACTGAAGCACAATATTTTACTGAATTAAAGTACTAATTTTTATGGAAAACTATATCTGGTTCAATGTCTTTAGATAGTAGGTAAGATGTTTTCCAGTCAATACCAAAGTAATTAGCACTTAAACTAGTTTAATAAATATAATTCATTCAGCAGGTTTTTATGCAACACTTAACTGTAGAGTTCACTCTGCAAATTACTTGAAAGAATTTAAAGAAATAATTTAAAGAATTTAAAGATTTAAAAATTAAACATGGTCTTCACTCATCAAAAACCCAAATTCCAGCTGGGAAAAGATATAAGTAAAATATAGTAGAGAATAATGTACAGTAGTTTATAATTCCTGCCAACATGCTCAGTGCATGCAATAAGCTCCATAGGCATTCGGAAAACACTGCTGGACCAGTCTGAGGAAACTTCTGTAGAAGAATTACCCCCTGGGTCCACATGAAGAATATAAGTCTTGTTACAGAACATTTAGAACATATAGCTAGAGAACTGAAGGAAATAGTTTGCATAGTCATGACTTCAAGGATGATGTACAAACTCAAAGTCTTTTACAGCTTTCTCTCCACCTGGATGGACCAGCTTTCCCTTCTCCTTTGCGTTTGTCATACTATGGAACTAGACTAAGATGTCCTCACTGTCACCGTCTCCAGAGCCAGCACATAGTGGGGAGGGGCAGAGGTCTTAAGCAGACTCCACGCTGAGTGCAGAGCCCCACGGAGGTTCTGATCTCTTGACCCTGAGCAAAACCAAGAGTCCGGTGTTCAACCAACTGTGCCACCCAGGCACCCCTTTCCTCCTTCAAATATTGAAATATTTCAAACACTGAAATATACATTTGAAGTATATATATCGCCAAAGTTTTACAGACATTAACTATTATTGTAACCCTCAAATTCATCAATGACTTTAATTTCTGGCTCATGGGACTTATTTCCACCACTTCTCCTGGCATATTTCATGGCATATTAAACCTCCACGTGGGCACCTGGGTGGCTCAGTCGGTTAAGTGTCTGCCTTCAGCTCCGGTCAGAATCCCAGGGTCGTGGGATCGAGTCCCGCATCCGGCTCCCTGCTCAGCGAGGAGTCTACTCCTCCCTCTGCCCCTCCCCTTGCTAGTATTAGCTCGCAGCTTGCAGCGCTCTCTCTCTCTCTCTTTCTCTCTCTCTCTCTCTCTCACTTGTGCACACGGAAAAATAAATAAATAAAAAAATATTAAAAAAAAATAAGTAAATAAAACTCAACAAAAATTACCCACCAATATCATGGCTTCCAGTTACAGAATGGCTGATCAGTTTTTTAACTCCTATACCCTTCTTTTGTCCTTCTCCCTATTGCAGATACCCACTCCGAGGGTCACCCTCAGGACTTTGTCATCTTAAATAATTGCAACACCTTGGAAAATTTAGATAACAAATATCCCACTCTGGTTATTACCCAACCTAATCCAAAATATTTAGGCATTTCTCTATCTCAAATCCTTCATGCTGACGAATCTACTACCTTCTCTTTATCTACAGGGATCACTCTTTTTAAATGGCTTGGATCCATTGTCTAGCATTATTGTTCTGCTTGCAAACACTTAACTCTTTTGTCCACCAGCCTCCTTTGAACTTAAATTTAGGGGGAGGGAACCCTCAATCGTGATTAAATTCAACTATCATCTGCTCTTTTGATAGCACCTAAGCAATAGTATATTCCTGTTGGAAGTAACACAATTATGCACTCTGGACTCACTTCAGATTTATAATCGTGTTTTCAAATGGTCGCTCAGTATAGCCACACCTGTCTTTGTCCCTAATAAATTCACATTGCCACTGTCAGTGATGACAATTTCAGAGCCTTCCTACTTTCTCAAATCCCTAAAATTTCTGTCTCTCCTCACTCTGAACTGAATCTTGTTGCACTTCATAAACAAGACACATAATTAGACTTAAAAACTCAAGTAAATTGCATGGGTAGAGTTCTGTATTACCTTTATTTCTTTCATACGTGTGTGTATGTATGTTGTGTGTGTATATAATGATAAACTAAAGGGGGAATTTTATCTAAATCATACATGGAATAAACAATAGGTAATGTTTGGTTCATGTATTGAAAACATGGAAGGAAGACCTTGGACGGGGAAATAAGAGATAAACTGGAGTCATGGCTTTATTTAATTTCCACATAATCTTGGGGAAAGCAAGATTATATGGCCTGTTTGAAGCTTAGTTTCCTCATCTGTAAATAAGAGGTATCATTCTGGGGCACCTGGGTGGCTCAGTTGGTTAAATGACTGACTTTTGATTTTGGCCTAGGTCATGATCTCAGGGTCTGGGACTGAGCCCCGCCTCAGGCTCCTCACTCTGTGGGGAACCTGCTTGAGGATTCACTCTCTTCTTCTGCCCCTCCCCCTGCTCACATTCTCTCTCTCTCAAATAAATGAATAAATCTTAAAAAAAAAAAAAAAAGGTATTCTGAGGCAGGAGTTAAGATGGAGAAGGAGTGGGGTGTGGGGGACCCTAACCTTGTTTTGTCCCTCAAACACAGCTAGATAGTTATCAAATAATTCTGAACACCAAGAAATCAATAGGAGGTCTGAGAGAACAAAAACTGCAAGTCTACAAGTGGAAAAGTGACCACCTTTTGGAAGATAGGAGGCACAGAGACTTGCCTTGGGGGAGACATAACTGTGGGTACAGCGGCAGGGAGGGAGCCCTGCTTACAGAGGCTACTGCAAAATATTATAAGCAGCGGAGTCTAAAATCAGAACTTTTAGATGTCTGCTACCTTGGGGGATGTGACTAGAAGACACTAGAGAATCCCTTATTGCAGAGATAAAAGAACTTTGCCACAAAATCAAAAGGTGGCAAAGCGGGGCAGAATCCCAGGAGTGACAGTATAGTCTGAGGATCCCCTGGGTTGCAAGAAGAACAGGTGGTGCCAAAGTGCTGCACTCTTCCCAGGCATAGGAGCAGGGAAGCTAGCTGAGAACAGCAAGTCTTGGTGCTGGCTCTCTAATCTGTTTTGCCATAAACTGTGAACCACTGCATGGTTCTGCGACCACATTCCTGGGACAGCCGGCAAACAACAAAAGCGTGGTGAGACCCTCCCTCAAAGGAACAGAGCCAGTCTGTTCTGCGGGAGGCCCTAAAATTTGGAGTTTTGAAACTCAGTCATGCGGGGCACCTGGGTGGGCTGTCAGTTAAGCTGCTGCCTTCGGCTCAGGTCATGATCCCAGGGTCCTGGGATCGAGCCCCACATCGGGCTCCCTGCTCAGCGAGGAGCCTGCTCCTCCCTCTCCCTCTGCCTGGCTCTCTGCCTACTTGTTCTCTCTCTCTCTTTCAAATAAATAAATAAAATCTTCAAAAAAAAATGCTGAAACTCAGTCATGCACCTGAGATAAAAAAGCTCAGACACAGGCAGAGTGAACACAGGGTCCTGACAGAAATGGGGAACACAAGAGGGGTGATTGATTGCTCTTCTGTGAGGACTCATTGAAGAGTATGGGGTGTGAACTTTCAGCTCCAGAACTAGCTCCACCACCATATTCACCCCACCCATCAGCACCCATCAGTGCTGACTTCAGGGAGAAAAAAGCACCACCTAGTGGAGGCTGAGCCACTTACCCCAAGACCCACCCCACCCTGTGCCCTGGAGGTGCATTTCCACTAGGGCAAGTCCACCTGACAATCAGTGTAGCAGGCCCTTCTCCCAGAAGACCAGCACAAACAACTCATTTGCACCAAGTTTACTGATCATGAAGGGCTGCAAAGCTTCAGCTCTAGGAGAAATAGGATATAGCTTCCTTTCTATTCTTATTGTTTTCTTAATCATTATTTTTTCATTTATCATTTTTTCAATTCTTTTAAAAATTTTTATTTTATATATATTTATATTTATTTTATTTTTATTTTTCCATCCAGATTTTTTTTAAAGATTTTATTTATTTATCTGATAGAGAGACAGTGAGGGAGGGAACACAAGCAAGGGGAATGTGAGAGGGAGAAGCAGGCTTCCCGCTGAGCAGGGAGCCCGATGAAGGGCTTGATCCCAGGACCCTGGGATCATGACCTGAGCCAAAGGCAGACGCCCAACGACTGAGCCACCCAGGCACCCCCATCTAGATTTTTTTTAACAAGCAGATCAAAATACACCCAGGATCTAGTTTTTTGTTTATTTGTTTGTTTTTGTTTTTTGTTTTGTTTTGTTTTTGGTGTTTTTCCTTTCTTCTTTTCCGGACAAAATGATAAGATGGAGAAATTCACCCGAAAAGAAAGAACAGGAAGTCAACTCATGGCAGGGATTTAATCAATACAGATATAAGTGAGATGCCTGAACTAGAATTTAAAACAATGATTATAAGGATACTAGTTGGGCTTGAAAAAAGCAGAGAAGACACTAGAGAATCCCTTACTGCAGAGATAAAAGAACTAAAATCTAGTTACGCTTAAATTAAAAATGCTATAACCAAGAAGCACACCCAATGGATGCCATAAAAACAAGGATGGACAAATCAGAGGAACAAATTAGTAATATAGAAGATAAAATTAGAGGAAATAATGAAGCCGAAAAGAAGAGGAAAAGAAAGGTAATGGATCATGAAAGTAGAATTAGGGAACTCAGCAACTTATTAAAATATAATAACATTTGTATCATAGGGGTCCCAGAAGATGAAGAGAGCAAAAAAAGGGGCAGAAGGTATATTCAAACAAATTATATCTGAAAACTTCCCTAATCTGGGGCAGAACACAGACATCAAAATCCAAGAGGCACAGAGAATTCCCATTAAATTCAACAAAAGCCAACTATCGCCAAGGCATATCATAGTCAAGTTCACAAAATACACAGACAAGGAAAGAATCCTGAAAGCAGCAATGGCAAAATGTCCTTACCCTACAAGAGAAGACAAATCAGATTTGCAGCAGATCTGTCCACAGAAACTTGACAGGCCAGAAGAGTGTGGTAGGACATTCAAGGTGCTGAATGGGAAAAATATGTAGCCAAGGATTCTTTATCCAGCATGGCTGTCATTCAGAATAAAAGGAGAGATAACAAGTTTCCCAGACAAACAAAAACTAAAGGAGTTTGTGACCACTAAACCAGCCCTGAAAGAAATTTTAGGGTGCCTCTTGAGTCAAGAGGAAAAAAAAAAAAAAAAGCAACGGAGACTAGAAAGGACCAGAGAACATCACCAGAAACACCAACTCTACAGGTAACACAATGGCACTAAATTATATTTTTCAATAGTCACTTTGAATGTAAATGTACTAAATGCTCCAATCAAAAGACATAGGGTATCAAGATGGATAAAAAAACAAGATCCATCTATATGCTGCCTACAAGAGACTCATTTTAGACCTAAAGATACCTGCAGTTTGAAAGTAAGGGGATGGAGAACCATCTATTATGCTAATGGATGTCAAAAGAAAGCTGGAGTATCCATACTTATATCAGATAAACTAGATTTTAAACCAAAAACTAACAAGAGATGAAGAAGGGCATTATATCATAATTAAGGGGTCTATCCATCAAGAAGATTTAACAATTGTAGATATTTATGCACCCAACTTAGGAGCACCCAAATATATGTCAGTTAATAATAAGCATAAAGAAACTCATTGATAATAATGCAATAATAGCAGGGGACTTTAACACCCCACTTACAGCAATGAACAGATGATCTAAGTAGAAGATCAACAAGGAAACAATGGCTTTGCATGACACACTGGAGCAGATGGACTCAACAGGTATACTCAGAACAATTCATCCTAAAGCAGCAGAATACACATTCTTTTCAAGGGCATATGGAACATTCTCCAGAATAGATCACACACTGGGTAACAAAGCAGCCCTCAACAAGTTCAAAAAGATCGAGATCATACCATGCATATTTTCAGACCACAACATTATAAAACTTGAAGTCAACCACAAGACAAAATTTGGAAAGACCTCAAATACATGGAGATTAAAGAACATCCTACTAGAAAATGAATGGGTTAACCAGGAATTTAAAGAAGAAATAAACAAAATAAATACATGAGGCAAGTGAAAATGAAAACACTACAGTCCAAAACCTTTGCGATGCAGCAAAGGCAGTCCTAAGAAGGAAATATATTGCAATACAGGCCTACCTCAAGAAGCAAGAAAAGTCTCAAATACACAACCTAGCCTTACACCTAAAGGAGCTAGAAAAGGAACAGCAAATAAAGTCAATAGCCAGCAGAAGAAGGTAGATAATAAAGATTAGAGCATATAAATGATATAGAAACAAACAATCAAACAGTAGAACAGATTAATAAAACTAAGAGCTGGTTCTTTGAAAGAATTAATAAAATTGATAAACCCCCAGCCAGGCTTGTCAAAAAGAAAAAGGACCCAAATAGATAAAATCACAAGTGAAAGATGAGAGATTACAACCAACACCACAGAAATACAAACAATTGTAAGAGAATCCTATGAAAAATTATATGCCAACAAACTGGGCAATCTGGAAAAAATAGACAAATTCCTAGAAACTTACAAACTACCAAAACTGAAACAGGAAGAAATAGAAAATTTGAGCAAACTTATAACCAGCAAAGAAATTGAATCAGTAACCAAAAATCTCCCATCAAACAAAAGTCCAGGGCCAGAGGGCTTCCCAAGGGAATCCTACCAGACATGTAAAGAAGAGTTAATACCTATTCTCCTTAAACTGTTCCAAAAAATAGAAATGGAAGGAAAACTTCCAAACTCATTCTACAAAGCCAGCATTATTTTGATTCCAAACCCAGCCAAAGACCCCACTAAAAAGAGGAATTACAGGCCAATATCCCTGATTAACATGGATGCAAAAATTCTCAATAAAATACTAGCAAATTGAATTCAACATTACATTAAAGGAATTATTCATTATGATCAAGTGGGATTTATTCCTGGGCTGCAGGAGTGGTTCAATATCCACAAATTAATCAATGTGATACGCCACATTAATAAAAGAAAGGATAAGACCATATGATTCTGTCAATACATGCAGAAAAAGCACTTGATAAAATACAGCATCCATTTTTTTTAAGATTTTATTTATTTATTTCACAGAGAGAGAGAGAGCACAAGTAGGTAGAGAGGCAGGCAGAGGGAGAGGAAGAAGCAGGCTCCCTGCTGAGCAGAGAGCCCAACGCAGGGCTTGATCCCAGGACCCTGGGATCATGACCTGAGCTAAAGGCAGACGCTTAACCAACTGAGCCACCCAGGTGCCCCTACAGTATCCATTCTTAATAAAAACCCTCAACAAAGTAGGGATAGAGAGAAGAAAACTCAACATCATAAAAGTCATATATGAAAGACCCACAGCTAATATACTCAATGGGGAAAAACTGAGAGCCTTTCCCCTATGGTCACGAACAAGACAAGGATGTCCACTCTCACCATTAGTATTTAACATAGTACTGGAAGTCTTAGCCTCAGCAATCAGACAACAAAAGGAAATATAAGGCATCCAAATTTGCAAGGAAGAAGTCAAACTTTCACTATTTGAGATGACATGATACTCTATGTAGTGAACGGAAAGACTCCACCAAAAAATTGCTAAAACTAATACATGAATTCAGCAAAGTTGCTGGATATAAAATCAATGTGCAGAAATCTGTTGCATTTCTATATACCAGTAATGAAACAGCAGAAAAAAGAAATCAAGGAATTGATCACATTTGCAATTTCAACAAAAACAGTAAGATACCTAGCAATAAACTTAACTAAAAGATCTGTACTCTGAAAAATATAGAACATTTATGAAAGAAACTGAAGAGGACATAAAGAAATGGAAAAACATTCCACATTCATGGATTGGAAGAAAAAATATTGTTAAAATATCTGTACTACCCAAAGCAATCTACACATTTAATGCAATCCCTATCAAAACACCAACACCATTTTTCACAAAGCTAGAACAAATAATCCTAAAATTTGTATGGAACCATAAAAGACCCCGAATAGCCAAAGCAGTCCTGAAAAAAGAAAAACAAAACTGGAGGCATTATGATTCCAGATTTCAAGCTATATTACAAAGCTGTAGTCATCAAGACAGTATGGTCCTGACACAAAAACAGAAACATAGATCAATGGAACAGAAGAGCAACCCAGAAATGGAACCACTATATGGTCAACTAATCTTTGACAAAGCAAGAAAGAATATCTAATGGAAAAAAATAGTCTTTTCAAGAAATGGTGTTGGGAAAACTGGACAGCAACATGCAGAATGAAACTGGACCACTTTCTTACACCAAACACAAAAATAAATTCAAAATAGATGAAAGACCTAAATGTGAGATAGAAATCCATCAAAATCCTAGAGGAGAACACAGGCAGCAAACTCTTTGACCTCAGCCATAGTAACTTCTTACTAGACATGTCGCTGTAGGCAAAGGCAACAAAAGCAAAAATGAACTATTGGGACTTCATCAAGATAAAAAGCTTCTGCATAGTGAAGGAAACAATCAACAAAACTAAAAGGCAGCCTATGGAATTTAGGAAGATATTTGCAAATGATGTATCTGATAAAGAGTTAGTATCCAAAATCTATAAATAAATATTTATCAAACTCAATACCCCTAAAAACAAATAATCCAGTTAAGAATTGGGCAGAAAAAGACACAAATAGATACTTTTCCAAAGAAGACATCCAGATGGCTAGCAGACACATGAAAAGATGCTCAATATCACTCATCATCAGGTAAATACAAATCAAAACCATGAGATACCACCTCACACCTATCAGAATGGCTAAAATTAACAACAGAAGAAACAACAAGTGTTGGCAAGGATATGGAGAAAGAGGAACCCTCCTACACTGTTGGTGGGAATGCAAACTGGTACAGCCACTCTGGAAAACAGTATGGGGTGTTCTCAAAAAGTTTAAAACAGAACTACCCTATGACCCAGCAATTGCACTACTAGGTATTTACCCAAAGGATACAAAAATACAGATTCAAAGGGGCACATGCACCTGATGTTTATAGCAGTGTTATCAACAATAGCCAAACTATGGAAGAGCCCAAATATCCATTGAATGATGAATGGATAAAGAAGATGTGGTATATATATACAATAGAATATAACTCAACCATCAAAAGAATTCAATTTTGCCATTTGCAACAATGTGGATAGAGCTAGAGTGTATTATGCTAAGTGAAATAAGTCAGTCAGAGAAAGACAAATAACATATGATCTAACTCATATTTGGAATTTAAGAAAGAAAGCAGATGGAATATAACAATGCGGAAAATAAAAGAAAGGTGAGAGGGAAACAGACCATAAGAGACTCTTAAAGATAGAGAACAAACTGAGGCTTGATGGAGGGAGGTGGGTGGAGGATGGGCTAGATGATTGGAGAGAATTAAGGAGGGTAATTGTGATGATCACTGGGTGTTGTATGTAAGTGATCAATCACTGAATTCTACTCCTGAAACAAATATTGCACTGTATGTTGATGATTTTTTTTTTTAAAAAAGAGGTATCAATTCTTATTTTAAAAATTCTAATGCCTGTGTCCTACTCACAGAAGTTCTCCTTGACTAAGACTGAAATATGTTAAAAGCCTATTTGCCCTCAGGTGATTCTATTTTGCAGCAAGGACTGAGAAGCACTGCTCTAGGCAGAGGGATTGTTCAAGTGCTGATTACTGGTTTATGATTAGAGTAAGTGGACCCCATCAGAAGATACAAGTGAGGGAAACTCTAAAAGGTGAAGGTTAAAAAAAAAAAAAAGTAAAGCAGGAGCTAATAGGTAAGAATGACAGTAGAAGAGCCAATAACAAGATGAGTTATTTGTTCCTTGGGTGGCAACTGTATTTGAATTGAGACATAAAAAAGTTGGTATACAGGTAGATAGGAGCATTTGGAATACAATATAAATAAATAAAAAATTAAACACACAAAGCATGTTTCCTACACATATTATTCATGTACACTTTGAATATGACATGTATAATTAAAAATGTCAAATTAAATTTAAATTTAATATGCTGACCAGCAAATCTAGACAGGCATTGTGTATGCCACAGAAAATTTGTTAAAATGACAATTTCTTTCAGGTCTCTATTAAGAATTTATTAAGTGTATTCAGAAGCAATGTTTTCCAAGGTTGCCTAATCACAAGTATTATCTAACATGCTTATTAACTAATAGATTTCTGGGCCTAATAAATATTTCTTAGGCCTAAATAAATATTTTTCAGGAGGAACAACTTGGATATGTATATTTTTAAACTAGTATTTTGAATTTTTGTAAGGACCACAGTAATCAGGAAATGCCAGTCAGAAATATCGCCTAGTTTCTTCATTAATGTACCACATGATTAATATAACACATGATGTCACCATCAGAGAACAAAAGTTAAGCTTAAATTCAATTCAAGAAAATCAACAATATGGTTTCCTCAGAAGTGCGTAAGTAATAAACATAAAAACAAGGTAGCACATAAGCAGTTATAATGAAAAGCAACTGTCTTCTACCTCAACCCATGGCACCGCACCACTCTCCTCAGTCTTGGTCTCCAGTTTGATTCTGATAATTTGATTCTAAAATTAATAAATCACAAGCCATGTTATATTGGGATTACATCAATACCTTCACTGAACAGACAAATAATATGCAAGGGAGTCATTTCATTTGCTTCATTTTGCTCTCCAACTAGTGATTTTTTTTTTCATTTTATGAGGGCCACACTGTACTTTCCTTAATTAGGAAACAATTCTTTCATGTCTGTATTTGTTCACCATGAACTCTCTTCCATTGTTTCATTTCTTTGTAAATAATTAGCACTTTTATGTAGAAAAAGTAGTGAAAGTGAAAGTATGAGTTAAGTATACCACATTTGCTATTAAAATGTGTCATTTTACTCCCATTTCAAGAGAAAGTAAGAGTGATTCCCAATGTTAAATGCCAGAGTACATTATACATAGAAAGTAAGCCACTCCAAACCCCATAAAGTCCTTATTCAGTGAATACCACCAATTCTAGGACTGCATCTCCCATATTAAATGTTAAATTCACTTTCTTCTCAATCTTAGTATTATTCTTTCTTGACAGCATCCCCAGCCCTGCTTAATTCATTTCTTCATTAAGGGTGTATATTAGTTAAAACTTTTAAGTCTTGCAGGCGAGTAGCTGCATATAACAATATGCACAAAGGGGAGAGAACTTCCCTTCTATCAGCAGTTGCCAAAAATTCATAGATTATTGATCAATGTTTATGTACCAGGCATACATCTGAGCTCACTTAAGTTCACTTCCATCCTAGGAGGTGGGTACTATATTTAAGCGTCCCATTTTGCTAAGGAAATGAAGTTAAAAGAAGGTCAAATAACTTGTATGATATTACATGGATGGTGAATGCTGGAGACAAGACTCAAATCCCATGGGTTTAGCTCCAGAGCCTGCAATTCCAACCTCTCCAAGATGATAGTCAATGAATGAATGGATGAATGAATGAGTGAATGAGGATTAGGCTATTTTTAGTAATTCACAATATCGTTTGGTGTACATATATGTGTACCAAATATGTGTACATTTTGTACCACCTTGAAGATTTCACCTCTTTCCTAATATTTCAGTGAGAAATTTCTTCAGGGTCTTGGGAGATGGAGTCAACAGATGTTGATGGCAGTTAAGAAAAGAATGCCTTGGGGCGCCTGGGTGGCTCAGTTGGTAAGCGTCTGCCTTCGGCTCAGGTCATGATCCCAGGGTCCTGGGATCGAGCCCCGCGTCGGGCTCCCTGCTCGGCGGGAAGCCTGCTTCTCCCTCTCCCACTCCCCCTGCTTGTGTTCCCTCTCTCGCTGTGTCTCTCTCTGTCAAATAAATAAATAAAATCTTAAAAAAAAAAAAAAAAGAGAAGAATGCCTCAAAAAATAAGCTAAGCAAGCATTCAAGAACTGTATGTGACTGTTAGGTTTATTAGAAGAAAGTAAAAAAAAATCATTAGTGGGGTATAGTGATAAGCAATATGTAATATACATTTATTATGATGTTTTTAAGGGAGATGAATTTATTAATCCATACTGCTACCACCTCTGCTTGTTCATATATTAATAAGGACTTTGAGATATTGTTAATTATTGCTGAATCTGATGCCATGTATACATAGCTGTTGAACCAGTGATTAATTACAAAAGTAATTTCCCCAAAATATTAGCCTTATAAAATATGTACGTTTATAATATCTTTTATTGGTCAAATTTATACCTCCAATGCTTAACAGTCATTCAAGTTTTTATAAATATTTGACAAAGTACTTTTTCCCCTTCCTCGGGGTCGGGGGTGCAGCATCCATTCAACAGTCACACAGGTGACGTCAAGATGTTGAACAGTTAAGAAAAGAAAGTGATTCCAACGGAAGACATTTGACTTAACTAGCATAAAGGTCACCATATCTTCCTGTCACTTTCTACATTTGAAAAGGTCTTTTGAAAATACAGCTTTTCACAATAAAACAGTATATTTTTTTCAACATAGCTAGATACTTCTGTGTAACCTGTCACATATTTTCATAGGTCAGATTTTTACTGCGGCAATTACGCCAAAGTGTTTGATTTGTGTGTGTGTGTGTGAGTGTGTGCAGAGACGTGTTCGTTTTTAGTTTAAAAATTACAGTGATAGATTAATCACCAATAGGAAATAACTTGAGGTTTCCAATTGTGTTCAGATTTTATTGTATTTTATATCTACCAGTAAATTCAGACATTTAAAAATAGAAATCATTCATATGAAATAATTTATAAATTAAAAAATATGTCATGAAATAAGACTGGATTCTTTATTAGACTACTCCGAAACTGAATTTGATTTTCTTTTGCAAAGAACAAAATCAAAAATCTAAGTGGTAAACAATTTCACACTTTTTTAATGATGAACTTATCTGATAAGTTGCAATTAACCCATATCCTTTCTTAATTCCAATATCCTGACATACTTTAAAAGCTTTAGAGTTCTGCAAAATTAGCATTATTTTATGAGAGTAGCAATACTGAAAGAAAGAAAAAAAAAACCCAAGTTTTCACTTATTTATTTATTTATTTTTCTCTAAGTTTACATCCTAAGTCAGTTAGTGTCTTAGGTTAGGTTCCCCGAAAAAAAAAAAAAGTTGTCAGGCACAGATTGCTTGCAGGGGATTTACTGTAGGAGTGCTTTAATGCAGTGAGAGAAGTAGAACTGTGACAGAGTTCAACAGAGGACTCATCAGAGGTTCCGGCCTACAATGAAAGACTCTAACATAGGCAGTAAGGAAGGGAGATAGGAAATAGAAACTGGTTTTCAAACTAGCTAATGCAGCCAAGTCCTTTTCTGCCTGCCTCCGTATACTGAACTAGCTCACCAGGTGAAGCAAACTCAGCCTTTTTCCTCCTTCAATACCACGTTGCCTTAGATGTGAGCTGAGGGAGCGGTGTCAGCGTGATAGAGTGAACAACGGGGAGGTCTGGGCAATAAGATCATGCAGCTAATGCTGGGCATGCCCAATCCTAGAGGTACTTCTGTTTTTATCCTGAATTGTGGGTGCCACCCTCCTTTTATCTTGGTTGGTCTGACAGAACTCAGTTCATGATGGGCAGCTGTAGCCTCACGGCCACTTAGTATTCCCTGGTCAGATAGGTTATTTCTAGCACACCAGGAGCTGTTTCTTTGAATGATGTGGGGCTCTCTCCTGCAGATGGCATGGACTTGCCATTAAACACTCTGTTGTTTTTTTTTTTTAAATGATGATAGTTTTTTTTTTTTTAAACACTCTGTGTTTATATTGTCATTCTCTTATTCTTTTATGGGTTTTTCCACAAATTCCACATGATGCCTTTCTCACCATAGATTTCTGCTAGGTCATATGGCCCAGGTGGCAGGGCTGCTTACTCTATAACCTAGATCTGCTACAGACACCTTTCTTGTTCTGGTCCCCAATCAAATTTGTTAGCTTTTAAAGTAACCTAGTAAATAGACCGGTGTGCTATTATCAGGTATTGTGTCTCCATCTTAGCGGGTGGGAAGTACAAAGTGAAACAATTTCCCTTTATTGGGGAATGTTCCAGCTATTCCAAACCATGGGAAGTCTAAAAAAATTACTAAGGTTGCAGACCCCTGAACCTTTGTAGGATTCATCTCCCATTCTCTGATGTGCATGTGTCTTACCAAGGCCCCCAACTTTAACTTTCTTTTGCTCATCTGTGCAATTAATATGATGGCAAAGATACAATGAACAATGTGATATCATGTCCAGACAACTCTGGACCCTTTGGAGTATATTATGACAGAAATTAAGAATTAACCCAATCTGAGTAAAGATGTAAATTGTAAACATATACTACTGCTCGTTCCATGAATGTAAACACACTTCTCATATGGATGAAAATAATATAATCACCAAATCAATGTGACCATTTACCTGAGGTTGTGTTGATTTGCTATAGTAGAATTACCATATCCAGCCTAGCAGTTGCAAATGAATCTACTTGATTTAATTTTTAGTAGATTCCTCTCAACCACATGAAGCCATCTAACTTTTGTAGAGGAAAGACTTGTGAATTAAATGGGCCTTGTATGGGGACCGCCACTGTCCTTTATATCTTTAAGGTTAGCACTAATCCCTATCATGTTCAACCTACTCATAGATTGTGATACCACTTTTAATTTACTACCTTTGCCAGGAGGGTGCAGTTTCAGAGACTAGCATTTTGTCTTTGCAATAGGCCAAGGAACTAATGGTGTGGTTCTGCCAGCCATATACTCTCAAGTATGTCCATCCAGACATTTTGACAAAGTTTGGATACAGGGTTCAAGTTGAAATTGATTCCTAGAATCTAAAGCTTCACCATGGCCTCAGATTTAGGGCTCATGGAGACCAGACAAAATAAATGGGGTTCCAGCCCAAGTTCCCCTCACTACTCAGCTCTACTCAGATCTTAGTCTACTCAGCTTATGTCCCATATGGTGAATATTTCCATGGTTCCCAGATATATATAAGATAAGATTTCTTATATATATAGATACATATAAGATAAGATTTCTTATATATATAGATATATATAGATAAGATTCTCTCTTATTTTTCAAGACTTCATCCAAATTAGCTTATTTGGCTAAAGCTTCATATTGAAAATGCTTGATCATTTTTTTTTCTAAGAAAGGACCAAAAAGAAACATCAGTTCCTTACATAATTCATACATTTAAAATATCTATATAAAAATCCCTCTTGGGGCACCTAGGTGGCTCAGTCGGTTAAGCATCAGCCCCACGTCGGGCTCCCTGCTCAGCGGGGAGTCTGCTTCTCCCTCTCCCACTCCCCCTGCTTGTGTTTCCTCTCTCCATGTGTCTCTCTCTGTCAAATAAATAAATAAAATCTTTAAAAATATTTAAAAAATAAAAATTCCTCTTTATTAAGTAACTTGATATAGAAATAATCATGCAATGTTATTTCAATTATTAAATGATTGCACCTGATTCTAACATTTTTGAAAAAATATGTTAAAGTGTCTTAGTTTAAATAACAACACAAAATTGCTAAAGATGAAAGAGAAGATACTTGGGAATGTATTGGATACTGTGGGAAAATAAGTCATAAATTTCCTTAAACTTTGTTTGAGATTCACAGCTCACTTATGCCATCTAGTGGTACTAAAAGAAGCTTCCCTTAAAAATTCACGATTAATACACTATTTCTCAGGGCTCTACACTTTTGAGTTTATTTTTGTGACTCTTGTTATGTGTCATTCTGTGGGAAAAGTTCCGTTAAATTGAAGTTCCATAGTTTTCTTTCCCTAAAGCAATTATGAAGTACTGTTTTCTGGTTAAAGCATAAGAAAGTTAAAATTACGTTGGATTTTGTCAAATGCTTTTTCAATATCTATTGTTACAATCATATGATTTTCCTTTTTTAGCTTGTTGATGTGATGGATTACATTAACTGGTTTTTGAATGTTGAACCTACCTTCCAGACCTGGGATAAATCCTACCTGGTTGTGGTGTAATTTTGTTTTACACATTGCAAGTCTATTGGCAGTAAGTTCCTTCAATTTTTGCTTGTCTGAGGAGTCTTTATGTCTCCTTCACTTTTGAAGGATAATTTTGTAGGACACAGAATACTAGTTTGATGTGTTTTTTTTTTTCCCTTTCAACACTATAAATATTTCCCTCCTCTCTCTTATTTGCATGTTTCCTCGGGAGAAATCAGATATAATTTATATCTTTGTTCCTCTATAGGTAGGGTGTTTTTGCCCTCTAACTTCTTTCAGGAATTTTTTCTTTGATTTCTGTAATTTGCAAATGATATGCTTAGGTGTGGTTTTGCTTGTTTGTTTGACTTAGCACGTATCCTGCCTGGGGTTCTTTGAGTTTCCTTATGTGTGGTTTGGTGTCTAACATTAACTTGGGAAAACTCTCAGTTCTTATTGTTTCAAACATTTATTCTTTTCCTTTCTCTCTCTTTTTCCCTTTGTGTATTCCCATTACACATATGTCACACCATTGCAGTTGTCCCATAGTCATGAGTTATTTTGTTTTGCTTGGTTTTTTTTTTTTTTTTTGGTCTTCATTCTGTTCACTTTTCCATTTTGGAGTTTACTATTGATATATCCTCAGGCTCGAAGGTCTTTCTTTAGTGGTTCCCAGTGTATTAATAAGCCCACCAAAGGCACTCCTCTTTTCTGCTACAGTGTCTGTGATCTCTAACATATTTCAGGGGGCAGTTCTTTCTTAGGATTTCCATCTCTGTGCTTATATTGCCCGTTTATTCTTGCTTGCTATCTACTTTATCCATTAGAGCCCTTAGCATATTAATTATAGTTGCTTTAAATTACTGGTCTGATAATCCCCACCAACATCCCTGCCATGTCTGGTTTGATACTTGCTGTTTCTTTAAATTGTGCTTTTGCCTTTTAGCATGATTTGTAATTTTTTCTTAAGAGCTTGATATGATGTATCTGGTAAAATGAACTGCTGTAAATAGGCTTTTAATAATGTGGTGGTAATGTGACAGGGAGGGGAAGTGTTTTGTAGTTCTGCAATTAGGGCTCATCTTTTGGTAACCCTACATCTCTTGTCTATGAACTTAACAGGTACTTCTCAGGTTTGTTTTTTGTCTTTCTTTTTTTTTTTTCCTGCCCTTTTAGGTGGAACCGAATGGCAGCGGTGAGCTGGAAGTGGGTATTTCCTTTCTCACGTGTGAAGGCTAGACTGGAGCTCAGTATCTTCTTTTCTGCAGGTCAGTTAGGCTCTAATAATACCACAGCAGGTTAGGTTCTGGTGAGCTCATGTCTTCTGAGGGCAGGCCTTGTTAAGAAAAGAGTGCTCTGGTGTACTTCAGAATGGTTCCTTCTTTCTCCTGCTGGAAGCATAGGGATTTTTCTCTGAAAATTATTGTGAGAACCTGGTCAAGCTCCTGCAGGTAAATCTCACAAAAATGTGGGGTCTCCCCTATGACTGGGTTCCCTGGAATGTATAACTCTCGTCTATGCGAAGCCTCCAGCAATTTGTCAATCACAGCTGAGAGTTTCCTACCCTGGCATTGGTGGTCATGGAAGTTTCTACTCATGAGTCTCCTCAGGTAAGCCGTGACACCCTATATTCACCTTTCTGTTTCTTTAATCTTAGGGCAGCAGTTTGTCCTGTGTCCTCACATCTCTTATGGATTCAAGAAGAGTTGTTCATTTCTCTATTCAGCTTTTTACTTGTTAGGACAGATTGGTGATGTCCAAACTGTTTACATGTGGGACTAGAAACCAGGAATCCATTTAGAAGCTTTTTACAAACACTTATGAATGCTCTTTATATATGGTCAGTATCCAATGTAGAAAATTTTGTTAAAATATACAATTATAGTGAATTTTTATTTATTAAATATCCTTGAAAATGTGATATGGACTGTGATATGGTTTTGAAGAAAAATATATTCTCTGTATTGGTTATAAACAGTACATGTACCTGTCACTGCATTAAATTTTACACTTATGTACAAATTACCCTTTGTAGTTAATGTTCTTCCAGTTCTCCTTCCTCTTACCACTTTAGTATATGCTGCCTCAACTTTCAACTGATGCCACCTACATGTTTCCTGAGCTATTCTCTGTTACCATACAGCAGGCAAGATTTAATCTCCCTCAAGACCAGCCCTCAACCTATGACTGAAGGAAATATATCTGGTATAAATATTCAGCTCCCTCAAGCCTGACAATGATAACTCCGAGGTTCACATTTTACCCTACTCCAGTTCCCGAGCAGGATAAGCTCCATTACTGTGGTAACTTGCATCCTAAAAGGATCTGTACAGGTTGCCTTCCCTTTCCTGTCTCACACCCCAGTATTTCTGGGCATTATCTCTAAAATATACTAGCTACCTTTGAATCATTGTTTCACTGTCTTTTTCTGGTGTCCCTTCCATAAAGACACATCCTTGTTCAGATGTTATAAAAGACATTCTGTGTTTTAGTTTCAGCAAATGGAAAATTTATAAAGAATTTATGATTTTCTTAAAATTTCAAAGAAAACCTCTGATGTGCTCTAGATATTATATAAAACCTAAGAAGAATAACTTTTAAATCAATGCTGGTGATCTTGCTAAGTGTTTTATAGCCCTTATCTTATTTAATTCTTCAACAATGTTTTGAAGTAGGTGATCTTTATTACTGTGATTTTATTTAATAAGAGAAAAAATAAAGCCTTGAGAAGCCAAATTCACAGAACTTTGGTTTGAAACTCAGAAAAGCTGTATCCCGTCAACTCCAAGCTATCACTTTGCTGTGGTTCAATATGTGAAATCAATCCATTCAAACGACTCATTCCCAATGAAAAAAAAAAAGAAGTCTCTAAATCTCTTGGAATTGTTCAACTTGAGAGCCTTCTTCTGTTTCACAGTACTCGCTCCTCCTCAGAATTTTACTTCCAGTTCTCCTGAGTCTTTCCGAGGATGCAGCATCCCATCTGGACCAAATTTTCTAACTACACCAGGATTCTCTTTCTTATCTACATATTGTTCTTAGATATGATTAAGATCAACTTAATCTGTTCTTAGATATGAAACAGATCAACTGTTTTTTTTAGTAAGCTTTCTGTGCCAACATTCTATTATAGTCATAGATCTTTTGAAGTCAGAGAGTTCCTAATTTTCTGCTAAAGTCCTTGCCTTCTGGGGCTCCTAGGTGGCTCAGTTGGTTAAGCATCTGACTCTTGACTTCGGCTCAGGTCATGATCTAAGGATTCTGGGATCAAGCCCTGCATCTGGCTCCCTGCTCAGCGGGGAGTCTGCTTGTCTCCCTCACCCACTGTCCCTCCCTCTGCCCGTGCTGTTTCTCTCTCTAAAATAAATAAATCAATCTTTAAAAAAAAAGCCCTTGCCTTCTGTACATATAACTGAATTTTTTTATATAATCAGGTGCCTTACATTCACTTTAAAGCCAGCATTCAACATAAAAGCTCATGTTCTTTTTTCCCCCCACAAACTTTCTTTATAAATAGGGTTTGAAGAGCAAGTAGAATTTCAATGAGGGGTATGTGTGTACTTGGATGCGTGCTGGTGCAGTCTCCCCCATCATACAGAGCTCTTCTAGTATCTCAATATTCCACTAGAGGGTGCTGTTTTAAGCAAAACTTTCATCCTGTCTTGTCTTTTCACAGAAATTTCTCTCTTTATGAAATAAAATATGAAGGTCTCATAAAGGCAGATTTTAAATACAGCAAAACCATTTTAAATAATTCAAAAAGGAGCATTATATTAAATTATGCTTCAAGATTTTTTTTTTTTTAAGATTTTATTTATTTATTTGACAGAGAGAGACACAGAGAGAGAGGGAACACAAGCAGGGGGAGTGGGAGAGAGAGAAGCAGGCCTCCCACCGAGCAGGGAGCCCGATGCGGGGCTCAATCCCAGGACCTGGAATCATGACCTGAGCTGAAGGCAGATGCTTAACGACTGAGCCACCCAGGCGCCCCTTCAAGATTGTTTCTAATAAAATATTACAAAATTGTGATGATTTTTTTTATGATGGATTCTTGAATTAGAATAAATCTTAAGAATAAGGCAAGATGAGAAGGCAATAAGAAATTGCCTTGTTTAAAGACAGTACCAAAGTTTCATCCACTTATCCTCTAAAAAAAAACCCTAGAGTTCAGTAAAAATAGAGGTTGCCACTTTGATCATTGCATTTGTCAGTTTTAAGAGAATTATATGCTTGGAAATACTAAAAACTTACTCCTTCAACTTATTTTAGTATCTCAAAGTCCCCAAATTAACCAATAATTTGAATTAAGAAATGAAAAGCCTCTATTAATTAGCATGCCTCTTGGAAATTTAGGGGGTTTTGGAGAGGTTTTTGACTGGCATTTACCCCCTCTCGTGTGGATATCAGCTAGAGTGGGGAGTTGAGTTCACCATACCCTTTGGTTCATGAAAATGATAGTCATTGGTCTGTACTAGGCATTTTTCATATTTTAGATCATTTCATTTCTCCCCATCACACATGTTTTCTCTTATTCTTCTTCTGACAATAGTGGCCAACTGTGATGTGTGAAATATATATATTGAAAAATATACAATAATGTTTTGTGTATGTATTTTAATTTCCATAAATGAAATTATGGTACAAATTTCATTCTGTTGCTATTTTAAACCCAAAATTATTCTCTTAAGAACCATGCATATTGTGTTCTCTCTATAGGTAAATAGATAAACAGACACATGCATATATGCACATTGAGGTTTCTGATATTGTGCCTATATAATATTCTCTCTTATGCATTTGCCAAGTTCTATGTCTTCGCCTAGTGATAAACAGTTATGTTGCCTACAATTAACACATACAGGACTGAAAAAAAAATGTCTTTCTACATATCCTTTAATGCATCTGTGCAAGGGTTTCTCTGAGTGCAATATTTTTCAGGAGAGATATTATAGGATCTTAACATATAGACAACTTTAATTTCACTTAATTCCAGATTGCACTCTAGGATAACTTCCCTAGTTTATATTTCCCTTTCACATCCTCATAAACACTGGCTTATCCAAAATTGAATTCTCTGTCTGTATAATGGGTATTAAATAATTTCTGTCTCTCTCTCTTTTTTTTTTACTTTCATTTCTCTTATTACTAATTAAGTTGAATATCTCTAAAGCATATAAATTGATCATACTTATTGGCAATTCTTATTTCCTCTTCCATGAAATATCTATATATCCATATATCTTTTAACAGTCCTTTGAACATCTGCAAAATTTATCTTAGAAGAAAATCTTGTTTTTAAGTAGCCAGACCCACTAAATCCTCATTTCGCAGTTTATGGTTTCTGACATGTTTAAGAAACACTTCCTATTTTATTCATTTTACTTTATAGTGCAGATCTCTCATTTAGATTTTGAACAATCTGGGAATTATTTTTTCAAAGGTAAGAGGTAAGGAAACAACTTCATATTTCATCATATTGTAAACTAGTTTCACAAAGTTATATTTCCTACTGTATTTGGTATTTTATGCTGCACAGATTCTATACTAAGTTCACATTTTGAAGTTCAGCATCCTAAGAATTGTGCTTCTTGGGACTTAGGTTCTTAGTGTTATTCTGTCCCTGGAGGCCCCAGCTCCCTCCTCTTTTCTCCCCTAACCAACACATGGTAGATTATAAACTCTGAGGGACTCTTCTCCAGAGCTTCTGTATCCTTCATAGGACATGATCTTTGGGCCACTGTCTATAATCATCCATAATACCAGAGGAGAGAAAACTCATGCCTTTAAAACAATCCTCACAAATCATGTTACTCTGCAGTTCTCCATCAATGTGATTAACTTTACTCTCCAAAAAGTTGATTTAACTTCCAAGGAGGATGAATACCATGGTAGAACAAAGAAGTAATTGTTTAGCTGTGATTCTCAAATTAGATTAACAGTAGATTGAATAAAATATTTTTCTTTTTTTCTTTTTTAAGATTTTATTTATTTATTTGACACAGAGAGAGCTGGAGAGAGAAAGAGACCGAGAAGAAGCACAAACAGGGGTAATGGCAGGCAGGGGAGAAGCAGGCTCCCCGCTGAGCAAGGAGCCCGACATGGGGCTCGATCCCAGGACCTTGGGATCATGACCTGAGCCGAAGGCAGCCACTTAACCGACTCAGCCAACCAGGCGCCCCTAAAATATTTTTTCTTTTTAAATATTTTATTCATTTATTTGAGAGAGGGAGAGGGTGTGAGCCAGGGTAAGAGCAGAGGGAGAGGGAGAACAGACTCAACCCTTAGTGCAGAACCTGATGCTGGGCTCGATCCCAAGACCCTGAGATCATGACCTGAGCAGAAACCAAGAGTTGGATGCTTCACCTATTGAACCACCCAGGTGCCCCTACTTTTTAAAGATAAAAGTATTTTACTTGTTAAAACTTGGGTTTATATATCAAGAGTTAAGCCTATTGTGAAGTCTTGAAAGAAGAGATACAGAATGTGATAGAAAAGAAGTCTTGCCACATGGAGACCCAGCTAAGGGACCTGCTGGTATTTATTGTTATTGCCAATAATTATAGCAAGAACAAGCCAAAAAGCAATCAATCCCAGGGAGATATCCCATTGCCAATCTTCCTTACATACAAATACTACCTGAAGGGGCTCAAGTCATTCCAGTTTAGGGTTTGTTGTTAAACTTTACTTGAATCATATTACATTGGTTTAAGCCACATGGGCAGGACCACTCAGTAGCTCCTGTGTCACTTGTCATACATGGTGTTATCCAAGACTACTTGGACTTAAAAGAGTAGCTGCTACCACTTTATGTATAACCACAATGACTCCAGGGCAAGGGTGGCCATATAATTTCTATTTGCTTAGCAAGGCTTGCTGGGCCCTTTCCTTATTAGTCATGGTGTCTGATTTGACCTACCCTAAAATGAGGACAACAGTCAGTCTGGGAGACTCAAAACCACCAAGTTTCAGGTGCTAAGTTGCAGCAGGACAAAACTCCCCCCCCATTGTTCAACCCTTTTTAAAAGGAATTTACTTGTTTCAGGCAGGTGTCACTCTTGTACAAGGAAATTACCTCTCCTTGTTAGCAACTGCCATCTAAATAATTACTAACCCTGTAATTTTTCCATTTCATCCTGGATTCTATTTCGTTTTTGCTAGAGCATACACAAGAAGAGAGAGGGGTCACCCCTCCACATGGGGAAGCACTTGAATGGAAGAATTCACTCTAGACTTCGTGAGCATTGACAGAATAAGCAATTCTGCTTATACATGCAACACTGGAAACTACAAGGACAGCACATTGAATAATCTCAAAGGCTTCACCCAGGAATTTGCTTTAATTTTCCTTTTTCATTGCAGTTTGCCCAAACCCTGTCTGTTAAATCCAGGTCCACTTTTCCTCCTGGAGAACATAGACCAAGGGGTTAACACACAGGTGTTGGAGGCTATAGCCACAGCCACTAGGAGATCATGCTATTCATCTACTGCAACATGGGAAGTGCACAGATGGGAGGTTAGGCTGTGGGGAACTAAGGTGTGAGAGATTAGCTGGGAAAATTTTTCTCCTGTGTCCTTAGCTCCAGGGTCAGCATTTCCTCCTTACACGTGTATCTCCAGCCTCTAGTAAACACTTGACACCAGGGACCCTTTTCTGCAGACCCTCTCCTCCTCCACTGCTATGGGTCCTCCTTTGGCCACCCTTGTTCTTAGTATCCACTCTGCAACACAGCCACATAGAATGTGACTTGGATCCATGTATTCAACAGAGCTATAAAAATTTGCATCCTTCTCCTCCCCTAAGTTCACCAGCATATTCAGCCTTTTTCCTAAAGCAGATGAGATGAGGATAAATGGGAGAGAGAGAAACGGGTAAGTACAAATGGATGGGGAGAGCAGCACCACTGCAGTAAGCTAGATTTTGCATTTATTTTCAGTTTCCAGGAGATTTTGGTCTCTTGATCTCTCAGGTTCAAGAATATTTTAATGTTTTCTGGACACTTAAAGTTCTATATCCTCATTGCTGGCAGCATTTATTTCAGCTATAGGGTCCCTTATTGATTCCTTGTCACGATAGCATCCCTCCTCCTGTCTGACAAAAAGTGAGCCACTTAGGCAACTTGTTTTAATCCCACCTCTTGCTGCTCAGACTCATTCACAGTAGGACAGTGAGGTCCTTATTCTTCCATCTCACCCACATCTTTGGCAAAAGCATATATTAACTACTCCTAAGAAGTCTTCTCATAGTCCCGACATCAGCCCACCCAGACCCTCCTTCCTCCCCTTCCAGAAAGCTATGTCTGTGTCTCCATTTCATCGTTGTCAAAACCATCAAAGTCTAGGGTTTTATCCTTCATAAAAGCTAGCAAGTTAGTTTGTTACAGTCTTATGGATGCTGGCAGAAGATGCAGCATTCCAGGGAAGAAGATAAAAGAGGGTTAGGCATAATAAACAAGTAGCACAAGAATCTTATTTGCATAGATCCTCCTTACTCACCCCCAAATCCCACTGGAGTTGTGTGGAGGGGCCCAGATAGACACTGTGTATTCAGTGGGTTTTCATTGTAGCTGAGAAACACTGAGCTCAAGGAATTTACTGCTCTTAGGGTCAGCAGTAGGCAAGCCAGATCTTTGTCTGGGGGCATAGGTTATCTCTTCATTCAAGGTTGCTGGCTGCAAATGCAACACTGAGAAAGGCATGGGCCAAGAGGGGTCAAAGCCTTATATTCTTGGCATACCTGGCAAGGAGCTCAGGGCCAATGGTATATTGACTCTTACAACAGATAGAAGAAAATAAATGAAACATCATGGTTATTGGTAAGTGAATGCTGAGTACATTTTAACCTTAAAAGCAACGGACGATACTGCAGATGAAAATACTAATATTTTGAGTAAACATTTAATGTCCTTATGTGTCCAAACCACTGGACCAATTTATTTGAATATAAATACAAAATATATGAGATAAAAATTTTAGTAAATTTAATTTATTTGGAACTAAAATTGATATGATAAATCTCAATGTCACAATAGATAAGTGGGTAAAGGATATAAATGGGTAGTTTAAAGAAAAGGAACTGTAATAGCTAGAGATATTTGAAAATATTTCAATGTTAATTTCAAGCATACAAACGGTAACAATGTTTATTTATCAAATTTTATTATTATTATTATTATTATTATTATTATTATTGTTATTATTATGTGTTTTTAAGAAAAATGCCCAGTATTGGGAAGGGGTTTTTGGTCAATGTTTGTCAAAAGCCTTAAAATGTTCATATTTTTTAGTGCAGGAATTTATTTCAGATAATCTTTTCTAATGCTTTATTACAGAGCTAGTATTAAATACACTGTGTGTTTTTGGTACACTCTGAAATTCTGTTTGGAAAGTAGTAAATAGTAAAGAAATAAATGGTCCCTAAAGAAATGTGGAAATATGATAAAGATTTATTGTCAAAAATGTTAAGTGTTGGGGCGCCTGGGTGGCTCAGTCATTGGGTGTCTGCCTTCGGCTCAGGTCGTGATCCCAGGGTCCTGGGATTTAGCCCCGCATCGGGCTCCCTGCTCAACGGGAGGCCTGCTTCTCCCTCTCCCACTCCCCCGCTGTGTTCCCTCTCTCACTGTCTCTCTCTGTCAAATAAATAAATAAAATCTTTAAAAAAAAATGTTAAGTGTTCTCACCAAAGTTAAAAAAATAAATAAAGAGAGTGAGAGGAAACTTTAGGAGGTGATAGATTTGCTTATGGCATACACTATAGGGACGGTTTAATGGGTATACACTTATCTACAAACTCATCAAATTGTATATACTAAATATATACAGCATTTTGTATGTCAATCATACATCAATAATGTGTTTTTTAATTCATTTAGAAGTTATATATATATATAAAGAAAAATATTGAAAAGAATTTAAATGATTATCAGTAGGAAATACATTTTTTAAAATAAGGGTTTATATAGAAATAGAATATTTTGTCACCAAGAAAATGCTTTTTGTAAACAATCTACATTTTAAGTAGGAAAAAGCAGAGTAAGAACCTGCATAAACAACGTGATTGCCAGTTCTTAAGGAAAATAGGCTAGATAAATGCAGTGCAGAAATTATGATGAGAGGTTAAGTTACTGCCTCTGGGCAGTAGTTTATATAGCTTTTTTGTTACTTTGTGCTTTCTAATATTCCAATATCATGATGTGAGTGATACCATATTTAATTACTTGACACCATGACATATCTTTACATATTTTAACAAAAATTATTTAAATATTAATTTAAAAATTATATAAATTCTTATTTAAAATGTAGCACCCAAATGTTAAAATTAACTAGATTGTACACATAATTCTATTTTAATAGGCATAAAAAATAAAAAATAGTTGAAGTATGCTTTCAAGGATGTGACAACTGCATTTAATGTCATATCCTAGAAATTATCCTGGAACAGAAAAAAGACATTAGGTAGTAACAAAGAAAGTCTGAATCAAGTATGGATTTTCATTAATAATAATGTATTAATATCAGTTCATTAGTTGTGATATATGTACCATACTATATAAGATATTAAAAATGGGGAAAATTGAGCATAGGATATTTGGAAACTCCTGGTATTATCTTTGCAACTTTTCTGTATATCTAAAACTATTAAAAATTCTAAAAATCACTTAAAAATATTTCTGAGGTATGTCTCAAATTGCATAAAAATTTTAAATGAGTTCTTTAATTTTGAAAAAAGTAATGTATGTATGTGGTATTAAATTACAAGAGTACACGAGATGTTTTTATTTACAAATTACTTTGTCATCTATGTAAATGCAAGACTGATTTTCTACTGATTTATGTACACCTACCTAACTTACACAAAGGCTCTGAGAATCATTAACCATTTCTAAAAAAAATAATACATGAATCCTCGTTTCACTCACCCAAGAACTTTCTGAACAATGAAAAGCAGTTTGATTAAAAATGAAAGCCTAGGTATGATCAGATTCATCTAAATTGCAGATGTGGTGCCATAAATCACCTCTACTACTAAGCCCTTCTCAGAAGATGAGAAAAAAATTAATCAGGAGGTTGTTAATCCGGGATAATATACTGCAACACTGGTGCTGTAAATATGCTAAAAGCATAACTTGGCAAGCAGCCCTTCAGCTGATCTCTGAGTTTGAAGACCCTGAACAACCATATCCACTTATTTAGTACTTAGACACTGCCTGTGACCACTCATTTTTTAAGGATACCATCGGCAAGTATGGACAGATGAGAAAAACAGAAAAAGAGGATACCTAATTACACTGAGTACATAGCAGAGACAATGATCTACCTTAAACTAGATCCTGTAGAAGCATCATTTGATGACTACGGAGTTCATGCATATAGAAGTTGTTAATGTTAGCCCCATAGGAGATAAGGTAGCAAACCCCATGGGAGACTGAACGTGAAAACCGAGGTGCCCTCGCAAGTACAGGGAGCATGTATAAGGAAAGGTTATAACTTCCTCCAGAGATAGTGATCAGTTATAAGCCCTGTGAAGATTTAACTCCTGAGGGCCACTCTACCACTAAAATTAGACTTGTTGTTTAAGAACTCTCCTGAGAATTCATTCATGGGAGACTGCCAAGCAATCAAGATTTAGGAGCTTAAACTTCAGCTTGTTCAGAAGCCATGGGGACTCCATTAAAATTTGATTTCTATCTAATATTGCTGTAATATATGGAAAGCCTCATTTGATTTTGTCCTTTATCTTAAATTACTACTTTATTATTGTTATTGTTATTTTCACTGCAGTATAATAAAATAATAAAAAAACATAGTACACATAATCCCCAGAATGTAGCATTTCTACCCCATTCTGTAGTAGCTTAGAACTACTGTTATAGAAACATGCATCCATCCACAATATTTGAAACATAATTTGTATTTCTCTGCCTTTTAAAAAAAATTGGTTGAATGTTCCATTCTATGTTGTAGTATATTTTGCTGCTTTTAAAGAGAATAAGGTATACAATTTTCAAGAATTTTTTACAGCATTACTTTTGTTGCATTCAATTTCTAATGATTTTTAATGATTTTCTTTTCCAACTTTTTTTTTTTTACTTTTTTTTCTTCATATAACATTGATGAAGGAATCACTCAATATGAAGGATCAAGGAATATGACAGAAAGCTGGAATAAACATGAATTTGCCCCCCGCTTCTTCCCCCATAAAATCAAAGCCTGTGTTTCTGCATTTCTGTCCATTCTGGCTATTTATCTGTGATAATTTAATGGACCACTGACAAAACATAAATTATAATCTATATTTTATTACATAAAATATTATTCACTACATACATTATAAACATTGAAAATGAAACATTCCACATTCCACAAGGGAATAACAAAGCACTATGGAGTTTTTGAGGGGAGATCACCACATCCTCAGTAAATGATCCATGGTTTCAGGAGGGTAATTTGAGTCAGTTGTATAGGCTTGAATAATATTTTGGCATTTTGTTTTTGCTTTTGTTTTTATTTCGATCTCTGAAACAATGCTTCTTTATGGCCACAGAGAGAATGGGCCTCCCAGACCCCCAACTGGGAGAGCATAATTGCCCAAGGGCCCAGTGTCTGCACTCTGAAATCTGTTTCTGGGTATGTACATGCCCAGGGCACACTTCCCATGGGCTGCTCCCAGCCAAACATAGGAGGCAGCAGGGATCCTAAGAGAGACCCACTACTGGTAAACAAGGGACTCCTTGGACAAGCAACTTGGCTCATGGGCTCAACCAGTTCTTGTTTAAATTTCCCTTGAATGCATAATATTTCACTTTATGAATCCATGAGAGACTTTTTCCTTCAATTTATGATTTTAGCCAGTCAATATTTACAGATATGAAATCGTATTTTGTTTTGGTTCTGGCATTATATTTCATGTAATGCTTTTAATTTTTACTGTTTTTCCACCTCAATCTCTTATTGTATAACCTCTGTGTATATATTTTAATAATTGAATGGTCTACATATTCATTTTAGTAATTACATTAATAGCTGTGTAGTACAATGCACTTAAATTTCTATTGATTAACTCTCTACTATGAACAGTGATGAAATTAATACATTTTACATTCCCTCCTCCTCTCCTTCATCTGTACCTTCCAATTTTAGTTAATTGTATTGATTTTTTTGTAGTTACCTTTATAACCTCTATTATTGTTTATTTGATGTTTAACCCTTGCAATAAAATCTAAGAGAAATAGTCATACCAATTCTATCCTCTCTTCTGCTTTTTTCTTATTTATATCAATTATACATAATCAGGGCTTGTAATATTTATAGTCTGTTCTATATCAGAACCCTCAGTTATATTAGGCTAATTACTATAATTAAAAGATGTCAGTTCTCAACTTACTTCTGTTCATGAAGGAGTAGCCAAGATTGGTTTTACACACCCAGCTTAAAAAAAAAAAAAGAGAGAGACAAAATATATGATTCAATTGTTGTCTGACACATTGGACAACAGGCAGGACAGGTCAGTGATGCCAGAGGAAAGGGAAAAAAGGTCAGCCCCGTAATGTCACAGTTCTCTGTCTGGAATTTCACACACAGCACAGGGAGGCAGAACCCAGTGATCTTCCTGAGTTAAAGGGATGAGACAGAATTGGGAATTTGGGGAGGTCAAAGTGTCTAGAATTCACAGGGCAGAGAACCAGATAGGAAAGAGCAGCAAGGAAAAGGCAGAGCTAAACACTCCTCTCTGAGATTAATTCAATATAAAGGATCATGCTCAGTTGAAGAGTCCTTCAAGCTCATTAAACTATTGCATAATTTTGTTAGAATGTAATATAATGATATGTTTGTAAATGCCAGAGCATTTTAATCAGATTTAAAATGTAATTTCCTTCCTCTTCTTTATATAGTGTTTTATTGAAGGACTCTAATAGGACAGCTGCAACCATGGGAAGAGATTTTCATTCCCAGGAGAATATAAAGATACAAATAAGCCAGCAGTGTGGTCCTGACAGGTAAGGGTAGAAAGAGGAAATAGAGTTTGAGCATATGATGGCCAGATGGGGCTGCATTGTGTTAACAAGTCATTTCATCAGTATTAACAGCCTTCTGTTTTAGAGCTGAAGACTGTTTGAGGTTGGATCATATAAGAAGTTTGTTGAAGGCTATAAAGCTAATGAAAAACTGCTTACATATCATGAGTTCACTAGCTTCACAGTTGGACACCCTCATTTTCACAGAAGAATGGACTTCAACCGAAAAAACTTTCAGGTAGAAGAAGGCCATGGAGACTTCTTTTTTCTAAGCATGTGTAAGATCATTTTTAAAAAATGAACGCTTCGGGGGCACCTGGGTGGCTCAGTCAGTTAAGCATACCACTCTTGATTTTGGTTCAGACCATGATCTCTGTGTAAAACCATCATCAGGTGTGTAAAACCAATCTTGGCTACTCCTTCATGAACAGAAGTAAGTTGAGAACTGACATCTTTTAATTATAGTAATTAGCCTAATATAACTGAGGGTTCTGATATAGAACAGACTATAAATATTACAAGCCCTGATTATGTATAAATGATATAAATAAGAAAAAAAAAACAGAAGAGAGGATAGAATTGGTATGACTATTTCTCTTACATTTTATCGCAAGGCTTAAACATCAAACAGGGTCGTGAGATGGAGCCCTGCATCAGGCTCTGTGCTTTAAGAAGCTGGGTTGGAAATGGGAGAAAAAAGATACGACCGGCATTAGAGGCATGAGCAGGTTCAAAGGAGAGTTATCTTGTTTGGTTTTGGATTATTTATTTATTTTTTAAAAGTTAAAATAGGAATGACTTAGGTCTATATAGCACTTTGGAAAAGACTTAATCAATATGTAGAATTTTTTTGAAAGGGAGGTGGATGGGGGATGGGGTAACTCGGTGATGGGAAATATGGAGGGCACGTGATATGATGAGCACTGGGTGTTATACACAACTAGTAAATCATTGAACATTATATCAAAAACTAATGATGTCCTATATGTTGACTAATTGATTTTAAATTAAAAAAATTAAAAAAATAACATACCAGGATTGGACAGAAAAAAAAAAAATAAAGGAAAGCTCAGGATCAAATTTGTACAGCAAAAAAGTTATTTTCAAAGTAAAGCATTAGCAAGGGAGTCCAGCTTTCAGATCAACTTGCTCACTCGAAAGAGAAAAAGTAGTATTGATAGTTCAAATTTTTATATGGCAGTTGAAATTCTTAATAGAAAATAAATGGATCAGCTATGATAAAAGTCAGATATCCATGTTTATGGAAACATGGTATGCTGGCCTTGCCACAAACTTGGAAATATCTTATTAAAAATGATTGGATCAGATATGATAAAAATCAGATATTCATATTTTTAGAAATGTAGTGTGGTGGCCTTGCCAAAAACTGGAAATACAAAAAAATATATGAAAGTACAAGAAAGAGGAGTACAAGAGAGACAAGAAATGACTGGTACAAGTGAAGGGACAAAACATCTAGCAGAGCATAGTCTGAAAAATGAGTTGGCCTCCAGTGGGAAGTACAGAGCCCATCCTGATAGCCATTGCTCATTCTCTAAAAAAAAAAGTATAAAGCATTTAATAGTAGAATCTCTCTTCATTCTCTGACGTATTCTCTTACTTGGAGAATATAACTTAAAATATAATGAAAAAAGTGCAAAGTATATATTGACTTAAGAAAGAAAAGTGTACATATATCTGTCTAAACTTGTATTATAGTATGTAATGTTGACTTATTCAAATAATTATATTTATATTTGAGAATGCTCTGATAGAGTGTCAAATTCCTTCATTTCCCTTTTTCTAGATTATTTTTAAGGATCTAAATTTAAGCTTATCTATGTTTTTGAGAATGTTTACTTAATTACAAATACTGCATTGCTATTAAACTTACCATGACGCAGTTAGGAAGACTCTGTTGTTTTTTTTTCCTCCACAGATTGGAATCTTATTAAATCTATAGTATTTTTACAAAGCAACATGTGATAATAAGATAAGGCAGCAGATGGAGCTCTAAAATTCATTAGTACTTACTATTCTCCAGTCCCTTTTTATTGCTGAATATGAAGGAATTGGGGATTTCAGATGCACATACAAATACACTTATTGTTCTGTTCTCTGAGAATTCTATTTTTATAATTTTATTATGCATTCATTACAGGATGCTGGCATTTCCAAAATTAATGGATAGAATTATCCGACATTTAAGAAAATAATGACATGGTAATAAAGATTATTAGTAATTATTTATATTTCAAAATTTATGCTTCAATGTTAATGTGCTATGCTGTATAGTTTTTTAAACGGCATGCATTGAAACATGAAAAATGGTTGTTTTATCTTTTATTTTCCTTTTTTAAGCTAAGCTACAGTGAATAGCTGTCTGATAAGGTATAACTCAACAGAAAATCAATCTATGTATTATGGCTCTTGTATCTTCAAGTTCACATCCAAACTTATCTCCAACAATTAATTATTATGTAATTTCATCTCACCCTCATTAAACCTTCTTTGACTTACTCCTCTGCACGTAAAGTTAGCTGGTTTTCTTAGTGCTCTGTTATCAACAGCTGTAGCAATTTAATTGAGACTTAATAATTTAATTTTCTAACCCCCAACAAAAACTCTATATCCACAGCACCTAGCAAAGAGCCTGGCATGTGGTTTGTACTCAATAAACATTCACTTCATTGAATGACTGAGGTGTGCATTTGGAGTGTAAGAGAGAACAATGAAAAGCAACTCTAGTTAAGTAAGGGACTCACAAGGAAAATACGTGATGGAGAAGGAACTGTGGCAGATTTTTTTAAGTGCCTCATTTAAACCCAATAGTGACATAATTACCTTTGGTAAACAGAATAAAATTGGCAGCTTGAAAGTAACTCCAGACAAATTCTGAGGCCATAATAATAAGAGATACATTTATGACAGTCAATATCAAAGGTCAGGCAATTCACTTAAATGAGTGAAACAGAGCTGGTTACGACTATGGAAAACTGAGAACACATGCCATATATACAAAGGAGATGTCTACTCATCTCTGCTATGTGGAAATGTGGACTAAATATTCTAGATCTTCTAATCTTACAGGGGAAAGTGAAACAATAAATGTCACAATTTTATAAATTGTTAACTTCAAATTTTAAAAACAGTATCTGGTTTAAACAAATTATATTTGTGCATTTGATTTGTCCCAAAGAGAGCTTGCCATTCCTTGACTCAATAAGGCAATAGCAACAATGATGGAGAGGCAGTGGTGAGTTCCAGAAACTAGGAATCAGATTGGGTAGGAATTAATAACTGTAACACACATACACGCATACATAGAAATATACATTTATAGATACAGTAATATAGTACTTGAATCTAATTATTTGTCTGAACTATGGCAAATTTTCCAGTCTTCTTGTTCTGTCTTTACCTACTCCCTAATTTGTTTTAAGCCATATTTTAAAAAAGAATGCTCCAAAAGTTTTCTTTTCAAAATTGTTAGTTTCTCTTTTTATTTCACTCATTTCTCATTTAACATATATATATGTTATTTCATTACAAAATTAATATATACTCCTTGACCATCCAAAGCTATATCAAGGAAATACCTCCTCCTGATTTTATTCCACAGAAACAACCACAAATTAACAACTTGATTTATATTCTTTGAAACTCTTTTATAAATGCATAATTCCTTAAATATATACAATACACTGTTTTATGAATAGTTTGATCCATTTTTATAATATAAATTTATATTATACAATATACACACATTGTGTATCTTTATAGTAGCATATTATAATACAGTTCTGCAATTTTTCTTATTATGGATATCTTTCTACTATATAGGCATTTAACTTACTCAAAGTGAAATATATATAACCTGGAAAGAAAAATAAAGGTAGGAAAAATATAAAAACTGTACAAACATTTCTGTTCATTTTTATTTTTTAAAGATTTTATTTATTTATTTGACAGAGACAGAGACAGCGAGAGCAGGAACACAAGCAGGGGGAGAGGGAGAAGCAGACTCCCCGCCGAGCAGGGAGCCCGATGTGGGACTCAATCCCAGGACCCTGGGACCATGACCTGAGCCGAAGGCAGTCGCTTAACCAACTGAGCCACCCAGGCGCCCAACATTTCTCTTCAATAAGCAGAATGTTTCTACATCAGTGTAGACAAGAATTGTCCTTCCACTTCTTTTGTTTCCCTCTGTTGGTTCAAGTTCCTAAGATCATTCAATGACTTTTCTAGTATGAGGTTTTCTAGCATTAAGTTTGATCCAGTAGTTAAAGAAAGTATGTTGGGTAAAACACTGTCTTTATATAGAAATCAACTGATTTATTCAGGGACATTGCCTCCAATGTGTCACTTTCCTGAGAGATTTCTAAGAATAATTTGGATTACAAGTAAATTTAGCTCTATACCCTAGCTGTAAAACCTAACTTCCTGCCAAGGGAATTATTTGTTATATGTTTTATAACTCTATTATATGTATTTACCTAATTATTTTTTAAAAGATTTATTTATTTGTTTATTTATTTATGACAGAGAGAGAGAGAAAGACACAGAGAGAAAGAGAACAAGGGTGTGGGGAGAGGGGCAGAGGGAGAAGCAGACTCCCCACTGAGCAGGGAGCCCAACACCAGGCTTTTTTTTTTTTTTTTTATGTTATGTTAGTCACCATACATTACATCGTTAGTTTTTGATGTAGTGTTTCATGATTCATTGTTTGCGTATAACACTCAGTGCTCCATGCAATACGTGCCCTCCTTAATACCCATCACCAGGCTAACCCATCCCCCCACTCCCCTCTCTTCTAAAACCCTCAGTTTGTTTCTCAGGGTCCATAGTCTCTCATGGTTCGTCTCCTCTTCCCATTTACCCCCCTTCATTTTCCCCTGACTTGTACCTCTGAAACAATACATTATATGTTAAAAAAAAAAATTAAAAAGAAGAAGATAGTAGGAAGCCAACACCAGTCTTGATTCCAGAACCCTGAGATCATGACCTGAGCCAAAGGCAGATGCTTAAGTGACTGAAACACCCAGGTGCCCCTCTACCTGATTATTTTTATCAGCAAAACAGTACTCCATTTTATAGATATACAATGATGCATTTGCTGATTCTCTATGGGTATACATTTACTTGGGGAGGACTAATGTCCCTTATTTCTATTCTTTTTCAGGAATATCTTACCTATTCTAGGTACTTCTTCTAGGTGAATTTTATTATTAATTAAAAAAATAAATTAGCTTTGTTAGTATTCTGAAGGGAAATAAATTAAAAACAATAATAATTTTTACTATAATTTATTAAGTTCCTCTTCATGCCAAGCATTCCTGGCATCATTTAAATCTCATAACTCTATGAAGTAGACATTGCATTATTATTATGAATATTATACAAAGAAGAACATTGAGACTCAGAACCATTAAGTAACATCACCTGAGTTATATAGCAAGTGGGCATTAAGGCTAAGATCTGAAACCAAACATTAAAGCCCCTAACCTAGGGGTACCAGGGTGGCTCAGTCGGTTAAGCATCCAACTCTTGGTTTCTGCTGAGGTCGTGATCTCAGGGTCCTGAGATTGAGCCCTGAGCCAGGGCCAGGCTCTGCACTCAGCAGAGAGTCTGCTTCCCCTCTCGCTCTGCCCCTCCCCCTGCTCGAGCACATTCTGTCTCTCTCTCTCTCTCTCTCTCTCTCTCTCTCAAACATAAATAAAATCTTTGGGGTGCCTGGGTAGCTCAGTTAGTTAAGTATCCAACTCTTGATTTTGGCTCAGGTTATGATCTCAGGATTGTGAAATCAAACCCTATGTGGGACTCTGCACTCAGCAGGGAGTCTGTTTGACTCTCTCCCTCTGCCCCCGCTCTCTCTCTTTCTCTCTCTCAAATGAAATAAAAATCAATCAATCTTTAAAGCCCCCAACCTAAACCTTACTTCTTATTGGATTTTTATAGGGGGTGTATTATATTCTGCTTTGAATTCAAGAATTAATGTCTTTACAATGTTAAATCTTCCCATGTAGGAATGTGTTCTTGTCTGTGCATCTTTTCTAGTGCTCAAATTCATAATAACAATAATGTAGTATCTGTCATTAAGGTATTGTGATTTTTCTACAATATGCACATACATTTATTCACCATTTAGATATGTTTTTATACATCATCACTTTCCATATCATTTCATGACTCTTTTGATCATTACAGTGATTAATTTTTAGCCTTAAAAGCAGGTTAGTTTCAGAAATAAAACACTTTAATTAACTAGCAGTGAATTTAGCCTTTATAAAAACAAAGCTACATTTTACTCTAGGAAAGCCTAAAAAATAAAGATGTGTTTAAAATATTAGCAGGCAAAATAAACAGAAAAATGTGTATAATTTTAAAATATTGCTAAATATCCATATTTAAATTGTTGATCTGATTTAAAATTTTCTCCAAAGTGAGGTACAAGTAAAGTGTTCCAAGCAACTCAAATCCTAATTAGAAACCACTGCCTTTCATTCTGGTAGCGTGATGCCTGTTTCCTTCCTACTACCACCAAATATCAGATGAAAGTATAATCACTCATAGGAAAAAGAGGCAATAAAGAACTTTAAAAACATAGTGACCACTAGGGGGCATGTTCCACTTTCTTATCAGAGACTGCACTAAATTCTCTCATTTTCAATTTTAGGTAGCCCTGATGAACAGGTCAAGAATTTTGAAATCCATAACCACTACATAAAAATAGCAAAAGAATTTATCTGTATTATTGGAAGAGCAATTCATGCTTTTTAGAAACAATGTAATGGAAATGATAAAGAGACAAATCCAAAAGCAATTTTTTATTAATACTTGGCAAATTTTGTCAAAGTCACATACAAAGTTATGTTCATACTGCACCTATAATTTTGTAATACGAATATTTTTAGTTTTCCTTCATACATTAATTGTATATCCTAAGCATTCCCATAGTATTACATTACTTGATTAAATTTAATTTCTTTTTTATATTCCATCTTATATCTATAGTTACATGGTGCTTAAACTTCCTTTTATTATTGGACATTTAGGCTGCTTCTGGTTTTCCATTAATATAAACCATATTTTAAAAAGTGCACCAGTAAAAGTATAAGTGCAGGCCAACCTGGATTCATGTCTCAACTATGCCATTTCCTCTGTGAAATGTGGGGCTGGTTATTAATCATTTTAACTCTCAGGGCTTTTTTTTTCTTTCTTAAAATGGTAGATAATAAATAGTATCTACATGGCAATTGCTGTATCCACATGAGTTAAAATCCATAGGAAAAAATGAGCTCACCATATAGAACATACTAAACACATGCTAGCTAGTATTATAATGTATTATTGTTATAATTTTTTGTACTTGAAACTGCATTTCAGATTATTTCTCTAAAACAAATTTCTGGAAGTAGATTGGCTCATTCAAAGGTCAGTGATCCTTACTTCCAAATTGTTTTCCAACATAGTCGATCCAATTTATAATCTTTAAAGTTATTTTGAAATGTTAAGTTTCTTCATCAATACAAAAACAGACTATAACTCATTCAGAGAATAGTTTGAGAGCCATTAGAATTCATGTTGCACTTCATTGTAAAAATGGCAAACATGCATCAGAAAGTATTATGTTTATCTGATTCTGATTTCACCTTTTTTCAAAACCTGGTAACTTCTTAAGTTCCGTGCAAACATTTTATGTGTATATATACATGTTCTATTTTCTTAGGTAGGGAAAACAATAGTCCTCGTAAATCTTAGGAAGTTCTGTGTCTCAAGAAAGGCAAGAGCCGTGAATTTAAACATAATCCTCCCAAAATATGGGACCTGTTAATCTGTGAGAAGAACTTCAAATATGTCTTGTTTCTTTGGGCCAGGTATGTTAATGAGTATAGACATATGGTATTACCTTTGTCCTATTTCCTTTGACTTCTGTTGCCTATAACCTTTTCTAAAACCTAAAATTAGAAAGTTAAAGCATCTATTCAGCAATATGTTGTAAAATGACTATTATTTTGAAACTCACCTTAAATATAACTAATTAGAGCCTTTAGAATAAGTTCCACCTACCTGCTTTGGCTGCAATGCATTCAATTAATAAATGTACTAAAAGTGTTTTATTCACTCAGTTTGGAGACATGTCTGAATTTTTTTGGCCTTTTACTAATTACATCTAATTAGAAGACATATTGAAATATAGAGAACAACACAGTTTACATTTCTCTTTCTCTTTTTGAGGGGCTGCCAACTACATATTTGGAAAGAGCTAATTAAGAACCCAATTTCTTTTAGGTGCAAATATATTTACTAGTCTATTTCTTTGTACATCCATATGTCCAGAAAGCAGAAAGCCTTGGAAGTTGAATAGAAAACTAAAGGTAAACTAGTAAATAAAAACAAATAAACCAAATGAAGTTAGTCCTACCTTTGGGTTTTGGGCATTAAAAAAAATCTTAAAATAGGTGAGCTTTTGACTGACTTATTTATATAACACTCTTAAAAGATTTGATTACTTTGAAGAGAAAGATGTGGTTTCCTTAAAAGGATTTTCCTTAATCTTCACTCTTCCTGGGGCTTTCTGCATTTTAAATAAGAATGTCAGCAGATGTTGGTGGGGATGCGGAGAAAGGGGAACCCTCCTACACTGTTGGTGGGAATGCAAGCTGGTGCAGCCACTCTGGAAAACAGTATGGAGGTTCCTCAAAAAGTTGAAAATAGAGCTACCATACGATCCAGCAATTGCACTACTGGGTATTTACCCCAAAGATACAAATGTAGGGATCCGAAGGGGTATGTGCACCCCAATATTTATAGCAGCAATGTCCACAATAGCCAAACTGTGGAAAGAGCCAAGATGTCCATCGACAAATGAATGGATAAAGAAGATACAGTATATATATACCGTGGAATATTACACAGCCATCAAAAAGAATGAACTCTTGCCATTTGCAGCGACAGGGATGGAACTGGAGGGTATTATGCTGAGCGAAATAAGTCAATCAGAGAAAGACATGTATCATACGACCTCACTGATATGAGGAATTCTTAATCTCAGGAAACAAACTGAGGGTTGCTGGAGTGGGGAGTGGGGTAGGAAGGATGGGGTGGCTGGGTGATAGACATTGGGGAGGGTATGTGCTATGGTGAGCACTGTGAATTGTGCAAGACTGTTGAATCACAGATCTGTACCTCTGAAACAAATAATACATTATATGTTAAAAAAAAAAAAAGAAGAAGAAGAAGAAGAAAATAGCAGGAGGGGAAGAATGAAGGGGGGGAAATTGGAGGGGGAGATGAACCATGAGAGGCTATGGACTCTGAGAAACAAACTGAGGGTTCTAGAGGGGAGGGGGGTGGGAGAATGGGTTAGCCTGGTGATGGGTATTAAAGAGGGCACGTTCTGCATGGAGCACTGGGTGTTACACGCAAACAATGAATCATGGAACATTACATCAAAAACTAATGATGTATGGTGATTAACATAACATAATAATAAAAAAAAAAGAATGTCAGTTGGGCTATGTGAAAGCTCCTTACAAAAGGAGCAGATTAAAGGTCTGAAATACAAATAATTATTGAAAAGTAAGTTGCTGGACACTTCCTTTCTTCTCTGTTTCAACTTTGAGATAGGCAATGACATCATTGGTAAGAGAAAGTAGACCCTTATCTATTCAATTTAGAGTTCTTATTGAATTTGATAACTTGTTTCCCATCTTATTTATTAATATCATAAAGATACAGTCCTAGGAAAAAAGATTGTAAGTGGAAAGTACAGCATGCCAATCAGGAGAGTCATGGAAAACTAGATCAAGAAACCATTCACAGGTCCCAAGTCTCTTCTTGTTACCTATTTGGTTAAAGAAAGAAAGAAAGGAAGGAGGGAAGGAGAGGGGGAGAGGGGGAGAGAGAGAAAGAGAGAGAAAGAGAGAGGATAGAACCAAAGACATTTCCATGACATCAGCAACAAGTTAATCATTTACTGAATCTCTTTCACCCAGCCAAGAATTTAGAGTAAATATCGTGACTCATTAGGCAGTGACTCAGCAGTGAACTTATGAAGAGATATTTAATATAATTTGGAACATTAAAGAATGAAAATAAATATTCTACACTAACTTATCTGATAAGATATATTTAATTTAAGTAAAAATGGGGCACCGTATTACTAGTAAATCACAAAGTAAGAGACTTGCCACTGTCTCAGATCTTTTCTACCTCCTTCCAGTTATAACTGAAGAAAGTGTATTATGAAAAGTGCTCAGTAAGTCAGGTTTCCTATCCTTTTAACATCATAGCACCTCCTTGGAGATGAACCCAAGCGAAAGTGAAAGGCTTCCTCTTAGGATTTCCCCATAATTTCTCATGTTCTAAAAGTAAGACTTTCTTTCCCCCCTAAGAGATGTTCCTTTACTAGTGAACAGAGGTTACCACAGGGTCTTGGAAATGAATCACCTAAATGTAAGAAGTTATTTGTTCAAACTGAAGTTATTAACCTATCCCCACAGTAGCCTTATGGCAACCACCCCAGATTTTATGCATAAGTACCACAACTGTCTTATTTACTCTCAGTGCTAAGGATATCCAATAAATGTTTGTTAAATGAATGAATAAATGTTCACAAATATAAAATACATAGACCCTGCCTAATTGAGTAACCACATTTGTCTCTTAAATTATTTAAAAACTAGTGACCACATGCCCTCATTAAATTATTCCTATCAAGTTGGCATGTTTCCATAGTTTCCTTTTTTTTTTTTTTAAGATTTTATTTATTTATTCGAGTGAGAGAGAATGAGAGCGCGAGAGGGAAGAGGGTCAGAGGGAAAAGCAGACTCCCTGCTGAGCAGGGAGGCCGATGTGGGACTCGATCCCAGGACTCCAAGATCATGACCTGAGCCAAAGGCAGTCGCTTAACCAAGTGAGCCACCCAGGCACCCGCCATAGTTTCCTATCTTCATAATAGCTGTGTAAATGCTATCCCTCCCCACTTGGATCTGGAAAAATACACTTTTTGTTTTTTTAAGATTTTATTTATTTATTTAAGAGAGAGAGGGAGAGAGAGCGCACAAGCGTGGGGGAGGGGCAAAGTGAGAGAGAGAGGGAGAAGTGGATTTCCCACTGAGCAGGTAGCCTGTGAGGCCATCCCAGGACACTGAGATCATGATCTGAGCCAAAGACAGATGTTTAACTGACAGTGCCCCTGGAGAAATACACTTTTAAAAATATTTATGAACGCTTACTTTTTCACTGTTCTAGGTAACCCTTATAGAAAATATAAATTTTCAACATAATTCATTAATTTTATTTTCTCTTTATTCTCTTAATTAGAATGATGCCTTAAAACTCTGCATACACAGCCCCCCCCACACACATATCCACACACGTGTGCACACAATTTTAGAAGAAATACACCCTTCACATGCGGAAATTTTTAAGACTCAGCCTACCTTGCATTCCAGGAAACAGAAACCAAGGGTTTGAATTTACATACACATTGACCTAAGACTTTCTAATCAAATTGAACTCCCTTAGATACCTCTAGACATCCAGAGAGGGTTGAGAAGATCTAATACTGGCTAAAGAGAGAAACTGATGAGAAGAGCAGAAACTGTTTTCTGAAGAGGAAATGAAAAGAAGGATTGTAAATCCCACATTGAGCATGTCTGGGGAAGAGCCAAGATTCATATAAAGACAATTCTTACCTTTGGAGTTTTATGGGATGGTGAAAAACAACTAAATAGGATTAAGGTATATCATAGCATATAGCAAAACTCATGATTAAAGGGATGGAATTGAGTAAGGCCTGGAACATAAATACAAGCCACATTTACTTAATATCAAAGAAAGTAGAATAGTATATATACAGCCATAACACTAATTATAATTTAAATAATTTTCAGTCTTTCATTTTATAGTGGAGAGAAACTAAATATGAAGTAGAAAGTTTTCAATTGCCAAGAGAATTCTAAGTCCCTTCAGAATGATTATTCACGATTAGAATTACAGCAGAGTTTAAGCATGGAATATTAAAAAAATAATAAAGCCACTTTAACACATATATATGAGGCATTCTAATTCAGATATGAATTTCAGAGATGCAAAAATATTTTCCATATCTGTAGAAAACCAGTGTCTACAGTTTATCTTATTGGTCATGGTTGTATGTCACTTAAATTCTATGTTAAAAAAAAAAAAAAGAGCTTTCTAGTTGTTGATGTCAGAGGCATTTATTTTCTGTACAGAGGCCAGGTCCACTTTTTTTATTTTTTTAAATGTTGGAACAATCTTGAGTTTCATTTAATTCTCCCATCATTATTGTCACAAAATCACCAAGAAGCCCTCCTAATGTACTTTCACACATTCCAAGAAGAATCAGTCCCAGTAAAGAGGTATCTTTTATTTAGGGATTTAATTATTGTATAGTAGAGAAAAATGCAAGTACTCGTAAGATGTCATTCTAAGAAACTTTAAATTATGTTGTTCCCCCATGTTAGATTGCTTTTTTTGGTTCTTTAACATCTTAAAATGTTATTTTACATTCAAAGGTTATCTTTTAAATATATCACATTTATCTTTTTTTTTAAAGCTCTTTTTATTTCTTTGGCTCTTTTTTTAAAGACTATTTTATTTTTAAGAGCAGTCTTCAGCTCACAGCAAAATTCAGAGGGATTTATATTTTCCATATACCTCCTGTCCCAGTGCATGCATTACCTCCCCATTTTCAATATCCGCCACCAGAATGGTGCATTTGTTACAACTGATGAATCTGCATGAACACATCATAGTCGCTCCAAATCCACAGTTCACCTTAGGATTCAATCTTGGTGTTGGTATATTCTATGAGTTTGAATAAATGTATAATGACATGTATCTACTATTACAGTCTCACACAGAAAAGTTTCACTGACCTAAAAATCCTGCCTATACTCATCCTTTCCCCCACCCAATCCAATCCCTGGCAACTACTCATCTTTTCAATGTCTCCATAGTTTTGCCTTTTCTAGAATGTCATGTAGCTGGAATCATACAGCAGGTAGTCTTTCCAGATTGGCTTCTTTCACTTAGTAATATTTCACTTAGTATTATTAAATTTCCTTCGTGTCTTTCCATGGCTTGATAGCTGATTTATATTTAGCACTGAATAATATTCCACTGTTTGGATGTATCATAGTTAATTTATCCATTCATCTGCTTTAGGATATCTTAGTTGTTCCTAAGTTTTGGCAATTAACAAACAAAGCTGCTATAAATATTTGTGTACAGATTCTGTTTGTTTTTTTATAGCAAGATTTGTAGTTGTCCTTAAGAAGATAACAAATCAATGCATATTAATAATAAATTTAATCAATCCTAAAGTATAACAGGTAAAATATGAGAGTCCTTCCAACTGTTGCCCATCCTTAGTTCCGCAACACTGAAGTTATCTACTCTTAATATTTGCATTATACACAGGCCAAACATATAAAAAGTTATTTTTAGTATGGTAAGGCAATTCAAGAACAAATGAGAGAATGATACTGAGATCTCAAAAATTTCTTTCAGTGTGGAGAAAAAATGCATTTAAACCATCTGAAGTAAAGATTAATAGATAAGGTATCCAGGTATATTATATAGATATATCTAGTTTGCCTAGCTGTATCCTGTTTATACAGTTATATCCTGGACGAATGTATGACTCATCAAGATATATTGTCTGGACATAACTAGTTTGTCTATTCTAGCTCTTCTAGATATGTTCTAGAAAATAGTTAATGAGAAAAATACTAGAAATCTCAGCAAAAACAAAACAGTGTCTTTATTTTCTTAAATAAGTAATTTAAAATAGTGAGACACTAACATATTATTATTATTTTTTAAATAGTTTCATTCTGCCTACCCTTTTCAATAACAAAAAGTATTTCATAACCCAAGATAATATTTCTAGGAAATAAAGGGTCATCAACAAAATATTTTTTGTAATGTTGTGATTGTGTTTATAATTTAATAATATTGAGGCCTTAATGCTTATTTTTAAAGTTAGGTTTTAAAATACTTAATTTTGAGTTCTATTTTATTTTTATTTTTTTAAATTTTGAGTTATATTTTAAAAAGAACAAGAAGCCAAAAGTCCTATAAGCGTTTGATATTCACTAATTTAATAGACTCATGATTTTCCTTTTCTCTTGTAATCTTATTTATTTTACTTTAACTGCAATATTCCTTCTCTGACTTATCAGTTCATGAGTTCTTAACACCAACAACTTTCCAGGCCTAAAGAGAATTCTTAGTTCTTTTTCTACAGTTCACCTCATCATTTGCTAACCATATTTCAACAAGCTACTATGTTTACTTTTCATCTCCTGCTTCAGAATTTTCTGTGGTTTCCCTTCTTTCCTTGTAGAAGTTTTACAAATAAATCTTCAGGGTATTAGAGCATAATGTCTTCTTTTGAAACCTCAGAAAAATACTTATATACAGTAAAGGACTGGCTTTCTTATTATATTTGGGCAGAAAATATCAAATAAAAGGAGACCATTTTAGCCACAAAAAAGTAAATATAGCTTATAAAAAAATAAAGTGGTAAGAGTCTATCTAATTTCATAAGTTAAGAAAAACATCTCAAAAATAAAAGTCTAACAGGAAAACATTAATTATACCTAAGTTTCATAATGACTGCAAGTATGTTATTAAACATATATAGCTGTCCAAATAAAGTATTTTGAACTGTTTTTTTCATAAATGCAAAAAAAAAAAAGATTCTCCAAAAGTAGTTAAGATGTCTGCAGTGATCTCCATAACCCTGCCATGTCTACCCTATGACCCCACACCATACTCTTCACTCTCACCCACAGGAATTCTCTTTGTACCTCATGTAGGCCAGCTACTGTCAGCACCTTTGTGCATTGCTGTCTATTTCTCTTGTGACTTCCTTTCCCCAGGTATTTACACTGGTGACATATTCTCATCATGCAGGATTTAGCTCAAGTTTCATTTCCTGACCATATTCTCTAACTAACTTCACTGATACTGGTTTGCTCTCTTTTCCTTTTACTCTATTTTACTGTTTTAATAGCAATTATATCTTCCTGAAATTACAATGCTCATTTAATTGTCTGTTGCCTGTCTTCTCCCAAGATTTAATCTTTATTTTGTTACCTTTTTATCTTATTCCTTTTGTATAGCCCACTTCCAGAAAACTGAAGGCCACATAATAGTTATTGAATATATACTTTTATGATTATTTTAGTCTATTATTGCTTTTAGCAGTTTAACAACATTAACTCTCCTTGATTGAGCATTGAGGATCATAGCATTTTAAAAAATCAAAGGACTTTACATTCGTAGAGACCAGTTACCTTTTCAATGTTAGTGTCTAATTTAAATAACATTCCCAGGTTGAATTTCCTATAATGGAAATACCTTCTAATAAATGTCTTTTCAATATTATTATAAAGTTATTTCACACAGTAAAACTAAATTAATTTATTAATTCAACAAATATTTTATTTATCTAAGTCCCATTATATACCAGGGAATGTTCTAGGGGTTGGGGTATATGTTTATTTTTAAATAATCTCCACACCTATTGTGGGGCTTAAACTCAGAATCCTGAGATTGAGTCACATGCTCTACTGACTGAGCCAGCCAGGCATCCTGGGATATATTACTGAACAGAAAAACAACAATAAAAAAAATTCTTATTTTCATGAACCTCATATTCTAGAGAGGAGAGATAAACACATGTGTAAGTGTCAGAGTACATGAAAAGGTGACATGTAGAACAGGATGAGTGTGATCATTGTACCTATAGGGTCAGGGAAGGTTGAAATTTTAAAGAACATGTTCAAAGCAGATCTTAATAAAGTGAGGGAGATGTGTATAAAAATGTGGAGGTCATTCCAGGCAGAGAGAATTGTCAGGATAAAGAACTTAAAGTGGGAAAAGAGCCTGGATCCATGGAGAAAAAGCAAGGAGGCTAGGATGACTAGAGTTGCATCAGTTAAGTGGAGAAAAGAATAGGAGGCAAGGGGTGTGTGTGTGTGTGTGTGTGTGTGTGATGTTAGGACGTTTTAGGATGTTGTTGGATATTGTAAGAACTTTAGCTTTTACTGTGGGTGAAATGGGAAGGCTTTGTACAGTGCAAGTAATGATGTTATCTGTTTTATGATTTAAAAAGAATACTCTGGGGGTGCCTGGGTGGCTCAGTCGGTTAAGCGGCTGCCTTCTGCTCAGGTCATGATCCTGGGGTCCTGGGATTGAGCCCCACATCCGGCTCCCTGCTCAGTGGAGAGCTTGCTTCTCCCTCTCCCTCTGCCTGCCACTCTGCCTACTTGTGCTCGCTCTCTCTCTGACAAATAAAGTCTTTAAAAAATAAATAAAAAACAAAAATAAAAAGAATACTCTGGCTGTTGTATAGAGAATATACTGTGGTGATCAAGAGCTGGAGAAGGGAGGCCAATCAGGAGTATACAGTAGCAATCCTCAAGGAAGATGACTGCGGCTCAGATCACAGTGGTTGTGGTTCCGTTGGTGAGAAATAGCCTAATTCCAGATATATTTTGGAGGGAGAATCAGAAAAACTTTTTGTCTTATAGAATGTGAAGTAGGGGGGGAAAGAGAGAGAGAGAGAAGTCAAAACTGACATCAAGTTCTTGACCTTGGACACTGGTGTGTCCAAGTCCAAGATAAACTGAAAGGTCAAGATTAAGCTCAAGAAAATTAGTAGGGAGGCTAGTGCACCAGTCTAACAGGTAACAAGAAACCTAAACTAAGGCCATGAGAGTAGAAATAGAGAAGAGAGTAGATATAAGCTTTATTTTGGGGTAGAACAATAAAAAAAACATTAACCAAGTTAACAATAATAAACATTTACTGAGCAATTACTATGTGCCAGACTTTGTTGAAGACACTTACATATTAATATATTTAAACCTAATATAAATAATAAAGCAAGGTATTCTCTAAGGCAGTTTGCTCATAAGAAGAAATGCCAAGAACTGGTAACTAATTCAGTGTGTGTGTGTGTGTGTGTGTGTGTGTGTAGGAGATGGAAGTGGTGGTATTGATTTATTCACAGAATTCCCATGAAGAACATTTTGAGAAATATTCCCTTTTTTGGGCAATTCCATTCGTCTTACTCATCACTACCAGATGAATTTTCCTCAAATACAACTCTGGTTATGTCTACCTTCTCCTCAAGAAACATGTAGTCCCCCTTATGTGGGGGACTACATGACCCATAGGACAAAGGTCATCCTTGTTATACTAGAACCCATAATTTTGGAATAAACAATCTTTCTAAATTCATTTCCTCTATAACTTTCCTCACATCTCATGATTCAATGAAGAGCAATAATCTCTTTCCATTCACAAGCCTTACAATTTCCTATTTCAGTATATTTCTATCTAACTAGGAAGCACTTTACTCGTGACCTTTTTCCTCAGTGTTTGCCCTCCTTCCAGACCCAATCTAACTGCCACCTTTTTCTTGAAGTCCTCTCTGATCAAACTCATGCCTTTGACTTACCACAGTATTTTAGGTAAAATTGTTTTATGGCTCCTTATTATTTTTTATATTGAATTAGCAGTATTCATTCAATAACATCCTTTCTAAGTGTACGTAGAAATTTCAACAAAGGGAGGCAATGTATATTCTAACAAGAAGACATATGATAAACAAACAAAATAATAATGAAATTCCATGAAATTTAACTAAAATGAAACAAGTTACATGCTTAAGGTCACATAGGTAGTATGTGATGGAGCTGTGATCTTATCATTATATTACCATCTCACTATACTATATTGTAACATTCCTTAGTAATCTGAAAACAGTTCCTCATGACTGAAACTTTCTTTGTATGCAGAAGTAACAGGGGATGAGGCTGTGGATGTATGCAGGGACTAAACCATCAAATAACTTAAATGCCATAGACTGTTTGGATTTTATCCTCACACTAGATGGGAGAAATGTGAGGATAACATAAAATCCCTCCTGTGTAAGTTTGGATTGTGCCCTGCACAAGGGCATCACAACACCATGGATGTCATCTTATTATGTACATTCACACCCTGGATATGCACTAGCTCTGTGAGAGCTTAGAGTAGGTGTGGATAGTTCTATCCCTCATGCCTAAGTTGTTGAGGGAGAACCTTACACTGTATAACTCTATGCTGTATACATGGCAACACACATGCTCAGGAGAACATGGACACACAGATTCATTGGCAAAATCAAGTGAGCTCAGCTGTTCCCTGTCTGGACCATACTTAAACATCTCCAAAGTCACTTCTATTTCCTGCCTACTATAAACATGATGCTACATGGGGTGGAGTAGGATGTAAAGTGTGCTTGCTACTGACAATATGTGTGCCCCTATAGGGGAGAGGCACTGTGAGTGGGCAAGTCTGGGCACATGTGGACCTATGCACTCTGATAATATCCCCAGCATCAAGATATTGTGTTGTGCAATAATATTCTAAATTTACTATAAAAAAACCAATATGTATGTTTGCATCTATTTATCTATACTTGAGGAAGAACAGCTTCTTCTAAATTTCACAAAGGTACCAAATGGACTAGAGGCATTCCCAGTAATGTAATCAAAAGTAAACTTTATTCAGGTCTTTAACTCCTTCTACAGGTAAGTATTAAGCTCTGAGTCCAAACAATACATCTGAAGATGCTGTGAAAGATGAAGTAGGCGGAGTTTACAACATACACACAGAGAAATTAAAAGGATATTACAGAGACTAGGTGAACAGGAGAGAAACAATAGAAATAAAGAAGAGGATCAGATTTCCCAGATACCTCAGCTAAATTTGATGGACCCTGATAGTTATTTGAATGAATATGATGTTGAAAAGGGGCACAGGAAAGGCAAGGAATGAAAAAGAAAAGGATTACTAAAATTCCAATTTCCTGTTTGCAGTCACTGGGGGAAATGATGGCAAAATCAAGGCAAAGCAGTTTTGGTGTGCCAAGGGATACCGTAAATGCCACTTTTAGACATACTGTGCTTATATCATGGGTTATGTATGTACTGGAATATATTTGTGTTTGTGTGTGTAATGAATGCATGAGCTTTCTCTGCATTAAACAATCAAGAAACTTGCTAAGCACTTATGTAAATTTTCTCCATTGATTTTCACAAGAGGTCATTTTATAGATGAAGAAATTTACCAAAGCCACCAATTTGAAATAGGATTAAGTCAAATTTTAAATTTAGAAAATTGGCTTCTAATCAAATCTTAAACTTTAATATATGATACTAAACATATAATTAAAAAGAACAGGTGTGATATTTGCCAAATCAATGGTAAATAACATAAATGCTATTTAAGTTAGAGGAAGGAGATGGGCAGAAGACAGTCTACGTAGACTTCTCAGAATACAAGGTACTTGAAAAGTCAACTTTTTATATAACTGGTCATACTGACACTCATTCCCAACTGAGGAAAAGTATGATGAAAGAAGTATAAATACTCAAGTGAGACATGGATAAAAAGAATAGTTTTGTTGTTGTTTTTGAAGTTGCCAATCTGGATGGCATTAGTTGGACACAAGGTGTTACAAGTAGTTTGAGGCCAATGATAAAGAGTTTTGTATTTCATATTAAGAGGTTAGATTTTATCCTGTCAGCACAGAGAAACAATGAAAGTTTTTGCGAGGGAATGACAAGCTGACATGGTGTTTTAGTAATCTGCCAACAATGCAGGAAATGATGAGGAAAGAAGAGGGCTGCTAAGACCAGGTAGAAAGCTATTCCAATGACACAGGAATTTTATTGATTATGGATGTGATACCAATATGGTACAAGAGAGATGAACAATGTCATGCAAGACATTAAGAAAGAAGAACCAATGAGAGTGCTGACTTTCTAGATGGGGTTGAAGTATGGAAAGAATAGACTAGAAGTGAAAGAAAAGGCTCCCAAAAAGCTGGGAAAACAGAAGAATTAACAACATTTACAGAAATAGTAAAGAGAGAAAGAGAAACAGAGAAGAAGAGAAATCATTCTGTATGTTACATAAACATAAAGCAATTTCTCATCCATTGTAGTGGGAAAAAAATGAAGTTCCTATTAAACTCATACTTAAATAGTACAACTTAAAACTTATTGAAATATTGATTATTTTCAAACATTGGGCTCCTATTTAGCAAAACTGCTTCCTTTCAGAGTGAGAGAAATATTTATTGTTTTTGTTTTATGGGGATTTTTTCCCTTAATTTTAAAGATTTTATTTATTTGACAGAGAGACACAGCGAGAGAGGGAACTCAAGCAGGGGGAGTGGGAGAGGGAGAAGCAGGCTTCCCACTGAGCAGGGAGCCCGATTCAGGGCTCGATCCCAGGACCCTGGGATCATGACCTGAGCCGAAGGCAGATGCTTAATGACTGAGCCACCCAGGCGCCCCATCCCTTAATTTTAAATATATATTTTGATGTTACTGTCTCTGAAAAGTATGATTCATGGAAGAAACGAGGGGTGTGTGGGTGTGTATGTATGTTTGTGTGCATGCATGGCTGTGGGTACATGTGCATGTGAGTGCATATGGGTGTGTGTATCATAGTTAAGAGTTACCGGGAGAAGACAGGAAGCAGAGAAATAATGAGAGCAGGAACAAGGTGGAGAAATATCTTCATCCCATGTAGATGGTGTAATCTGGAATGAGAGTCATGTCTCTCCTCTTCTATACTGGAACTCCACATGTCTCTTTATTCCACATGGAGTAGAGCTAAGGTTCTTTGCTTAACAGGTCCCACACCCTTGTGGTTTTATCAATAAGTATTTTCCCCTACTGTCTTGGCCAGTTCAGACTGCTATAACAGGTTTTCGTAGACTGATAGCTTAAACAACAAACACTTATTTCTCACAGTTTTGAAGCCTGAAAGTCCAAGGTCCTAGTGTGTTCAGGTCCTTGGTGAGGGCCCTTCTTCTGAATCCTCACATGGTAGAAAGGAAAAGCTCTGGTCCCTTCATCTCCTTATAAAGGTACTAATCCCATCATGGGGGCTCTACCTTTGTGACATAATCTAATCTTAATAATCTCCCAAAGGTGCCTCTAAATACTGTCATGTTGAAGATTAAGGTTTCAACATACAAATTCTGGAGAGACACAAATATTCAGTCTATATCACCTACTGTTTTTAATGTCTACACTATAAGCAGGAATATAAAAAAAAAGGAAGCTTTTGTTAATTAGAACATCCTTTCCTTAAGTATTTTTGTCTTTGCTGAAGTTATATTGAAATCTCCACTCAACTGTCCAGGAAATTTAATCAATGCACTTTGCAGTTATAGACAGGAGACTGCATTCCAATGCAGATTCTGTCACTACGTAGATATGAGTAACTGAGGAAGTCATTTAGCTTTCTTGACGCTTTAGTTTCCTCTTCTGCAAAATGAGAATATTTAACTTGGTGTTTTCTAAGAAATCCTTTATTTATATAGTTCTCATTATATGGTTCAAAACTGTAGCATGCACCATTCAATTGTCAATAAAATATTTTATCAGTGTAATTCCTTTACTTTTTAAAGCTCCACAAAAATAGACAATTTTCCCAATAACTATTTAGAAGACAGTATTTATGATACAATATTTTTAAAAGTTTTTTTTTTTTTAAGATCTTAAAGAGTTGAGGTAGGAATTAAGATTTTTCACTTGTGCTAATTGTTCTTCAAAATAGTGGAAACTCTCCTCATGCCAAGGAGCCAGGAGTCCTGCAGGCTATAATATTAGTCCAATCTGTGCTGTGAAATAATCTCATAAGCACAGTGCTGGTAGGGGGAGTTGTATGCCTCTTTGTGATGTGGCTCTGGAAATCTTATAGGATTCTAAGATTGAGAAATAATTGCCTTTTAATGCCAGTGCAGTTTTTGGCAGGGATGCCAAGTAGAGAAAAAGCACATGGCAATTTGATAAGGATGAATATCCTCTCAGACAGGGACATATGATCACTTGAGCTTTCCTTCCCCCACAAATGACTTCCAGCCAAAGCATAAAACTCCTTTAAATATTACTGAATGCTGGTAAGTCAACAATTCAGACTCTTACCAGAAATACATGAAATCTAAGCTAATAAAATATTTTTCTATTGTATGAATGAATTCTCAAGTTGTGTATCAAAGGGAAAAAATAGTTTCCTAATTGAAAGGCTATATGTTATAGGCACAGTCTATAAACTTAACAAGCAAGTCCAAACACTTTCTCTTCTGCGCCACCTATCCCCCCCCTTAGATACCACAGTCATGCTCCCCAAATCACTTTATAAACATTTCACAATCAGTACTGACAAAGATACTAAGCTGCCTTAGTGGCTTTGTTAAAGGCTTTCACATAAATAAATACACTATACAAAAATCAAGTGAAAACTGAAATGTTAGCATTCATCTAAACTGTCCACTTTGTCAGTAATGTCGAATTTGTTCTGTGTTGGGGCGGGGTATAGCAATTCATAAAAGACAAGGAACACTTTTTAAAAATAAAAACAGTATGTTTATATATGCAAAATGGAAACATAAACACTGTTTTTTTTAAACAATTAGGAAATGCTTGATGATATGCAAGTATACAAGGGAAAAGAATAATATAAGTACACAGGGCTGGGACTAGGGGGAGCATAGTGAGATATTCAAGTTGGGAGCAAAATTTAAGAGGATGCAAAAGAAAACCTTAATAATCAAGATAAGTAATATTTAATGTAATATTTTTAAAATAAAAATTAATGCTAAAATTCCATGATAAAGTCTAAAAAAATTAAATAAAAAACAGGATTGGTATTTCTGATTTTTCCTTTTGTCTAGGCTTGGTTTAGAACTGCAAACACCAAGCACATTTTTTTTTTAAGATTTTTTAAATTTGAGAGAGAGAGACAGAGACAGAGAGAGAGGACAAGCAGGGGGAGGGGCAGGACTCCCTGCTGAGCAAGAAGCCCAATGCTGGGCTGGATCCCAGGACCCTGCAATCATGACCTGAGCGAAAGGAAGATGCTTAACCAAGTGAGCCACCCAGGTGCCCTAATTACCTTTTAATCATATATTTCAGAGCTTAGAAAAAGTGCAGAACTTAAAAGAGTCTAGCTTCAATATAACATTCGAATATTGTCGTTTTTTGGCACTAAACACATTTTGCAAATATAAACTATAGCCTAAAACGTTTATATTCTAAATATATTAGTTGTCTTTCTTCAAGTGTATGCTAAGATCTTTAAGGCAGAGGCCATGTCTTAAACTTTTCTTATTTCACATGTTGTCTCATAGTGTTATACCTATAATGGTTGCTTGATTAATCCTTATTAATAAGCTAGTTAGATTAAATAAATGCTGATGATTTACATCCCCATTAGCCCCCAAACTCTCTTTTGTAATCTAGTGACATACCTAAAGAAATACAGAACAAAAGAGACTTGTACACTGACAGACAATATCTTATTTTTTGATATGTTTTAAATGTATTGAAATGTATCTTTCATCTTTTTTTTGAAGAAAACTGAATTGCCTGTCAAATGATACGGAAGTACTATACTTCTTTGGAAACAACAGGGAAAACAATTTTATATTTTCAGTTTATCAATGTAACCAAGGTATATTATTTTTGGAAAAAAGTAGCTTAATGTGAAATATAGAATAAGGACAATAGAGAAATGAGAGAAAATAAAATTATGGAGTGTTTCACTTAATCTAACACTTCAAACAGTAATTCCCTTTTTTTTTTTTTTTAAGATTTTATTTATTTACTTGACAGAGAGAGACACAGCGAGAGAGGAAACACAAGCAGGGGGAGTGGGAGAGGGAGAAGCAGGCTCCCCGCAGAGCAGGGAGCCTGATGCGGGACTCAATCCCAGGACCCTGGGATCATGACCTGAGCTGAAGGCAGTCGCTTAACCAACTGAGCCACCCAGGCGCCCAGTAATTCCCTTTTAATAGAAAATAGAAATATGGTTGACATAAAAATATAGGTGAAAATATGCTTTAATTTTTATCAAATGTAAGTCAAACCTCTAAAAATTATATACATGAACCAGTTTACTTGCCTACCAATCTTTTATTTTTCTTTTGCCCATAAATTTTCCTCATATTTTGTTTATATGTAGCTATAACTATTACTCAATCAGCAAGATGTTAGTTTACAAAAACAATCTAATGTTTCTGTAACATGCAGAAGGCAATTAATACTCATAATTTTGTACCATTCGGTACATTGTACTCAAGTCATCTACACTTATGTACCTGGCCTCTGTCAAACAGGTATTCCATTTCTCTGACAATCATAAATTGCCTTCTCAAGCTCAAAATTTTTGTGATACAGTCTTCTATCTCACATACTCTAGTTTTACTATATGGTGACTATTACGTGTTGAACTGTATCACGCCAAAATTCAAGTCCTTCCTACCCCCCCAGTATTTCACAATGTGACCTTAATTGGAGATAGGGTCTTACAAAGGTGATTTGGCTACAATGAATTCATGGGGGTGGGCTTTTATATAACGTGTCTTTATATAAAGGAGGAATTTGGCCACAAACCCTTATTTGATATGAAGATGAAGGCAAAGATAGCAATGATGCTTCTACCAGCTATGGAATGTCAAAGATGGCCAGCAAACCACCAGAAGCTAAAGAGAGGCATAGGATAGATTCTCTCTCGCAGCTCTCACAAGGAATCGATGCTGCTGATACCTGGACTTCTAGCTTCCAGAACTGTGAGACAATAAATATTTGTTATTTAAGCCACTCAGTTTGTGGTACTTTGTTATAGCAGCATAGCAAATTAATACAATGACCAAGTCAACTTTTAACTGAGATTTAAAATAATTTTGTTTTTTTAGTTTTAAGATATTTTATGAACTGCTTAATCAATTGGCGTGGTGAATTTTTCATAGCTTTTGAAAGCAAAGATTTTGTACGTTGGCTTTATCTCTTACATTTTCACACAAACAGATATACATCTATATGCCATTGATTTAATAGGCAGGTGGGGGAATGATTTCAGAGGCAATAAATTAACTGTTATGCTATGATATGCAACAAAGTTTCATTTGCACTCAAATAAATTTCCCTTAATATGGAAGCAGATATTATGAAGATACACAAAGTTCAGTAGTATAGCTTTACAATGAAACTCTCTCTTCCAAAGAAATATTCTATATTAAGATTTTGTTATACGTATGATTTATTTTAATAAAAATTGATGTGTTCTATAGGTGAAGTATTGTAATGGAAAATAATCTGAAGATGGAATGCATTTACTCTGCATTCAAGAAATTCACCCTTTAGTAAGTTTAAAATGATTTCAATACAGTATAGTGGGACTATTAGTAAAAGTATGCTCAAGCAGCAGACTGAGCTTAGAAAAAAGAATGATTGATTGTATTTACTGTGGGATCAGGAAAGTAAAGACTTAACGAAGATAGACACAGTAAAGTTTTAAAGGACAAATTATATTCTTTGAGTAGATAAAAGTGCAATTGGCATTTCGGACAGAGTAACATGGGCTATAGAGGCAAGAAACATGTTTAGAAGACTCCCAAGTAGTTTGGTAAGGCCACAGCATGAAATGTGTTCAGTGGATGGGACTGGCAAATCAACAGGTGGTGTTAAGAATCATCTTGTGTAAAAAGTCATGAAAGGTATATACTGGGGATGTTATAAATTCAATTTTCATATAAAAATACATTCTAATGGAGGACTAGAGGATAGTTGTGGAATGAAAAAGCACCAGTAATTACTGTTGGAATTACGATCATTGTGTATGTCCACTTGGGGGCACCATTCTCACAGACTGCAGTATGCCCTGCAGCAATTCTGTAGGCGATTTGAGTGGGGAGAGACATGGAGGTCCTGAATGATGGTAAGGATGCATCGAGAAATGTTAGGAAATAAAATAAAAATGAAAAGGAGAACTATTGGATATTGGGGGTAAGGTAGGAGGAGGAGTCTAAATGATTTTTGGTATTTTGCCTTTAATTGCTAAAACTATTCTGGATAAGACCAAAATAGTTTTGGTTGGAGTCTAAGGAAGACAAATTTATTGTGTTAGTTTCTTTTTTCCCCAATATTCACAAGTTAATATTTAAATGGCTATGTTAAAAAATAACAGCATTGTGTTCAAACTGATTTTGAATTTGAATACTGTTCCATTTGTAAAGAATCCCAGCATATGGTGCGCAACTGTCAGCTCTAAAATGTTTTTATTATTGGCCCTCATCTCCTCCCAAAATGTTGGACTGTTTAACTGCTTAGAACAAAGGAAAATGGAGTTCAGTAGTCCAGTCAACAAATTTCTGGTTTTAAATATCGCTTAAATCAAAGTTAATACATTTCCTTATAAAGATCCATTCCATATCTAACCAATTGTCTACAATTGGTGAAAATTTAGTTGCTGACCTGTTTTTTGTTTTTAACATTTTATTCAGTTAATCTATTCTAAGTGCTCTTTTATTAAGCAAGTAAATAAAAGGAATAGTTGAGTAGATGGCAACCTAGTTACAAATAAACGCCAGTGCAATGGCCAAGAGCTTAAAAAGTTCATATGCACGAAATCGGTGAAACTGGATTGTCTGGCCACATTTTTGCAAAGGCATTGTTAATAAGTATTCAGATTAAAACTGAAGCTCCTGTATGTGAAGCGTTAAAATAATTTTGCAGAGAGGAAAAAGAAAGAGAAAACAACATGCAGGTAGAACTAAGTCTAACACAAAACTGAAGATTGTAAATAGATAAAAATAAAAACATGAAGTTGTCCTGATGGCAAATGCATTGACAAAAAGCCTGGTTCTTTTCTCATTCATGAGAAGCAATTTAGAAAGTGTGGTTTTTGAAAAGTCGGTGGGCTGGTGGGATTGAGTGCTACACTTGGAACAGTTTCTGATCACAGTGCCAGATGAGAAAATGGCCTGGGGTTTCAGGAACCTATCCAGTTTGGTGGTAATATTTTCCAAACTTAACATGAAATACTTTACTCAGTCTTGTTTTTACTGGATCAGATCTGAATGAGTTTACTTTGTTGTATCATTCAGTTGGTTTGAGACTTGTTGGTATGGCTCATAAACAAAATATTTATTTTTCTTGACTAGGAAAAGAGATTAAAAGCATAGAACTTTAATTTGAAAAACAGCCCCACTGCTGTTACTCCTTCTTCCCTTCTCCTCCTTGTTAGGTTCCATTGTAAAAATACACACACTTTTTCCAGCTTGGAATTTAGCCCAAGACGATCATTATTTGCATGGAAATAACATCCATAAATGTCACCTGGACTCTTTATTAGAATATATTTTTAGTTTACAGTGTCAAAGAAAACATTTAGAGTCAGGTTAGGATTTAAATTGCATTTAAATTGCAATTGGCACCAAACAACATAAACATCAAATACTAAGTTCTTTACTAAAGATTTAACTTGAATATAATTCACATCTTTGTCTTTCTAAATCTCTTTAATGCTTATTTCCCTTGATATTCTTGTTACATGAGATATTTTCATTGCTTCTTGACCAAGACAGAATGGAGAATTTAAAATACTGACAAAAGTATTTTTTAAGGCCTAGATTCCTGAAAGGCAATATTTCACATATCTGAAGCTTAATGCCTTCCAACTTGCTTCTTCTTAACAGCTCTGTTTTATTTTTGTTTTTGTTTTAAGTTTGTATGAGGTTGAACCAACTGAATAGTCTGAGTACTATCTGTATTGCCCTCCTACTAAGTGGGGGCTGACCACACATTTTTTTCTACAGGTGTAACAACTCATGACAAAGCAAATAAAAGAAGACTCAACCCATGCCTCCATTTAATGTTTTCCCACACTTTGGTATGCCAATAAGACATTTCAATAATTTAAAACTCTATATAATAAAAACATTTGATCAGTAATTTTGTCTTTATTGATGAACTTGAAGTTCACTGCTTCTGTTATTCTTCTGTTAGGCCAAGAAATCAGACATAATTACTAAAATTTTAGTTTTATAGATATCATATCCATTCTACTACTCGGTGGCCTACAGACATATTGCAACTCCAAGAGCATGTGGTTGACAATGTTGTATAGCAGCTGGTACAGAAGAAAGCTGGCAGAGCACATCTCAGAGAATAAAACAAGACTTCACTAGCTGCCATTGTAAGCTTTCCTGTCCTGAATATTAATTGTTACCAGACCTGTCTTATTAGCAACTGTCTCTATTATAATATGAACATCTATATTTTTGAAATAAGAAAAGCAAAGTTTCCATAAATATTTACATATCCTCATTATATTTGAATAAATGATCCCTCCATTTGGCACAGTCTCCCATCTAACTATATACACACTATAGGAAGTACTATCAAACCATTTTAGTCACAGTGTTGAAACTTCTGGGAAAAAAAATCAATTACAATCACAGAATTTATTTAATATCAACTACCCAATGTCTAACTTAATTCTTATGGATTTTAATCTTCAAATAAATTCACATTTAAACTGACAATTTTAGTTATTCAGAGATACATGCAAAACTCTATTTGTTGAGTTGAAAAAATCAGGTATATCAGAGGAATGCTTTTAAAAAGAGGACTTTAGCTAATACCAGGTTGGTATTGCTATTTATAGCACATAGTTTTTGTGTTGCATTATGAATAGCAAAAAAGTAAATATCTGATATCATTTTATACTTAAGTAACTTCATCAGGTGTTGAGTAGTCTCTAATTTTTAAATTTTAAGTTAATTTCCTAGTAAATCTATTAGGATTATTTGCCATCGGGAAATGACAATGTTAATGTTAATCTGTTTTGGTTAATCTGCTTTGGCAAGACTTGTAGTTATCAGAAGTTTTGGAGGTTATCCATCCTTTGCCCAGCTTTTGCTAAACTGGTTACATCCAGAGAAATCTCTTTACTTCTATCGAAGGTTGTGATTTATTGCATTTTAAAAATTATATGTGTATTTACTTCTACCACTCATTAAATGAAAAGGTTTTTTATAGGAAAGACCATATCCTTTTTTTTTTTTTTTCTCTCTCCAGTGCCTAGCATGGTAGGCATTAAATAAGTATTGTTGAGTGGCCATTTATTAAAATACTGCTTGCCTCCAAAAGTGCATTCTTTCCTTTCATAGCCTCCTCCAACAGCCATGCAAAATCAACATGAATTGTTCCACATGTGAAATCATAAACCCATACACTTTTCAGACTTCACCTCTTATTCTTCCTCTATCAGTAATTTCTAAATGTTCATGGTCTGACTTTATCAAGACACTTATTAACCCTAAAACTCCTTAATTTATCTATAACTCCTCTTATTTTTCTCTCTCTCTCCATCCAACTTCAAAGCTTGCCATTAGCATTTTCATTACTATTTTCCCAATATCATTCACCACTTGGCCATTAACATTGATCACTATTATGGTTACAACTATTGCCCATTTTCCTTGAATCTCATATCAAACAATCACTTGGCCTCTCCTCTTATTTCACAGAGAAAATTAAAGCTGCCACAAAGAGATTCTATAAGTTCTTGCCTCTAAACCTCAAGTCTTTTTCATATTTCCCCTTCCTAAAATTAAGGAAAACTATTACTGTAACTAATAACAAACTATATACTAATATAGTACATAAATCTTTGCATACTTCATTAATTATTCCTTATATCAATCTCTTAATCAACAACAATTGATAGTTTTCTTGACTCTGAAATGCTTGTATGCTAGATAACAGATATCAAATGTTACATTTCAATATAACTGTTATTCATCAAGTCAATAATATTTCCTGAATTCATTAGTTGTCAAATATTGTTTTCTTATAGGGAATACAGCAACAACACAAATCCTTTTCCTATTACATTCTCATGGGAGGAGAGAAACCAAAAAATAAAATAAAAATGAATAGAATGCATACCTATCAAAAGGCTGTAAGTACTAAGGAGGAAAACAGTAAGGCAGAAAGGTGAATAGGCAGTTCAGACATGAGCTCAGTGCAGTTTTGAAGAGAGTTGTGCCTTAAAGTCACACCAAAAATGGTAGCATTTGAGTCAAATTCTGAAGATGATAAAGAAGAGAGTCAATAAAGATATTTGGAAGGTGTGTTTCCTGGGCACATGGAAGGGCAAATGAAAAGCCCTGAAGCAGGAGAGGGGCACCTGGGTGGCTAAGTCAGTTAAGCGTCAGACTCTTGATTTTTGGCTCAGGTCATGATCAGGGTTGGGCAATCGAGCCCCAGTGCTGGGGTCCCCGCTTGGCGGGGAGTCTGCTTGAGATTCTCTCCCTCTCCCGCTCTCACACTCTCTCTCTTTCTCTTTAAAATAAATAAATAAATATTTGAAAAAGAAAAGAAAAGCCCCGAAGGAGGAGAAAGCCTGCCATGTTTCAGGAAATGGCAAGGGGGCCTGTGTAAGTGAAGCAGAAAGTGAGAGGTGACATATGGGAAGAGTTCAGATCAGAAAGGGAATGGCACTCCACTGCAGGAGAAGAGTGATACATTTTGAATCAGATTTTAAAAGAACAACTCTGTTTACTGTGTTGAGAAAAGACTGAAAGGAACAGGAACAGAAGTAGCTAGCGAGCCTTGCAGCTACCGAAGTTATCCATGGAAGGACAACAATGGCTTACATCAGGAGAGCAGTGGTGGAGGCAGTGAGATGTTGCTGAGATCTGGAATTCTTATAAAGACATAACTAACATTGACGTGTGATGTAAGGGAAAGAGGATTCAAGGATGATCCTAAGATTGTTAACACATGGAATTATCACTTGTTTTGTGGGGGAAACTGTGAGGAGCAGGTCCTGGGAGAAGTTTAGGTTTTGGCTTGTTATTAGATGCCTATGAATTATCTAAGTGAGAGTAAAAGTATCAAACAGGAAGTATAAGATATGACACTGGAGCTCAGAGGACTATCCTGAAGTCCAATTGTGATGTGAAAAAAGAGCATGAAACTGGTGAATTGAATTTGTATGGATAATTAGGATAGTTAGTCTTATTGGAGGAAATGATTTTGAAGCTAAAGCCTAAATAATGAGTGAGGATTAGTTAAATGAATAACTTGGGGATGGCTGAAATAATTCTAGGCAGAAGGAATTAATGGGAACATGTGATAACCTGACATAAAAAGAGACTGCTGCAATCGAGGAATTAAAACATGGCTGAAGAATTGAGAACTGACTTTAGAGAATTATGATATGAGAAAGGAAATTTATTAACTTTAACACAAATTTTGCTCTTCATCTTTAGACTAATGAGAAACTATGAAGAGTTTTACACGAGCTCACATACACTTCAGATTTGCATGTCATAAAGCTAAACTTGCTTGCATTTTGGAAAACTGATTGGAGAAAATAAGACTAGAAGAAAATGCCACACAACAACAAAAAAGACTAGATGTAAAAAGGCTGCTTAAAAGGCTTAAACAGGACTCTAAGATAAAAAGGTGGGCATTACTAATATGGAAAAAGTGATAAGGGTGAGAAATTTTTGGAGACTTTTTTTTTTTTTGGTTGTAGAACCAGTAAATTATTGAATTGCTTTGGCAGTGAAGGCAAAGGAAGAAAGGCTGATTCTAAGTTATTCGACCTGGCCAACTATTTAAATGTCGGTTCTATTTGTTCAGCTGGCACATACTTTTGTTAGCTGGAAAGATGAGTTCATTGTTGGACAGGCTGTCTTCTAAGAGTATTGTTAAGGACCTGTATACCTAGCCTAGAGATCAAAAGAGTTGTTTAGGAAGTTGTCCAGGGCAAATTTATGAACTGCCAGACATATAAATGACATTTCAAAGTATGAGAGAAAATTTAAAATGAGGAAAGAAGACGGCCTAAAATAGAAGCCTGAGGAAATCCAATATTTAATGGCATATAGAGAAAGCAGTATGCAAAGGAGAATTAAGAAAGAGAGGGGAGGGGTTGGGGGAATTAAAAAAAAAAAAGAAAGAAAGAACATCTCACTAAAAGGGAAGAAACACAAGGAAGCTTGGTGGTAGAGAAGCCAGTACTGATGAAAGGCCAGGTTACATAAATACTAAAAGGGACCTTGGCACCTAGGTACAAGGAGGCCACAGGCTATTTTGGCAAGCGCAGTTCTCAACACAGTGGTGGACCTGAAAAAACAAGTAGGTGAGGACATGGAGAAAGTGAAAAGAGTTGTTGTCAAGAAGTCCACCTGAAAAAAAGAAAGAAAAGAAAAGAAAAGAAAAGAAAAGAAAAGAAAAGAAAAGAAAAGAAAAGAAAAGAAAAGGAAAGAAAAGAAAAGAAAAGAAAAGAAACAAAGAAAGAAAGAAAGAAAAGGAAAGAAAGAAAGAAAGAAAAAGAAAGAAAGAAAGAAAGAAAGAAAGAAAGAAAGAAAGAAAGAAAGAAAGAAAGAAAGAAAGAAAAGGAAAGAAAAAAGAAAAGGAAAGAAGTTTGCCTGTGTTACAGGCAGGAGCTATAGGGTGGCAGCTAGAAGACATGAGGTGAAGCCAGTAGGCCAGTAATTTTTAGTATGGAAAATAATTGAACATAATTAAATGCTGATGATAAGACAGTAGATGGGTGGAGAAGTGAAGACAGAGGAGAGAAAGGTCATCTTTGGTAACTAAAGGATTCTGAGAAGAAAAGAAGAGATGAATGGACTCTAGGGACCCTTTTTAGAAGGAGAAACCATGTTATAATGGTGTGCTAACACTAGATTTTCAGATTTTGTGGTGGGAAGCAGTGAACCCTTATTTCTCTGTAAGGGAGGAGGTAAGATCAAAAGCTAAGAGAGAGGAAACTTATTATTGGAAGGTTGCTTAGGCTTGACGTGGATGGAGAACTTCTAAAACAGTAATCAAATGCGAATGAGAGAACTAATTAAATACATATTCTAGGATTGCTGGGTATGTTAAAGACCCAGTTGAGGTGGTAAGCATGGATTTACCAATATGTCTGCAGGTTGCTTTGGAAGCTGCATCCTCTTTCATTATACATTTACACTCTGTCTAAGCAAAAAAAGTTACTGTAAAATGTCAGCAACTTAATCTGTTTCCTAGAGAATATGACAATAAATTGTGTTAAAATTTTCTACCAGAAACTCAAACTTCTTCTTTTTTTATTATTATTATGTTATGTTAATCACCATACATTACCTCATTAGCTTTTGATGTAGTGTTCCATGATTCATTGTTTGTGCATAACACCCAGTGCTCCATTCAGTACGTGCCCTCTTTAATACCCATCACCAGGCTAACCCATCCCCCCACCCCCTCCCCTCTAGAACCCTCAGTTTGTTTTTCAGAGTCCATTGTCTCTCATGGTTCGTCTCCCCCTCTGATTTCCTCCACTTCATTCTTCCCCTCCTGCTATCTTCTTCTTCCTCTTTTTTTTTTTTTTTTTAACATATAATGTATTATTTGTTTCAGAGGTACAGGTCTGTGATTCAACAGTCTTACACAATTCACAGTGCTCAGCACAGCACATACCCTCCCCAAAGCAGCAACTTCTTCCTAGAAACATCGCCAAAGGCAAGGGAAGCAAGAGCAAAAATGAACTATTGGGACTTCATCAAGATAAAAAGCTTTTGCACAGCAAAAGAAACAGTCAAAAAAACCAAAAGACAACCGACAGAATGGGAGAAGATATCTGCAAATGACATATCAGATAAAGGGCTAGTATCTAAAATCTATAGGGAACTTGTTAAACTCAACACCCAAAGAACAAATGATCCAATCAAGAAATGGGCAGAAGACATGAACAGACATTTCTCCAAAGAAGACATCCAAATGGCCAACAGACACATGAAACAGTGCTCAACATTGCTCGGCATCAGGGAAATCCAAATCAAAACCTCAATGAGATACCACCTCACACCAGTCAGAATGGCTAAAATTAACAAGTCAGGAAATGACAGATGTTGGTGGGGATGCGGAGAAAGGGGAACCCTCCTACACTGTTGGTGGGAATGCAAGCTGGTGCAGCCACTCTGGAAAACAGTATGGAGGTTTCTCAAAAAGTTGAAAATAGAGCTACCATACAACCCAGCAATTACACTACTGGGTATTTACCCCATTAAAAGGAATGAAGTCTTGCTATTTACAATGACGTGGATGGAACTGGAGGGTATTATGCTGAGCGAAATAAGTCAAACAGAGAAAGACATGTATCATATGACCTCACTGATATGAGGAATTCTTAATGTCAGGAAACAAACTGAGGGTTGCTGGAGTGGGGAGTGGGGTGGGAGGGATGGAGTGGCTGGGTGATAGACACTGGGGAGGTTATGTGGTATGATACATTAATAAAAGAAAGAACAAGAACCATATGATCCTCTCAATAGATGCAGAAAAAGAATTTGAGAAAGTACAGCATCCTTTCTTGATCAAAACTCTTCAGAGTGTAGGGATAGAGGGCACATACCTCAATATCATAAAAGCCATCTATGAAAAACCCACAGCGAGTATCACTCTCAATGGGGAAAAACTGAGAGCTTTCCCCCTAAGGTCAGGAACACGGCAGGGATGTCCACTATCACCACTGCTATTCAACATAGTATTGGAAGTCCTAGCCACAGCAATCAGACAAGAAAAAGAAATAAAATGCATCCAAATCAGCAAAGAAGAAGTCAAACTCTCACTCTTTGCAGATGATATGATACTTTATGTGGAAAACCCAAAAGACTCCACCCCAAAACTGCTAGAACTCATACAGGAATTCACTGAAGTGGCAGGATATAAAATCAATGCACAGAAATCAGTGGCATTCCTATACACCAACAACAAGACAGAAGAAAGAGAAATTAAGGAGTCGATCCCATTTACAATTGCACCCAAAACCTTAAGATACCTAGGAATAAATCTAACCAAAGAGGCAAAAGATCTGTACTCAGAAAACTATAAAATACTCATGAAAGAAATTGAGGAAGACACAAAGAAATGGAAAAACGTTCCATGCTCATGGATTGGAAGAACAAATATTGTGAAGATGTCAATGCTACCTAGAGCAATCTACACATTCAACGCAATCCCCATCAAAATACCATCCACTTTTTTCAAAGAAATGGAACAAATAATCCTAAAATTTGTATGGAACCAGAAAAGACTCCGAATAGCCAGAGGAATGTTGAAAAAGAAAAGCAAAGCTGGCAGCATCACAATTCCGGACTTCAAGCTCTATTACAAAGCTGTCATCATCAAGACAGTATGGTACTGGCACCAAAACAGACACATAGATCAATGGAACAGAATAAAGAGCCCAGAAATGGAACCTCAACTCTATGGTCAACTCATCTTCGACAAAGCAGGAAAGAATGTCCAATGGAAAAAAGACAGTCTCTTCAACAAAGGGTGTTGGGAAAATTGGACAGCCACATGCAGAAGAATGAAACTGGACCATTTCCTTACATCCCACACAAAAATAGACGCAAAATGGTTGAAAGACCAGAAACTCAAACTTCTAAGAGGTGCCTGGGTGGCTCAGTTGGTTAAACATCTGACTTCAGCTCAGGTCATGATCTCAGGGTCCTGGGATGGAGCCCAGTGTCAGGATATCTGCTCAGTGGGGCATCTGCTTATTCCTTTCCCTCTGCCCCTCCCCCTATTCATGCTATCTCTCTCTTATATAAATAAAATCTTTAAAAAAAAGAAACTCAAACTTCTGAGATTATAATGCCTTAATTAAAAAACAATAACAACAACAACAAAACACCATTATTGTATATTGTTTGAATTACTAACTCAATAAAATTTGGGATAAGAGAAAGAATTTTCAAGGTATTATTTTGTAATAATTTTACTAAACATCTTTGATTTTCTTTTTGATATTTGGTAGTTGGAATTAGAATTTTTATAGTTAAGATTAGGAAAGTGAAATTATTATTATTATTTTTTAAGATTTTATTTATTTATTTAATTGACAGAAAGAGAGAGACAGCAAGAGAGGGAACACAAGCAGGGGGGAGTGGGAGTGGGAGAAGCAGGCCCCCGCCGAGCAGGGAGCCTGATGCGGGGCTTGATCCCAGGACCCTGGAATCATGACCTGAGCCGAAGGCAGTTGCTTAACCAACTGAGCCACCCAGGCGCCCCAAAATTATTTTTTCATAATATTTATGAGAAATTAATATCTTGAATTAAGGAAATAATTGGTTTTCACTTGTGAAACTTTTTATAACTGGCTTTATGAAGTAACATTCAGTCAAGTAATGATCATATACTTGCATAACAGAAAACAATACCATATTGTTGTTTTTTGTTTTGTTTTGTTTTAAGATTTTATTTATTTATTTGAGACAGAGAGAATGAGACAAAGAGAGCATGAGAGGGAGGAGGGTCAGAGGGAGAAGCAGACTCCCTGCTGAGCAGGGAGCCCAATGCGGGACTCGATCCCGGGACTCCAGGATCATGACCCGAGCCGAAGGCAGATGCTTAACGACTGAGCCACCCAGGAGCCCCACAATACCATATTCTTGATTGTTCATTTTCAATCTTTCATGTTTAAAAGAAATAAGGCTATTTGTCTGGCAGGATTTCATCCATAGATGTTTTACAAAGATTTCATATACACCTGCACACACCCACTTTTTGAAAGTCTTTAATCCTATAAATTATGGAAGATGGTATCTCTCTCTTATAACTGAAGAATGAGGAGACATAATTTGCATACAATTTTGCTTGAAAACTATTACATGTGCTGACCATGATCTTGAAAGTGGATGAATTTTCTATATAAATGTGCTGACATGTGAATGGTGCCCTAGGCTGAGCCAGGTGATGACCCTGATTCCACTATATGAATGTAACATAATTTATTATTTTTCTTCTTTAAATTTTTACATCTTTTTTCCTTGCAATGATGAAAAAATCACTACTAGCATTATTTTACATATCTCTTGAATATATATGAAATAATTTCTCTAGACACTCTAACTAGAAGTGGAAATCTGGTCATAGTATATAGAAATGCTTAACTTTACTAAGTAAAGCCACATTGTTTTTCTCAGAGATTTTATCAATTTCCGTGGCCACTAGCCATGTGTGAGAGTTGCTATTGGTCTTTGCAAAGACTTGATTTTGACAGACTGTTCTGACAGACTGTAAAATCTCATTTTGATTTTAATTTCTTCCTTTTATTATTAATGAGATTGAGCATTTTTTCATATGTTTATTGCCCCTTTGTGTTTTCTCTTTTGTGAAGTAGTCATTTAAGTCTTTTGCTCATTTTTCTATTGGGTTGTTTGCTTTTTTCTTATAAATTGTGTCATGGAATCTTTTACATCAGTTTGGATATGTATCTTTTGATAGTTAAATGTGTTGCAACTATTAAAAAAAATGAGGAAAGCTAAAAGCCTTCTGAACATTTTGAGAGTTTCCTCTATAAAAAAGGAACATACAAACACAAGCACACTTAAAAACTCTTGCTGATATCAGAGGTTCCTAATATTTCCAATCTAAATGTATTTTGAAGGGTAATGTTCAATAATTAATTTTGCTTTCTCCTATTAGTGCAATCCCATAGCTATAAGAAGCCAAATCAAAGGAACAATTCAACTTAGTAAACCATTTTTGAACTATTTTAAGGAAAAGGAAGACCATTAAAATATCTATAGCCAGTATAATCTATTTATAAAATATCATGTCTACTGTTAAAATTATCCTCTGTGTAAAAGATGTGAATAATATTATCTTGGTGTTTGGTGCAAAATTAAAAATGTAGCCTTTATTATTATCATTTTTGACAGCTAGAACAGATAACTATAAATATTTGAAATTGGCAGGTAGCAAATTATTTAAAGGTTGTAATAAAAGCCTATTGTAGTAAAAGTATGGGATTTTTAAAATTTCTTTTTAAAATAGTTAATTTTAGTGTATAGAAACACAATTGACTAATTTTGACAAAAATTTCTTTCATATGTCACCGAAAGCACAGGCAACAAAAGCAAAACAGACAAGGGGGACTACATCAAGCTACAACCTCTCTGCACAGCAAAGGAAACAACCAACAGAATTAACTATAGAATGTGAGAAAATATTTGCAAATCACATGTTTGATAAAGGGTTAATTTCCAAAATATATCAGGAATTCCAACAACTTAATAGCAAAAAACCCCCAAACAACATGATTTTAAAGATTGAGAAAAAGAGGGGAAGACATTTCTCCAAAGAAGAAACACCAAAAGCCCACAGATATAAGAAAAGATGATCAACACTATTAATCATCAGAGAAATACTAATCAGAAGTACAATGAGATATTACTTCACACCTAGGAGGATGGCTATTAATAAATAAATACATAAATACATACAAGATTTGACCAGGTTGCAGTAAAATCGGAATCTTTGTACAATATTGGTAGAAATGTAGTATTGTACAGCAGTAATGGAAAAACATTACAGAGGTGACTCAAAAAATTAAAAATACAACTACCATATGATCCAGCAATCCCACTTTTGGGCAACTAGACAAAAATTTGAAATCAGGATCTTGATGAGATACCTGCATTACATGCTCATTGTAGCACTATTCACAACAACAACATATGAATACAACCCAAGTGTCCATCACTATATGAACAGATAAAGAAAATATGGTAAATTAATACACAGAATATTATTCAGCCTTTGAGAAGAATGAAATCCTGCCATTTGCAACAATGTAAATAAGCCTGGAGGACATTATACTAAATAAAATAAGTCAATCACAGAAGAACAAATACTGCATGGTTTAGATCTAAAATGGTCAAACTCATAGAAGCAGAGGATACAATAGTGGTAGCCAGGGGTGGAAAGAGCGTTGTTGTTCAATAGGTATAAATTTTCAGTTATGCTAGACTAGTAAATTCTAGAGACTTTCTTTCTTTCTTTTCTTTTTTTGCTGAATCATTACCTTGGAGTATTTTGTTTTTATTCTTTAAAAGCTTTATTGCAGTATAATTGATATGTAAAGAACTGCACACATTTAATGCGTACAATTTGATGAGTTTGGACATAGGCAAACAATCATGTTATTATCACCACAATGAAGGCATGAGACATATCCAATAACTCCCAGAGAGTCCCTGTGTCCCTTTTTGAGGGGTTGGGGTATAGGTGGGTAAGAACACTTAGGAGATCTATTCTCTTAACAAATTTTTTAAGTGCACAATACTATATTTTTAACTATAGGCATTTTGTTATATAGCAGATCTCTAGGATTTACTAGTCTAGCATAACTGTAATCCCACCTGTCTATTTTTGCTTTTGTTGCCTGTGCTTTTGGTGACATATGAAAGAAGTCATTGTCAAAACCAGTCAATTGTGTTTCTATACACACAAAAAATAACTATTTTAAATAGAAATTGAAAAAAAAAGTCATTTACAATAGCATCAAAAAGAATAAAATATTTAGGAATAAACTTAATCAAGAGATAAAACACTTGTACACCAAAAACTACACAAAAATGATGCAAGAAATTAAAGGGGACACAAGTAAATGGGAAGACATCCCATTTTCATGCATTGGAAGACTTAATTTTCTTAAAATGTCCATAGTACCCAAAGTGATCTATAGATTCAATGTTATCCCATCAAAATCTAATGGCATTTGTGTGTGTGTGTAAATTGAAAAAAAAATCCTAAAATTCATATAAAATGACAAAAGACCCATAATAGCCAAAGCAATCTTAAGAAAGAAGAAAAAAAAAAAAAACAGGAAGCATCTCACTTCCTGATTTCAAAATATATTACAAAGTTATAGTAATTAAAATAGTATGGTATGGCAGAAACACAAACACATAGACCAATGGAATACAATGGAGAGCCCAGAAATAAATCTTTACATATGTGGTCAACTGATCTTTGGCAAAAGTGCCAAGAACACACAATGGGAAAGGATAGTCTCTCCAATAAATGGTATTGGGAAAACTGGATATCTACATGAAAAAATATTTTTGAAGTGAAATTCAACCCCTAACTTACACCTATACAAAAATCGACTCAACATGTATTAAAGACTTAAACATAACTGAAACTATAAAACTTCTGATAGAAAGCATAGAGGAAAAGTACAAATTTCTTTTAAATTGCAAATGTACGAAGGTTCCTATTATGTAACCATCAGAAGTAATTCCTCTAATTAAATTCATAAAAAGGAAGATATAGGATTTTCATCCTTTTTTTGTACTAACTTAATGGTAATATATCTCTCTACATGAACAAAAAATAACCCCAAATATTAACAGTTACATACTAACATTACGTAGAAGTTCATCTTATTAAAACATCATAAATAAACTATGCACTTGAAAACATACATAACTTGGCAATGCATCAATTCATACTATGTGTCCTTTTAATTTTTGTTAATAATGGAAAATATTCATAAAGAATGGAGAGTTTATTATTCAAAGTAGCTAGCTTTAGAGTTCTGTCTTTTAGGCTAAAATATAAGAAATTTATTTATTTGTCTATTTATTTTTTATCACTGAGATGACAAGTCATACAATGATACCAACTACCCTAATATAACCTTTTGTATATGATATTGTTCTCTGGAGTCTATCAATATTAACATGCCCTGATTTGACTATATATTTTTTGTATATCTCATATGAATTAAATGTGGTTCATTAATATGTTTCTAGTTAAAATTAGATAAATTATAGGATGAATGTTTAGCTAGATGCTAGCTCAGGATTTTTTCTGAAAACTGCTTAATTTATTTTATTTTATTTTATTTTATTTATTTATTTAATTTTCAAATAGTCAACATATAATACATCACTAGTTTTTGATGCAGTATTCAATGATTCATTAATTGCATATTAACACCCAGTGCTCATCACCACATGTGCCCTCCTTAATATCCCCCCACCCCCCTCCCTTCTGAAATCCTGAGTTTGTTTCCTGGAGTCCAGTCTTTCATGGTTTGTCTCCCTTTCTGATTTCTTCCCATTCAACTTTTCCTCCCTTTTCTTGTGGTCCTTCGCACTATTCCTTATGTATTATTTCATCTTAATGACATTAAACTAACTTCCAATGTCAAAATAATTATAGTAAAATTTTATAATAATAATAGTTTGATCACTTACCATGATACAGGCATTGAATTAAGGGCTTTACTTATATAACATGTTTATTACTCAGAATTCTCTGAGGTATTCTGGTATCATAAATTGTTATTTCTATTTTGATCTTGTAAACTCTGAGATTGATAGAGATTAAGTAATATGTAGTAACCTACAGTGATAAATGTTAGTACTCAAACACTTAAATTTTAAGAAATTCCTTATTGAATTATTAAAAAAATTCAAAAGTCACCTTAGTTTAAAAAATATTTTTAATCACCTGGTGATAATATAGGAAAAATACATATTATAATTCTCTGTGACTTTTGTAAACTAGCATGGCTGTTAGTGCTTGGATCATCTATTTCTAAATTTTAAAATAAAATTTAAATTTTATTACTCACAAAAGTAGGTTTTCTTCATAATAAATGTATACTTACATGTCTTTTGAAAATAAGATTTATTGCCATATAAAAATAAAACTGAATGGTAGCAAATGAAGATCCATTGAAAATAAAATGTCTATTGCAGCATGCAAAATTTAAACTTGTAAACACAATTTTAAAATCTATTTAGAGTATATATCCTCACAACTTATCCAAACAAATTATTCCTTTCTATAAGTTATATTTTAGAACATGATAAGTATTAAATTTCCATACTTTGTTAAATAATTAAATTAAATTTTTACATTTTATAAAACAATGGTAGTCATTAAAATAAGACGGTATCTTACTGGTAAATTTAAAAAGAACACATATTTTCCTGTTTTTGTTTTGTTTTTTGTTTTTTTTTTCCACAAAATTGAATTCCAAATACTGAAGTGAAACCGTGTTGGTAAAAATCTGGAACGAAAGCAATAGTTTAGGGTACAAGTATATACTTCATTTATGAAATCAAAATGTAGAATATGCATTTTGGTACGTTTTATACATTATTATGTGCATTAAATATTCAATAAATACTTTTTAAACTGAGCCAAAAACTGTGCAAAGACCTGGGGACACAATGTGAAGAAAAATAGTCTTTCTTTCCCACCAGACCTTAAACTCTGAGACCAATGGAAAAGATGAACAGTCGTTTAAAATATAATGTGAAAAAAGGCCAGTGAGAGCAGAAATGCATGATATTTGGGGAATAAACTAAAATATAACAAAGGGAGATGGAAAGGACAGGAACATTATTCTGAAAGAAATGCTGACACAGCTGAGACCTGAAATCTCTGTGGTATTTACAATGAAAAGTGAATTGTAGGAAGAGAGAATGGTTTCAACAAAATGCCACTTATATATATATATTTTTTAAAGATTTTATTTATTTATTTGAGAGAGAGAGACTGAGAGAGAGAGAGCATGAAAGGGGGGAGGGTCGGAGGGAGAAGCAGACTCCCTGCCGAGCAGGGAGCCCGATGCGGGACTCGATCCAGGGACTCCAGGATCATGACCTGAGCCGAAGGCAGTCGCTTAACCAACTGAGCCACCCAGGCGCCCCAAATGCCACTTATATTAAGAGAGCACAAGACAATCATGGAAATGAAAGTAATTCTGTATATATTTTTAAATGAAGTAAATAAAGTTTTAGAAATCCTCACTTTAATTTTTCTCTCTTCCAGGGTTTCTGCTGAGGGAGAAATTAGATGATGTATAATATTAATGATACCCCATTATTCTAATGTATAGTACTGGATATCACCAATAGTACTGGATATGCAGCTAGAAAATATTAACATAAATATGATATAACATGGAAGAACAAATTATGGTTTATTACACTTTTACCAATTAACCTAAAATGACTAAGCTCATAGACCAAATCCTATCTGATTTTCCCCACAGATTCAGGTAAAGAACCTGGGCCACAGTAAGATAGGTGGATCAGAGTAAGTGGCAGGTATTGCCCAAATATGCTCGTGATTATGGGAGGCATAAAGCCCAAAAAAGTTCAACATATGGCCATAGGAAACAGAGAAGAGAAAGTGGAGCCTGAACAGTGCTCTATGTACTAATCTGGACAAAACCAATGAGATTACAAGTACTCATTCACTGAAAGTACATCTAGGAAGGCAAAAACTTGACCTGAGAGTGTCCAGAAATGACAACATCTCAGGTGTGTGGCCAGGGGAGAAGGTGACTAAAGTGTATTGCATAGAAGTAATTTGCACAGAGATCATCAAGGGTCATCCACACAGGAATGCTGAAGTCCTCCAAATAAGAGGACTTAGGAGACCTTAAAGAAAGAAAATGATTCAGGTGCTAGAGTCTTGCTGAAGAAAGAAAGACGACCATGAATTTGATGAGACAAAGACAGGGATACAGAGTACATGAGTTTCAAAACATGAAAGTTATTTTATGATGGGGTAGAAGAAAAATATTCTGAAAATGGCTTTGTGAATTCCAGGATTTTATGGTGGAAATTTTTAGAAGAGATAGAAGTGGAATTTAGAACAATGGGACAGTGAGGAAGCAGATATCAACATGAAGATGTGAAAATAATAGAACTTAAATGACTGGAAAGGAGTAGACAAGGCAAATAGATAAATGAACCATAGAGGGATAGTGGTGGTGAGAAATAGAACTTCTCTATTTGGATTCAGCTATTTTCTGGATTAAGAGATTCAGATTTGTTCTTTGACTGCCAGAGAAAAGCTGTCTTTCTTTCTTTCTTTCTTTCTTTTTTTTAGATTTTATGTATTTGACAGAGAGAGAGACAGCGAGAGAGGGAACACAAGCAGGGAGAGTGGCAGAGGGAGAAGCAGACTTCCCGCGGAGCAGGGAGCCCGATGCGGGGCTCGATCCCAGGACCCAGAGACCATGACCAGAGCCAAAGGCAGACGCCCAACGACTGAGCCACCCAGGTGCCCCGAAAAGCTGTCTTTCTTCAGAGCTCTTGACATGATGAATCCTAGAGAGTGACATAATATGTATCTCTTAAGGCTGGCAAATGGAAAAAGTCCCATTGGTCATGATCTGTTCTCTCAGTCCTGGGGCCATGTGCAGCCCAGTGGTTTGTTTAATATGTGTAAACACTGGCTTTATATAGATATGATGTGTGCTTCCTTAAATTAAAAATTCAGACAAACATACTTCCTCAAGATGATAAATTACAGGTAATAGAAAATGAATAACAAGAATAGATTTATTTTAATTTTATAACCATTAGATTTGAATTAGATTAATACATTTTTTCTTATAAATTTTTCACTTACTCCTTGCTTTTGAGTTTCAAATAATGAAAGAAAACATGAAACAGAATGGATGATATAATATGGAAATATAAGTAGGTTATTCAATAGAGGTGTGTGTTTGTTCACTATTACATATGATTGCTGGTGGCAAATGAATTTCCCAGCCTGCTTCTCAAATCATTGGAGTTAGTGGTTCCAAGACATGCCCAATAGTGAGAGGAGCATACGCAAACTGGACACCGGGAAATTGTTTATTTTGATTTGGCTGTCATTGCTTAAGAGTTTGCTTAGACTCAGCCTCCATCTTCATTTCACCACAGAAGAGAATCATTATCTTGGCGTTACCACTTAATTTATTGCTTATTCCACTGGGAGTCAATGAATTAATAATAAGGGATTTAATCAGGTAAAGTCAGCATAAAAACAATGTCAAGGGAAAATCTCCAAACCAATGGCTCTGAGGGGTAAAAACAAAACTAAATACTTGTGGGTGCTAAAAAAAATCTGAATTAAAAACAGCATCTAACATCAATATAGTAAAAGAAAAAAAATCACTTTTGTTGACCACAAAGTACAATCTTTATAAGTATTTATATAAATACAAGTTGTTGAGGCACCTGGGTAGCCCAGTTGGTTAAGCATCTGACTCTTGGTTTCGGCTCAGGTTCTGATCTCAGCGTCATGAGATCCAAGCCCGTGTCAGGCTCCCTGCTCAGTGGGGAGTCTGCTTGAGATTCTCTCTCCCTCTCCCTCTATCCCTCTGTTCATGTGCGTGCTCTCTCTCTCTCAAATAAGTAAATCTTTAAAAAAAATACGAGTTGGTAATAAACCAACAAGATTAGAAAGGTTATGTTATAAAATTAATAAAATTATTAGAATACATAATTTCAAAGAGGAACACAAAAAGTGTTGCTAGCAATGACTAGAGATTATCTACTATACAAAAATATGACAAATATTGTCTTAGTACATCATGTAATAAATACATTATTGGAATTTATAATTGAATAAGAGGAGCAAATATCTCCATTTCTAGTATGTTACAGTTTTATATCTTTGCTATGTCTACTTAAGGCTAAAAATATTTTTCTAATATCATATAAAATATTATGTATTTTATTTATTTATTTATTTTTAAAGATTTTATTTATTTCACAGAGACAGCAAGAGAGGGAACACAAGCAGGGGCAGTGAGAGAGGAGAAGCAGGCTTCCTGCTGAGCAGGGAGCCCGATGCGGGGCTCGATCCCAGGACCCTGGGATCATGACCTGAGCCGAGGGCAGACGCTTCACGACTGAGCCACCCCGGTGCCCCGAAATATTATGTATTTTAAAGGATTAAAATCTTAATACTCAATATAATAGCTTTTAACTCAATATAATTCAAATCTTATAACTCAATTATTCTCTAGTACATATTCTTAATATTTCGATACCAGTTAAAGATCTAGTTTCTTAAATTTCAGACTGAGAGTGTAATAAATCTGTGCTTTTAGAGGGCAAGTGTTCCCTGCTTATATATTTTTTAAAACAATAACCATAAAATTACTTTGTTCCTATCTTTACATCTTTTCTTGTCATTAAAAGGGCCCAAACATTTAATAAATGTACATTTAATAAGTACCCACCATGTCCCTATTACTCTATTGGTCCCATGGGCTATGGTCAAGAAAAACAAACTAATATCAAATTTTGTGGCATTGATTTTATGGGACACCAGAATTCAGTGAAAGAGAATCTGTGTTTGCTGGAGACAGGGTAAGCTTCATTGAAAAGATAGATATAAATTATAGGGACAAAAATATAGGGGTAATTTCATGGGCCATTGTGAAGAACAACATGAAGCAGGGTAAAACAAGTTTAAACTTGACCAAATAAACATAAACTCAACATTTATGTATCCCCCTGATAGAAGTAGCATAGAACTTTTCTTTTGTATATATTACATATACTATGAAGTCTGTAGAGTATGTATGTATATATATATTCTGTATCTATCTATATATGTACACATGGTTAACATGCATATATGTACATATATACTATGTAACATACAAACACACTGGTCCAAAATGTCTCAAAAATATAATGACTCTCTTTTTTGACCCACAAATCTAGAGCTCAACCAACAAATCCAGACCAACAATCTAGGAAAATAGCTGACTACTTTTAGAGAAGGTCTTGCTCCTGCTGCTTCCCCCATCCTCCACTCTCTGCCCTGTACCACCCTTCATATTTCCCTTGAGAAAAGCTGAAAAGTGTGATGCCAGGATTATGTTATAAAACACTGTTCCATCCTTTTTGATGCTACATTGATACTGTCATGAAAGAACTTACTCCAAAGGGTTGGGCAGCATTTCCAAAGGGCCTGTAAATCCACATTGTGTGAGAATAACTGTGAACTAAGTAAGCTTTCCCAGTGCTCATTTTGAAATAACTACATATGTGTTATCATTCTCTAGAAGTGGACATAGATTTGCTTTGGCTCCTTAGTTTTCATTTTGTTGCCTTCATATTAGTAAGTACAATACTAGAAATCTGATAAAAACAGGTTTAAACTTGAGATTGCCCATTTGATGTTAAATGGATGGACAAAATTTATATTCCCAAAGAATCATACACATTGAACTTCAAACATAATTTTGAAGTATCTAAGGTAAAAGGAAAAGGTAGCATCTTTCTGTCTCAGAAGGAATGAAAGAAGGAAAGAGACAGATGGTGAGAGATGGATTTCCTGAGGACAACAGTTTGAATGGTTAGTTTCATATACAAATGTTTTACAATAATTGCAAGTAACATGAAACTCCCTCATCAGCAGACCAGTGTTTTGTGTTTCCTGAAACAATTGGAACCACAGTCATAAACACTATTTCACTTCTTGCCTGGCTTGTGTCCATTTGGAGACACAGACAGGTATTCATAAGGCTCTGAGATCCGGAAAAGCTAAGCAGAAAACCTGTTTGGCAGAACGTCAAATTCTCTTTTTATTGTTTTTCAAAGAACTGAACCTCAACTTTAAAGCTGTATTTGTGGCAAAGACAGTTTAATCTATACCATATAGAATTGCTTATTCTAATCTCATCCAAATATCATTTTAGTTGATTTTCATAGTACCGTTTTATTTTTGGGAATGGCAAAATTATTTATTAAAAAAACAAACAAACAAAAAAACTGCTGACATTTGGTTTTTTGAAACCAAGCAAATATTTCTGAAATATAGATGTAAGATGCATATCCTAGCCACACTATTTAGCATATCTAGTGAAAGTCATGGCGTATGTAAAAAAGTCATGGCATATGTATATAACTTTCATCCAGTAACTATTAATGCAGATATATATATAATTCAGCAATAGAAAAACAAAAGATCCATGTTTTTTTTTCAGAAAAAAATAAAACTTTGTAGTTAAATTTGAGATGAATGAGAAAGACTTTTCAAGAATATTTTTCTCCTATTTTCCCTCTGCATTTGTAAATGAAAATTATAGAGAGTACTTTGAAAAAAAGGTCAGTCCAGCAACACACTGGGGATGCTATGTGCTATGGTGAGCACTGTGAATTGTGTAAGACTGTTGAATCACAGACCTGTACCTCTGAAACAAATAATACATTATATGTTAAAAAAAAAAAAGAAGAAGAAGAAGAAGATAGCAGGAAGGGAAAAATGAAG
>NW_023270451.1:10092358-10108103 GCF_011800145.1 Mirounga leonina | reverse complement strand
GGATGGGTTAGCCTGGTGATAGGTATTAAAGAGGGCACGTACTGAATGGAGCACTGGGTGTTATATGCAAACAATGAATCATGGAACACTACATCAAAAACTAATGAGGTAATGTATGGTGATTAACATAACATAAAAAAAAAAGTCAGAAATCTTATCCAGAAGGTATACATAAAGTTGAGGTATCTTTAAAGTTTCTTGTAGTTTCTTTTGTTATTTTTGGGGGGCGGGGGAGGATTGATAAGTACTCTGTACTTCAATAGTAAAGTAAAATTTACCTCAACTTTAATTATTTTTATTTAAAGTCTAAATTCTGTATCTTTTCTCAGCATAGGATTTTGAAACTACCAAAACAATTAGCTCTTGTTTTAATATTGTTACTTTCCTTTGCACAACTTTCTTAGAAAATGATTTTGAGGCTCATTCAAACTTTCTTGGCATTTGACTTTTCCATTTCTAACTTTTTTTTAAATATTTTATTTATTTATTTGACGGAGGGAGACAAAGCGAGAGAGGGAACACAAGCAGGGGGAGTGGGAGAGGGAGAAGCAGGCTCCCCATAGAACAGGGAGCCTGATGCAGGGCTTGATCCCAGGAGCCTGGGATCATGACCTGAGTTGAAGGCAGATGCTTAACGACTGAACCACCCAGGTGCCCCTCTCTCTAACTTTTATTTTGTAAGTGTCAGTTGGCTTCTCCACCTGGTTAAACAGTAAAATTCAGAAAGATTTTCAGCCAAGTTCATCTCAGGCATTCATTAGCACTTGGAAATGTTTAGGCACAAAAATAAAGTTAGTAAGATAATATTTCTAATTTTTTAAACACTTGATCATAAACAGTTGCTAATATTTGAATCAGATGATGAGAAAGAAAATCTGATGAATGCGTGGACCAACCAAGTTTTTGTATTGCATGGCCATTCAATTTTGTTTTAAGTGCTAATTTTTGAGCTCCCTGACAATAATTCTTTCCTTTTTTTTTTTTTTTCAAACTGGAATATATAAATTGGCCCAAGTTTTGATCAGAAGGTCTTTGTATGACGTATGACATTTTTCCTTTAGCAGCACCATTAGAATATACTTCTATAGCCAAACTTCAAATAATGGGGATTTAGTGAATTTCACTATGTCCTTATTTTGATGTGTATTTCTCTTCTCCATTTTGTTTCTGCTCATTTATTCCTCAATTCTTTGACTGATCTTCCTTATCCCCTTTACTTGCTATCTTTCTTGTACCTTCTAGCAAAAGGTTGGCTTTAACCTTTCTTAGCCTGCTTTTTTCCCTCCATGCACTTTTCCTAGACCACACTGTCCACATACTTGGCTTTCTCAACTACTTAAGGTTATAAAGTTCCCAGTCCCATTCCCAGCATAAAATGGAGCTCTCATGACCTCCAAGGTCTCTCTGTATCTTCTTCAAGCACTCTAATCATTTCTAACTAAACTTCTTCCTCATGTTTTCCCTCCAAATTCACTTTTTCTACTAGATTCTGTTGGCCCAGAAGAATCATTTTCCTTTTTTTGGATTACCTAAAGAAATGAAGTTATGCTTTCTTTCCTCTGGGCAGGACCTCTCCCTCAAAATGCACACTTATAACAGTATTTCCATCCTCACTTTGCATAAACCACAGCAGAAATACAGGTTCATGTATTTCTCAATAGAACTGAACTTGAGGAGAGGAGCTATTTGTTCATTTCTGCATTTGGAACTCTTAACTCACAGCAGATATTAAATGCAAAATAACTATTTGTGGAAAAAATGGATAACTTTTTATGTTTATCATCATTTGGAATGTTCAGATCCATACTGATTCCATGTTCAGCTAGTAAAATGTGAAATTTATTTCCAAGTATATGGGAAGTTAACCAAAATTTTAGAAAACTAAAGATCAATGTTCAGTTCATTTATTCTTTTAATGATTATAATATTGAACAGCAAGTTACTTATTAAATTATTGAGTAAAATATTTTATTTTTTAAAAGATTTAATTTATTTGAGACAGAGAGAGCACACGTAGAGCGGGGAGGGGCAGAGGGATCTCAAGTGGAATCTCAAGCAGACTCCGTGCTGAGCTGGGAGCCTGACTGAGGGCTTGCTCTCACAACCCTGAGCTGAAATCATGAGTTGGATTTTTTTTTTAAAGATTTTATTTATTTATTTGAGAGAGAGAGAATGAGAGAGAGCACATGAGAGGGGGGAGGGTCAGAGGGAGAAGCAGACTCCCTGCTGAGCAGGGAGCCCAATGTGGGACTCGATCCAGGGACTCCAGGATCATGACCTGAGCCGAAGGCAGTCGCTTAACCAACTGAGCCACCCAGGCGCCCATGAGTTGGATGTTTAACTGACTGAGCCACCCAGGATCCCCTTGAGGAAAATATTTTAACAACTTTATTAAAGTATAATTGGTATATAACAAACTACACTCAACTAGTGTTCCTTTGATAAACTTTAACATATTACACATCTGCAGAACTATCACCACATCAACAAATCCATCACACTCAAAAGTTTCCTCCAGACTTTTTGTAATCTCGCTCTCCTACCACTCCCACTCTCTCAGACAACCATTGATACACTTTTCCTCACTATATATTATTTCACATTTTCTAAAAATATAAATGAAATCATACATTATGTATTCATTTGATTTCTTTCATTTAGTAAAATTATGTTGAAATTGTTATTGCATATAGCAACAGTTCATTCCTTTTTAATTCTTCAAAGTATTACACTGTAGAGGTATACCACAATTTGCTTACCCATTCACTCATTGATGGACATTTGGGTTGTTTGCATTCTGAGGCTCTTATGAATAAATTTTCTATGGTTAATCTCCTACAAGCCTTTTTATGTGCACATACTTTCATTGCTCTTAGATAAATTCCTAAGAGTGGGATGGCTGGATCACAGGCCACGCCTATGTTTAATTGTATAAGAAAGTGTTACAATGTTTTCCAAAATGAATTTTACCATTTTAACTCCCAACAGTGTATGAGAATTCCAGTTGTTTCACATCTTCACCAACACTAGTATGGTCAGTCTTTATAATTTTAACATTCTCATAGATGTGTAATGATAACTTTTTGTGCTTTTAATTTGCATTTGCCTAACTACTAACGATTTGAACATCTTTTTTTATTTATTTATTTGACAGAGAGAGAGACAGCGAGAGAGGGAACACAAGCAGGGGGAGTGGGAGAGGGAGAAGCAGGCTTCCTGCCTAGCAGGGAGCCCGATGTGGGACTCGATCCCAGGACCCTGAGATCATGACCTGAGCCGAGGGCAGACACTCAACGACTGAGCCATCCAGGCGTCCCTGATTTGAACACCTTTTAATGTGCTTTTTGCCATACATATACTGTCTTTGATGAAGTGTCTGAATGTTATAAAGAAATTAAAACAAATGAATCACTCATATACATGCCACCATGAATGAATCTCAGAATGTCAAACAATATAAATGAAACAAAGAAGAGCATACTACATAATTCCATTTTTCTCAAGTCCAAAAACAGGAAATCTAGTCTATGGTGATTAAAAATCAGGTTAATCACTGACTTTGAGACTCTTTCCTAAAAGGGAACATGACTAAGTCTTCTTGGACTACTGTTATACTCTATTTCCTAATTTGTGTGGGACTTACCCAGGTTTTCACTTGTTTTACTTTTGACAGTTTATCAAACTTTTCACTTATGACTTGCTAACTTTTACATATGTGGGCTACGTTCAATAAAAAAAATTAAATAATAAATAAACGATACTGCTAATTTAAAAATAGCTTATTTTATCTTAACAACAAAATGAGAGCAACAACAACAGCAACCAGTAACTTTACTAAATGTTTATTATGTGCCAGGTTCTATACTAAATGAAAAGCTAAGAAAAATAGGAAGGGTGAGAAGTGGTAGGACCAAAATATTCTTATACACAGAAAGTGTTTTGATCAGGTGTTCATAACTCAGAAAAAAATGCCCTTATTAGTTAGTATTTGCTGTCACAACGTCTCTTGCAGTGGAAATATTGATTTGAAGCCTACTGTGCCATGTGTCAAGAAACTCAATGCTTAACTATATTATGGTGCGGAGGTAAGAATACAAATAAAGTTACGAAAATAAACCAGAAATGTTAAGAAATCGTGGGGCGCCTGGGTGACTCAGTCAGTTGAGTGGCCGACTCTTGATTTCAGCTCAGGTCACGATCTCAGTGTTCTGGGATAGAGCCCTGTGTCCGGCTCCACACTCAGTGGGGAATCTACTTAAAATTTTCTCTCTCTCCCTCTGTCCCGCACCCCACTCGCACTTTCTCTCTCTCTCAAAATAAATAAATCTTAAGAAAAAAAAAGAAATATTAAGAAATCTGTGTAAGGAAATAGTTGGCTCTTACTGAAGGTAAGAGTTTCTGTTGTTTGATTTTTTTTCTTTGAATGTTGCCAGAAGTTTTATATCACAGTGATAGCTAAGACACAAAGAAAGTTTTTACAAGCATTCACTTTGCTTTTCTAGCCTTCTTTAAAAAAAAAAAAAACAACACATTTTCAGTTAGTGAGGGATAAATGACAATTTCCATATTTTTGTTTTGAAAAGTAAATTCAGATGGATATCTTCACTGAAATAATTGATCATGTGTAATTGTTAGATTAAAACTGAAGATACAAAATAACACCTTTCAAATTCACCTAATTTTCTATATTAAAATAATTAAAAATAAAATAAACAGCTATGATTTATCATTTAAATAGACAAAACTATTTTGGTGAGATATCATAAAATTTGAGGATAATACTCAAAATCCATACACTTAACATTTTTGCTAGTACATTGTCATGGATAAAATACATCAGTTCATTAGAACATCACCTAGTTGAGAACATTCTTGTACAAATCTATTGATGATACACTTACGCAGTTCTGTTGGGTTTTTACCTGGGAATAAATCTGAGTCAGAGTATATGTATATTCAGCTTTAGTAGATTCTGCCAAACAATTTTATCAAGTTGATTGTACTGGAAATAAATATTGAACAAATACAGTCTCCATATATCCTCTCTAGGATCCAGTGGGGAAGCAGAAAAGTAAACAATGATTTCAAAGTATGTTGATAAGCACTGAAATAGAGGTTTTTAACAGAGTGCTAAGTACTCCAATGTGTGTATGTATACATATATACACATAAATATATGTTGAAACTTGTAAAATAATATATTGTTATTATCATCTTAGAATATAACTGCTTCTGTGCTGTAAAATAACTGAAATCTGAAACTCAAATAATTGACTCCCATGAGAAAAAGTAACATTTTAGTTTTATTTAGGAATTTGCTGAACAATGCCCTAAATGCCATTTGCTTGAAGTCTAGAATAGTAAAGTTCAGTTCAAGTTGATTCCAGATGTTCAGCCTTATTATTTTTCAGTTTTCTTAAAGAGCTAAGCTCTTTCTTGCTCTGATTTAGATACCGATTCTCCAGGCATTCCTGATTATAGAAATCACCACATTCTACTCGTCAGAAGAACAAACTATGTCAGGAGTCAGCATGTGCTAATTAGAGAAAATTTTCCTGACCCAGCCATCTGTCTGTCCCTGACATGCCTTGGAAAAAATGGTTTTCTGTGTAAGTATTGAAAGGTGGATTACTGAAACTATTATTTCTTGGGACACAAGGAATTTTTGTTGTGTGATAACCCTTAATCAAAGTTATATTTGAAAAATCACCTGAGTCATATTGCAACAAGCCACCAAAACTTAGAAAATCAGCAATACCTGGAGGTAATGAGTAGGGCCCACTGGACAGCAGGGAACAGTCACAGCAGTTACAAAACATATTTCTTTGAGCTGTCTCAATTCTCTGGATCCCAGCCAAGGACATCAGGCCTCTGTTTCAGCACCGGTAACAAGGAGAGTCTAGAAGCATCCCACATTAAGAAGAGGGGTTGCTCAGAGTTCAGTGGTTCCAGGGATTTGCTGTGAGGGACACATCTGACTATTACCAGCAAGATGCCATAAGCAAACATGAGAATTACTGATTCAAGGAGCAATGTAAGGAATCTTGGTTGTGAAGGAATCTTAGCTGCTTGCCATTGTATTCTTTACACCTTTCAATACAGGGTATACTGTAGTTACTTAACACATATTTGATGAATAATAGAGTGAATGAATTTCCTAGTGAAAGAAAAAAAATCTGTAGTAGAGTAGATATCAAGTTGAATGAGGTTTTAAAGTAGGGGTCTGGAGGGCTCTGGTGTGTGTAGCAATGAGTGTGTGTGTCTGTGTGTGCACATGTATATATAAAATCATTTTTAAATGATTTTATTCAAAGGCATCTAGTATAGTTCATATCATGGATCTAAGGCCCAGGGAGGAATGTGAGTGGCGCCAAGTCACACAATTAACAACTAACGAGTGCTGAGTTGGTGAGTTCAGAATTTTTGGCTTCCAGTTAAGTTCTTTTTTTCAACTAGACAATGATGTTTCCTTGGAGGTTATAATAGCAAGTACTGGGGAATGTAATATCCTGGTATTTTAATATTATATCTACATCTGGATATATTATGATAGAAATTTGGGAGTAAAATAAAAAAAAATACTTGGAGGTAAAAGTAAAGATTCATTAAAATAGTGAAAATTCTATTATGACAGCAATTAGAAGGTGTCTGAATTATTGAACCTAAAAAATAGCACATTGAATGTGAATGTATTCTCTTTATAAATTAAGAATAATTTGTAAAAATTATTTCCAGTGAAATCTTATACCTAAATAAAATACATTTACTATGCCACACCATATGTTCACCATTTATATACACTATTAAAATATAATTTGCATTCTTTTATAATGCAATATATATTTTTTTTAAGTACAGAATTTGCTACATAGCAGATATTTTTCTAAGTACAAGTCCTCACATTAACTTGAGGGAGGGAAAGGAATTTATCTGTGGGTTCCTCCTGCCTTCTATCTCTCACTGGTCAAATTTATCTCCATAGGGTATTCAAGCCCTAGTTCTTCAAGATGAAGCTCATATCCCAAGGAAGCTCCTCATCTGCAATTCAAAGTGGTGGGAGGAGCCCGGACCTCCTCCTTTGAGCTTTCATGGTGGACTGTTAGTGCTGGGTAAGCTGTGATTTCAACAGAAGTAAGGGGGGCTGTTCCGTAGTTCTGGTGGTTACCAGGGGAGGAAGAGACAGACAGCAGTGTTAAGAGATAAAGAGATTCTCAGAAAGTGAGGATCTAAATAAATGTGGAGGGGGACGGGAAAGAAAAACAAACCTGGTCCAGTCAGAAAAGGTATCATTTTATGCAGATGAGGAAATAGTGGCATTCATAAGTAACTTGCCCAATATCATACAGCTAGAAAATGGCAGAACCAGGGCCTGAACCCAGATGCTTCTGACACCAAAGCCAGTGCTCTTGACTGTATAATGAGTTGGGTCTAGTTTAGCTTAAGTGGTATGCAGCATAAAACAATAAGTATTTATGGAGCACTTTCCATATGTCCAACAAATTATGAGAAATCATAAAGAAAGTTACAAGGGAAATACTTATGAAAACAATTCTAAAACAATTATTATCTAGACCATAATGTATAAAAGATCAAAGAAACATTAAAATCACATCATTCAGTGTGGGGGATGTGGTCATGGATGACGTGGACAAAAATTTAAAAGATTTGCATTATTAAAGGGATGGGTAAAAGTATATGCATGTATGGAAATATAAGATCTCTATGCTTTCAAAATGAGAAATGCAAGTTGTAGAACAATATTTTTAGTAATATAATCTATTTAAGAAAGAAATATTCCGAGGCACACAAACCAGTCAGACTGAATCCCATGGAGTTAGTAGTTACTTCTGCATTAGAACTTCACTTTTTATGTTATACTATTGTACTGTTCATTTTCATTTTTTAAAATAAATATTTCAAATGATTATAAATAACATTTTATATATTTATGTTGTGATTTTTAAAAATTAATATGCATTACTTGAAGTTAAAAAGCTATTTTCCCTTAAAAATTAAAATCTTTGGATTATTGTCAGTTTTGTTTAGTGGGATATTTATTTTAAAAAATATAATAACTCGGGGTGCCTGGGTGGCTCAGATGGTTAAGTGTCTGCCTTCAGCTCAGGTCATGATCCCAGGGTCCTGGGATCAAGCCCTATGTCGGTCTCCTGGCTCAGTGGGGAGCCTGCTTCTCCCTCTCCCTCTGCCTCTCCCCCTGCTCATGCTCTCTGTCTCTCTCTGTATCTCTCTGTCTCAAATGAATAAATAAAATCTTTTTAAAAAAGTATAATAACTCATTTCTCTCTTATGGCTCTGAAACACATTTTTTTAAAAGATGAGTAATGACCTAGGTGTCTTATCTTTCTTCAATATAACCCTTCTCAACTTTATTCAGTAAACCCATCATTACGTATGTGTCATTCTTAAATCTAGAAACTCTAAACATGTTGCAGAAATCTAACAGATTTTGAAAATCAGGGAGCTTCTGGAAATGTTTAGGCTACACATGAGGGTATTAAAACAGTTACTTATCTCTAATCTTTTCCTCCATAAGATTAAAAAAGTGCAACAAAGCAAAACAAACATGTTCTACTCAGAAGGAAGTCTAATTTTTGCAACATGTGATTTCTATGTCCTAGACTACATCAAATTGGGTGTCACAACAAGGGCATACTATCTCTAAGAACTTAGACAAAATCTCTCTAAGCCCATTGGCCAAATTTGCAAAATCTCAGACTCCTCAAATTCTTCCTCCAGGCTCATTAAAGAAGTTCAGAGAGTTTCCTGGGACTTCTCAAACAAGCTTGCACATTTGGTGTTGTTGGAGACTATAGGTACTCCCTTCTTTTGCTACAAGAAATGGCTGCTTGGGCCCTAACTGGCTAAGACGAGACCTGTGTGGTTATAGCAATTGTGCCAGTTGGATTTCAGAATTGCTGTTGACTGACTCCTGTATGCCTCCCACATTCCTTCTTTTGACCAGGACTGTCTTGTATAGTTCTTCTATCCCTGTCCCATCATTCCATGTTGAGTAGACTGGGGCCAGATAACCAGGCTCTTTTGTTCACAGGCCTTCAGATCAGAAAGAACTGGATCTAAGGGGGTTTCGTTCACACCTGACACTATTCTAGAAGGTAAGATCTTTGAATTCAAGCTGCTTTATACAGGGTAGACCCCTGCTTTATAGGGGGGAGACCATGGTGACTTTGGGTGGGTGAGTCATTTTTTCTGTGGGAGAGAGATGAAAAGTTGAGGACAAGAGGGTGGACTGGGGTCGTCAGTCTTATGGTAAGAGAGGTTGGCTGGGCATGTAGTCTAGCTCTAGTCAAGCCTTTTGATAACTGTATCCTTAGCCAACATCTAACCATAAGCTTACAAGAGATCCTGAGGCAGAACTACTGAACTGAGCTGCTCTGAATCCTTACCAACAGATACCATGAGAGATAATAAATTGTTTCAAGGCAGGAGACTACAAAACCTTTTCTCTTAAATTGACAGATAGTATAAATTTCAGGCTTTGCAGAACATATGGTCTCTGTTGCAAAGATTCAATTCTGCTCTTTTAGCATGTAAATAGCCTTAATAGACAATAATTAAACAAGTAAGCACAGATATGTTCCAATAAATTTTTTTATGGATAGTGAAATTTGAATTTTACATAAATTTTATATGTTAGGAACTACTACACTTCTTTTGATTTTTTTTCAACCACATAAAAACGTAAGTGCCACTTTGAGCTCACAGGCTATATAGAAATAGGTGGCAGGCTGGATTTGGTATGTTAGTCATAGTTTGCTGACCCCTATTTTAAGCCATTAAGTTTTGCCATTTGTTACGCAGCAATAGATAACTAAGGTAACTAAGAGAGGGACCATCAAATATCCTAAATAAGGAAAACCTCAATCAGCAACAAGAGCAAAGACAAAATTCTTGAAATGAGATAGGTATCTGTGACAGCTTGAATGTAAGAGTGCAGAGCAAAATGAAAGACTCTATTACCCAAGATAGTCCCTCCTCTCGTTATTAATTGGATCAAGCTTTACCACCGCATTTCTTACACATCACACTCCCACTTTAAGGCATGCTCAGATTTGAAAAGTCTATTTAGCTTTCCTCACTCTAAGAAACCCAAAACTCCTTCCCCATTAAGTAATTGCTTTCATATTACAAATTTTAATGACTGCTTTTATAATTTGAATTTCCCAATTTATCAGTTGTGAATACAAAGCTCCAGCAGTTTGGTGTCTGATTCTGTCTGCGAAGGCAGTAGAGTGAGACAATGGGTGCAACAGTCTAGGGTTGACTATCTTTTCTTCATCAACTAAGCCCTGCTTTCAAAAGCCCTGAAGTAAAGTGGTCCAGTTCACTTCCTGAACATGATGACTACTGAAGGCTTCTCTGATCTAAGAAAGATAGCAGTGCCATGGATTTCCTCCCCACAACCAGACCAGTCCAGTGTAGTTCATCTGGATTCTGGAAGGGCAGAAGAGGGGCAAATACAGTTTATACCAGTGTTAAAATCAGCTATGGTTCTTCTCAGGGCCAAGTACACCTGGGCCCCTAATGTGCTCACTCTTTCTGATTACACAAAAAAGAGCCATTTTTTTTTTTTCACAGCACAATCACATAATCAGAGCCAGGCAGTATGATCAGAAGATAGTCCAGCATTATCTCCTCAGAGTGACCAGAGCTAGCTCTCCCTTAAGTCCATCTAGGCTCTGATCTCAAAAAGCTGACAACTGGTTAAATCTTCTTTCAAAGTGAGATTCTTGTTGAGGTTTTACTTTCCTTCCAGTGCGATTAGCCAGGACTAATGCATCACAGTAGAGATAAAGTAATGAACTACAAACTCAGAGGGAAAGGATGGAGACCCTCAACTCTTTTCTACCAAAGTCCTTTTGGCCTCTACACAAAAGTTCTATTTTTCCAGAATTTATAAAAATTTTCTAAGCCAGTAGATGTGGAAAATGAGTATTAAGACTATATTTGTGTACCTAGCCTGAGGTATAGTTGTTGGCTTTGCCAGAAACAAAATACAGCAACAGTAAAATGTGTCTTGTAACATGATTCTTGAAGGATAATGAACTATTTTTTACTTTATAGTTACATAATTAAGGAATCACTAAAGTTTTTCTTCCCAAAAAATAAGTTCTATACCAAGGTAACTTCTAGAAATTTCTCTGAAAATAGATGCAGCTATGTGCTACTAAATGTCCATTTGCTTGAAGTCAATTTAATAAATTAAGTACTAATAATTGATTCATTAATTCAACAGATATTTATGGAATACCTGATGTTTGACTGACATTACACAAAGCATTAAAGAATATACTATTAAATATTAAAGTGTATTAAACAGTAGACTATTAAAGAAGAATATGATACAATTTAAAAGTGACATAAAAATGACATTTTTTTCTGATACCAAGATGGTATGATTAGATTTTTCACTTGTACATATGCAATTTAAACAAGGCAGTGACGTTGTCTTTGAACTCTGACTTTACCAAAAATAAAAGACAAGTTTGGTTAGGGGAATTAGAAAACTAAAATAAGGAGTCATTTAAATTGATCAGAATTTGTGCCTACTTCTGTGGTTTCACGTCTCATTTCTAGAAAGAAAGAGTAAAGGGAGTGTCGTCAAGTTAATTCACAATTTACCTATTTCTCCCTCCTTCTCTCTCATTCACACAAGTGCTTACATATCAATGAGGTGCTTTTGAGAATAGCAATGTATTATTAAGAAACTAAAGAATATATCATTTAGGATACTTATTTAGACAGAAAATTTCAAATAACTCTTTAACTAGTCTGTCTTGGCTGATGAACCATCCATTAAAAGAAGAATTCAGATAAAGAATTTCAAGTGTTTTGACATTGAAATAAATGAATCCATAAAGGAGATATAAAAAGTTGCTAGATTTACTATTTTAATGTAAAATATTCTTGTGGATTTGGAAATCTTCTGTACTCATGTGGTCATTTTCATATGCAGGTCAATTTTAAAGTATCCCTGGCACTTTCAGTTTGGAAAAGTAAAGGCTTTGTTGTGATTGTTTTTGTAAAATCTAAAAAGCATATTAAATTCAACAATGAGAATTTCTCTCTCTGTGTTTCAATCTGTCTCAAAATCTCTCTCTCCACACACACATAAATATTGTATTTTTTGCATATTTCCATGTGTGTATACATATATATACTGTATATATTGTATATGTGTAAAAATAATATATGTATATAAGTATACATGCATATAATTGTTGGATTTTCTAAACCACAAATATAAGAGGTGCTCATTTTAACAAGTCAGTGGATAAAGTGTAAAAAAGCATTTATGTTGACATCCCAAGGATCCTCCCTTTTTAATCATCACCCTTACTCCTCTAAAGTAATCGAGGTTAATAATCTGATTTGTGTCCTTCCATATTTTAGTTATGCTCATTAGCATATAGCATATTTTTGTATTCACAGAGGTGTTTTTCTTCCTTCCTTCTTTCCCTTTTCCTTCTTGCCTTCTTCCCTCCTTTTTTTTTCCATATCCATTCTTTTATTTTCACATAAATTATGTGATACCAGCATTTTACCAACTGTGGATTACAACCATTAGCAATCTGTGAAATCATTTGAATGATCATTACCAGTATTAAAAAACTAAACATTAAAAACAAGCAAAAAGAATAGAATAGAATAGAAAGTAGAATGTACCATAAATAACAGATTATAGTAAGGGTATTTCATTTTATCAATTTTTTATTTCCATTTATATATTTTTAAATAATGGGGTGTGTGTGTGCATATGCACATATGTCTCTGAGTATATATACACATGCGGAAGTGTGTGTGCCCGAAACAAGTGTGCATGTGAATGAATACTGAATTTGAATCACCATAAAATGAATTTCTCATGATGTGTAATAATAGAAATAATGAGTAAAAGCTTTCCTTGGTAAAATGTTTTTCTTTTAGTTTTCACACTAATTGAAATAGTTTAGCACGTCAAGCATCTATTATTAAAATTCATAGAGTACAGATAAATGAGCTATATAGAGCCCAGGTCCTTGCACAGTAGTGTAACATATTAATTATTTGTAAAGTGGCTTTCATCCCTGGAATGCAAATGTTTCTAGCATATATTAAATACTTGTCTTGAAAGTATTATTGACTTCAGACCTAATGAGTTGAGTCATTCTAAGAGTAGCACAGAAAAGAGGCTGGAGCAGAAGAAACAGCAGAGTAACAGAGGAAAAGTTGTATAATTCATCTAATATATGATTTTTAATTTTGTTTTGTCATCATCAGAGTCCAGTCACATTATATAGTTTTATGGCTTTAGTTTTAGTAAGAATTCAGATCCAAAGAAGCATAACTTCTAACACTTTAAGTAATTCACTAATAAATTTCAACAAAGCAGAAAAAACACTTTTCATAACAGCACTTGGTGAATATGAAAAGACGTGAACCTAACTATTCATCGTATATGATACTATACATATTTACTAACCCCATAAATAACAACATAAACACAAAATGGATTTGGCTATAATTGTCTTTATCCTTAAATCACCAATAGTGTAGCAGGGGCAAAAATACTGTGACAAAGATTTTCATAGCCAAACCTTTTGAAAATTCTATAGCTTTTACAGATATTTTTGAAACTCTAAACAAACCATATGGAAGAAACTGTCAGTGTGCTTGTGGTTCTAACATAAGACTAAAGTTAAACTTTCACCTGTGTGGTAGTGATTGGGAGAGATGAGAAATGACTGATACCCTGATTCCTTATTTGAGGGATTCAACATTTTTGGAATATAAGAAATGATTATCCATCTCTAGGGATCATGGTTCGGATAAAATGTGTCTAGAACAGCATGCAGAGTTTGGAAAAGGAGGTCACCAGCAGTACTGTAACAGAAAACATAAGACCTCCTGCCAGCAGTACTGGGCTCGAAACTTGGCTTACTGAGTGATGAAAAGTAGCTCCCCAGTCCTATTGTGGGAAAAAAAAAAAAAAAGGGGGGGGGGGGGGAGGGGGGGAGGGGGGGGGAGGGGGAAGAGGGGGGGGAGGGAGGGGGAGGAGGAGGGGGAGGGAGGGGGAGGAGGAGGAGGAGGAGGAGGAGTAACATTAAGACAGACATGCAAATTGGAATCGGCCCCAAAGCCCAGGATGTGAATATGATTAGGTCAAAGGTAACAGAAATACTGTTCATTCATATCCTTACTTCTCTCAAGTCTTGGCTCAGATGTTATATTTTTTTCAGTAAGTTATTCCCCTTCTCTTCTGAAAATAATTCTTTCCTAAATCCCTTTCTTTTCCTTCTGTCCCTTTGCCAAACTTTACTTTTGTTTATGAAACCTATTTATTTGTTGATTATCATTGGCCTCCATCACCAGAATAAAATTTTTATAAAGATAGGGACTCTCCATCTAGTTTACTGCATGATCACCAACATCGGGAACAGTCTTGGCACTCAGTATATGCTTAATAAATACTTCTAAAATGAAAGGGACTGGGTGCCTGGGTGGCTCAGTTGGTTAAGCGACTGCCTTCAGCTCAGGTCATGATCCTGGAGTCCCTGGATCGAGTCCCGCATCGGGCTCCCTGCTCAACGGGGAGTCTGCTTCTCCCTCTGACCCTCCCTCCTCTCATGTGCTCTCTCTCATTCTCTGTCAAATAAATAAATAAAATCTTTAAAAATAAATAAATAAAATAAAATGAAAGGGACTAATCCTTTTTAATTCCAAAATGATCAGCAATTTAGGAATTGTTTGGACTTCTCGACTTCTCCTTCCTCATCTTCCACATCAAATCTATCACTGTTTTCTCAACTGAACAATGCCTCCCTTATCTTTGCTTTCCTCTCTAGCCCTACTTTCAGGACTTTGATTCAAAATCTTCATCTGAAGCAACACAATTACTGTTAATTTGCTTCAGCCATTTAGCAGTCAACATAGTAATATCAGAATATGAGGGTATTGATTTGTTGTTGTTTTAAAGGTACCAAATAGTTTGCACAGTGGATCCCTGACCCTATTCCTTCTACAAGACTTAGGTTTCCCCTTACTGCTTTCCACTTTCTTGGTGTCCTTCTCTAACCACATATTAAAGCAAAAGCAAATTGCATGAAATTAAATCAGCACTAACCAAACCTATGTAAATTCACCATTCTTTTTAAACCAGTAATTTTTCCCACATATTTGAAAACTTCTGAGATGGCTGTCCCATTTTTATATAGGTTCATACTTTCATTATTTTCCAGAATAAACTTATAGGGCACAATCATTAAGTTTTTAAATATTCCAATAGTCAGAATTCAGAATCCTGTCTATTTGTATAATCAATGACTAACTAAACAGTGGACTGCATGTTTGTTTTTTGGTCAATGTAAATCATTATTCTTTCATAACCTGCTAAATATAAGATGGAAATAAAGGATTTTGGCTATGATCTTGCAATCTCAATCATATGTTTGGGCCAGATATATTAAATGTGTTTCAAATGTTCAGAATTATTTAAGACATAAAACATGCAAGTCATTTAGTACTGAAAAACAACTGTTGGTTTCTTATATTTTTATGTAGAATCATAGATATTAAATGAATGAGGGGAATTTGAGGGTTCTCAGATGAGGTCATAAAAACCATTCCTGATCAATACATAGAACAAAAAATGGGAAGGGGAGGTGGTATAAGCTAAGATTATCTATCTATCTATCTATCTATCTATCTATCTATCTATCTATCTATC
>NW_023270451.1:10070509-10092348 GCF_011800145.1 Mirounga leonina | reverse complement strand
ATCTATCTATCTATCTATCTATCTATCTATCTATCTATCTATCTATCATCTATCTATCTATCGATCTATCCATCCATCCATCTACCTACCTATCTATCCATTCATGTATGTATATGTGTATATGTATCTGTGTGTAAATAGATTCTATTGAAAACCTTTCAGTAGCTCTGCACTGTTTACTGTGGATAAAGCAGAAATGTTCAGGAGGTATGTCAGAGTAGACCATGACAAAGCCTATATTTTCCACTCTAGCTTTGTCTCCTACTATTTTCCTACTCAGATGGTCAAGCCATTAACAACAACAAAAAGAAAACCCAAATTCCCTCTATTTCCTGAAAGGACCATGCTAATTTTATGCTTTCAAATCTGTGGTGTAATCAGCTTACTCTTAGTGGATACAGAAGGTTGGACAACAAAATTTCAAGCTTCTGCAGAAAGAGGAACTACTAATAGGCAGCACAATGGTGTCCATATTTCTTTACATTTGGGGACTGTTTACAACCGAATATCTGGATACTGTTTTATCTCAAAAAGCCAGGAATAACAATCCTTTCCCAACTTTAGCAAAACATTAAAGCAGACATAAAAGAGAATCAGCTAACAGACAATGTTCAAAAGAGACATAAAGCTACAGGTCCATATAAAATGATGGAAACAATTCCTACGATAATGAATAATGGGTGACAGCACTTAACATAATGTATTTGAGGAAAATAGCATGTTTTAAATGCATTAGATGATATTTCTGTATAAAAATCCAAATATTTAATAATGTCCTACAAAAAGAACAAGAGGTTTCTAACATTAGGATAAGGGTTTTGAGAGGACAAATTGACTATTCCAGTACAGAACTGAATGGGCTGAGAAAGGAGTGGTGAGAATTGGGGAAATAGGACAGCAACATGGAAATAATACAGTATGCAGAATCAATAGATGAGAAAAGATAAATTCTTATATTTGGACTTCATAATCCATTTTCATTATTCCTAATTTAAAAAAATTGAAGGCCATTGTATACTATTTATAGTTGTTGAATATATCAGTAAATTGTCTTATAACCATATTTCATTCTTATTGTTTAGAAGAGGGCTGTTGGTTTTTCATTAGTCTTTATTTTTGCTAGTCTTCAAAAATTCTTAAAGAATTAACTCCGGGTCTACTCCTGATATTTTTCCAGGAATTATTCTAGTACTCTGAGTCACGAACAAGGATATGAAAATCCCTCTCATAAAATATTATCTTAGCAAAGTTCATTCTTACCTATTTATGCTACTTAGCACTTCTACATGTGGTATTTACTGGAAATGGCTTCTTGTTCTTTGCTTGGTGAGTTGTTACTACTTTTAAACTGTATCAAGCAGTATTTCCTCCTCTGTGGAGTCTCTGTCCATGGCCCTCAAACCTCATTCCCCTAATGTGCCTCAAGAATACTTTATCTGTACTCAGATTATAGAACTTAATTCATAGTAATGCTATCATATGGTTACATATATTTTCTCTCATTAGGTAGAGCATATTAAAGTGGTTTGCTCATAGTAATTATATGACACACAGAAATGTAAAAGATGAATGGAAAGAATAAAGGAAGGATAAACATTCTTATTTTACTTTAAAAAAAATTTTTTTTTTTTAGAGTTTATTTATTTATTTGAGAAAGAGAGAACGAAAGACAGAGAGCATGAGAGGGAGGAGGGTCAGAGGGAGAAGCAGACTCCCTGCCGAGCAGGGAGCCCGATGCGGGACTCGATCCTGGGACTCCAGGATCATGACCTGAGCTGAAGGCAGTCACTTAACCAACTGAACCACCCAGGCACCCCGCAAGGATAGACATTTTTTAAAAAAGGAAAGGAAGAAAGAAGGAGAAAAGAAGGAGGAGAAAAAAAGTGAAGAAAAAAGAGGGAGAGAAAAAAAGAGAGAGATGAAAATGTATTAAGCATTTCAGTTCATAACCCACCTTGAAAGTCTTCCTCTTACCTGACATAGACAAAATTACTAAAGGCAAAAATGGCAATTCAATAATTTACCATTTAAATCGACTTCTTTTTTTTCCAAATCAAACAAGATACAAAAGTATTATCTTGTTTAATATTGTTTGATTAGTTTGTAAGTTCTATGACCTGAATATATAAAGTAGTCAAAAACATTAAATGATTAGTTCATCATGCTTTAATTTATATTGTACCATATCCAATGTCTTTTTAAACACTTGATAACTAATAGTAATGGCATACCATAAACATTCTTCTTAATATTTTTTCAAGTCCTACTAACTTTACATGAAAAGTAGAGAATATATCCATAAATACTCTTATGATTCTTTTCAAGTTTTACTGTGTTTCACATACAAAAACAAGTTAATAAATTTTTCACAAAGGATATGTTAACAATAATAAGAATCATGTGTGGGTTGCTTTGTATTTAGTCTCTCTAAAATGTAATTTTCTCTTTTCTGCTACTGTAATGATGGGCTATCACTACTTCTTTTTTGCTTTTTTGTTCTAATTTCAAAATGTACAAAATTAAATTTTGCCATCTAAACTATTACTAGGAGATAGGAAGCTTATTTCTCAAGAAAATAAAATATGGAACAAGAGATATTTATTAAAGTCCTTCAGAAATTCATCATTGGCATTTTTATTTCAAAGCTAACATTACAGAAAACATTTTGGAGGGGAAGAATACACTAATATTAACATACATTTTACCAAAATTGTTTTATATTGTGCATAGATCTCAGAATTATGAATTATATCTCTATGTATTTAACCAGAACTCTGCATGGAACTCTTTGATAGTTTGCTAATGACCATATTAATTATTAGCCTGTTTTTGTTGAAGAAATCTATTGGACCGGCCATGGAAAAATGCTTCCCAGTTTTCAAACTCAACCTTTGATTGATTGATTGATTATTTATTTATTTATTTATTGGGTGGGGGCAGCAAAGCAAGGTTTATTGAGTGATAGCAAAGTGATAGTACAAAGCTCCCGAGGAGGGAAGGGACCTGAGAGGATTGCTCCTAAGTCTAGGGGTTTTTATGGGTTTGTTGACAGGCTGTTTTAATCTGATAATTTTGAAATGAAGACGAAAGATTTGACCCGGACAAAGCATGACTGTTCTCAGAAAAACAGAAGTAACAAGAAGAAGATTAAAAATAGTAATAGATGACTGGCTCCGGACAGTTTGAGCTGAAGAGGTATACATGGATAAAGATATTCCACAGTACTGGTTGTGAATCTGAACCCTGAAAGAGTTTAGAACTGGAAATATAAATTATAGTGTCAATACTAATGGGATGTCTTAAGTTTGATTTCTGGGGTAAAGTTTAAGATGAAGTAAATTATGCTTTTCTACCTTCCCCTCTTGATAAATTACTCAATATAAATTTAGTAAAAATATTACCAGAAAAAATTGTAAAAGACTTTGAAAGAGAACAAAAAATTATTGGGTGTCTTCAATGGAAAACTTCAAATTGTTTAAAGAACATCCTTTCGATTTATTAGTTTTAAAGCATACCATTTTCTTTGAGCTATTTCTCAATCCTGTGAGTTGTAAACAACTGATAGAAATATAAAAGATTCTTGTCTACAGATGTGAAAATAATTCTGTCTGGTGGAGGGCAATTGATTTTCCTCCATCCCCTATGGGAAAAGCCAGGTTTACATCTATTTGTAAATTAACCATTCTTGAGTGACTTATATATGTGTGGTGCTTTGAATTCTCCTTTGAAATAATTGTAACATTTTACTGGTTTACTCATTAATTAATTGTTAAATAATATCTTTGACATATGTTCATTTTATATTTATATATCATTATTTTACCTTTGCAAATTATCTTTTAATGATATTTAATATCTTCTTATGAAAGTAAAATGCTAAAACTGGCTGGATGTGTGATGACAATAAATGTTCATGCATTATTTGAATACTTATCTTTCAAAACAATACAAAGAAATTATATGAGTATACGGTAAATTGAATAATGATCTCCCTCCACACTTTCCCAAAGATGTCCATGCTCTAATATGGAACTTGTGAATACGTTACCTCACATGGCAAAAGGGACTTTGTAGATATGATTGTGGTTAAGAATCTTGAGATGAGATGATCATCTTTCATTATCCTGGTGTGCCTAATGCAACCAAAATAGGTCCTTATAGGGAGACAGAAGGGTCAGATTTAGAGAAAGAGATGTGAAGATGGAAAAAGAAGTCAGAAAGGAGAGAAATTAGAAGATGCTGCATTATTGGCTTTATAAATGGAGGAAAGGGATATGAGCCCAGAAATAAAGACAGAATCTAGAAGCTGGAAAAGACAAGCAACAGATTTTCCCCTGGAGCCTCCAAAAGGAATATGTGTCCTTGATTTTAGCCCATAACATCCATTTCAGACTTTTGACCTCTACACTATAACATAATAATTTTGTGTTGTAAAATGTGATAGATATTTAAGCCACTAAGGTAGTAGTTTGTTGTAGCATCCGTAAGAAATTAATATAAAGTATTAGAAATTCACACAAAGGCCCAATTTCATTAAGTGTTCATGTAAGCACTAAAGTTATTAAAATAATAAATATACTCAAACATAACATTGCTTGACTACTACAGCTTTAGAATGTTTATAAATGACAGCAAATTTTATTTCTCATTTACTAGGGTTTTAGAATTCACTATCAGGTCCTTATTTATTCTAATTATTAAAATGTGTCAAAAGTCTTCTTGAGGTTTTATGTGTCAACTTGGTTAGGCTATAATATCCAGTTATTTAATCAGACAGCAATCAAGAAGTTCCTGAGGAGGTGTTTTCTAGATATGGTTATCATAAAGATGTGGCTTAAATAAAGGAGGTTACTCTTAACACTGTGGTTGAAGCCTCATCCAGTCAGTTGAAAGGCTTAAGAGGAAAAACAGTTTTCCTGAAGAAGAAATTCTCCCTCAAGACCACAGCATTCACTCCTGCTGGAGTTTCAGCCTGCTGCTCGCCCTACTAATTTCAGACTTGTCAGCCCCCACAATGTTAAAATGAAGATAACCATCCTTGTCAAGAGTACACTTTCCTTATCTATCAGTGCCGTAACATGACTTACTGAAATGCTTAAAGAATGTTCAATGTGGGGCACCTGGGTGGCTCAGTTGGTTAAGCATCTGCCTTCGGCTCGGGTCATGATCTCAGGGTCCTGGGATCGAGCCCCATGTTGGGCTCCCTGCTCCCTTCTCCCTCTTCCTCTGCTGCTCCCCCTACTTGTGCTCTCTTGCTCTCTCCGTCAAATAAATAAATAAATTCTTAAAAAAAAAAAATGTTCAATGTAAAACCAGACTGAAAAAATATACTGAAAGAATAGATGAGAATTACTATTAGAATATATTGCTAGTATTATATACCCTGCCTAATTTTTCTTTTTTACTCTGATTTTATAAGGATAATCAATTTCTATGTGATACTTAATAAAATGATAAGGAGAAAAGGTACATTACAAAAGTAAAAATGTGCATTTTACCAAATTTTCAGGAAATTAATACATCTTATATAAAAAATAATGAAAGAATTGTCTAAAAATATTAACATTTTATATCTCTAAATGGTGGAATGATCAGTTTTTTTTTTGTTGTGCTTTAACTATAAACAAGCTTTTTAAAGAAACATGTAACAACTTTCCTAAATATATATATACATACATATATATATATATATGTATACACACATATATATATATATTTTTTTTAAATAATCTCTACCCTCATCCTGGGGCTCAAACTCATAACAAGAGTTACATGTTCCTTCAACTGAGCCAAACAGGTACCCCAAGAAAACATGTGACAATTCTAAACTAAAAATAATTTATCAAAGTACGATAATGAGTTAGCATTATTTTGAGACATGAATTTTTATATTTACAAATTATTTCCAGAGAAGCTAGATCTTTTGAATAGCTTTAATATCTTGTAATAGCTACAGATCTCTCTGGGAAAGAAAGGTCTTCATGAACAGACGATTAGTAATTAAAGTTAAATAATATGAATATAACTAAATGCTCCCTAAGCCATATGTGGTATTTTTGTTAGCCCACTATACTCCCCTTCACTCTCTTCTTTTTCTTGCCTCTATCATTCCCTCCTATTGTATTGTCCATAGCAGATGGTTCAAGAATGGCACCTAATAGTCTGTTGCTACCGGGGACCTCTCCTGGATAATATTCTATGTGGAGCTAATTTTCTACATACACATACTTTCCCCCTCGGCTCCCACTAGGTCCTAACCTTAAATAATGTCAGCAGCTAAAGCAAACCTAAGATAATGAAAGCCCATGTGAACTAGAAGAGAATGAAGACAGGATGATGACAAAACAGAAATGAGAGACAGAGAAAAGAGAGAATCCCGATGAAACTTAAGCCCAGAGTTCCAGTCACTGGGCTTTAAGAGGCTAGGGTGGTTCCTGTTGATCTGTGCTAATTAGATTAGAAGTGCCTTCTTCCAAAATCATCATATTCTGAATTTTAATTTTAATTTTTAAAAATAAGACCCATTCCTTAACCAAAATAATATACAATCATTGCAAATTACCTATTGATTAGAGAAAAAACATATCTGCTTGATTATATGGCAAATAAAAACTTCTCTCCTGCTTTTATTCTACAAAATTAGAAATTGAGAAATGACAAAGACAATACACTATAAACAATTCACATTTAAATTTTCAAATTCATCATTTGCCTGTTTCCTCTTTCCATTCCAATGTCTAGCCAAATACCGGGTAAAGTTTCTTTTGTGGGAAAAAATATCAGTCCATGGTTCTGGCAAGATATTTAAACTTAGTAAAAAAGTGTGTAATTCATGCTTCAAGTGTTATAGTTGAAATATATCATTCAAAAATTCTAATGTAAAACAAAGGTAATAAAGAAATGTTTTCTTTCCCCTAAAATTAAAAATAAACTCTCTGTGGGGTGCCTGGGTGGCTCAGTCGGTTACACATCTGCCTTTGGCTCAGGTCATGATCCCAGGATCCTGGGATCCAGCCCCGCATCAGGCTCCTTGCTCAGCGGGGAGCCTGCTTCTCTCTCCCTCTACCTGCTACTCTGCCTGCTTGTGCTCTCTCTCTCTGTGTCAAATAAATACATAAAAAATCTTAAAAAAAAAAAAAAACTCTGAGAGATAACATACATTGACATAACTTGCTAGTGAACAAGCACACATAAAAGGGCTTTTTTGCCTTACTCAGATAACAGGTGCAGTGAAGCTCTGCTCTTCACTAAAACTCACGAACAGTTCATATATAACATGTTAGAAAAGAGCACAACGTAATTCCAAATGACATATAAACAAGATAATGCTATGCTAAGTTTGTACTAGAATCTTCTCAATAAACAATAAAATAAGTATCATTGGGTTTCACTATAAAATGAGCTTTTACAAAGAGGAATCTGATTCTGCATTAGCATCTCATATTATCATGGTAGATGGCCTGGAAAGGTCATGCTATATTCCTGAAAAAAACAAAAAGCAAAACCCAAACCGCAAACCCTAACCCTAACCTTAACCTAATAATATTATAAAGTCCACTTTATAATGAAACACAATAGTTTATTCAAGGGAAATTAGCATACACACTTAAGTATTTTTTTTTTGGTTTAAGGTAGAAATTGTATGTCATAAATATGTCAGTCATATCCCCCAAACCTCATAAATGTAATGTTAACTGTATGTATTTAGGTGAGTCTTATTTCTAAGTGTTCCCAAGATGTAAATAAGAGAGGTTGGATTACCCAAAACAATTATTTAATTTGTCAAAATAATTGCCTTGTTAAGTGAGGCAGTTGAGGACCACATTATATCGTCCCAATGCTTTTCTCCATTCTAATTGAAGGAGATACTTCATGAGTTGGTAAGATTGATGCAATCTAAGTAGGATAAAATTTCAACAGGGGCCAATACCCATTTTATAACTCACGGCATAAATATTGGTCATAGAAATTATTAAGCAGCTTCCTGCCTAATTATTAAAAGGCCTATATTCTCATTCATGTTCTTTGGTAAATTGTATCCTGGCATTTTATACCACTAATTATATCTCCTTTAAGTATCCTCCAGAAGAATCTGCCCACTGAAGTTTCCTCTATCCCAGGGACTTCCTGATCCCTCCGGAAAGTCGTTTTATCCTCATGCTTATCATTATAATATCTGTCCTCCTAAGTGTTCCTCATTTTGTTATATATTTGTTATACTTAAACTCAAAAGTATTTTAGAAATGAAAAATACGTATTTTTTCTACTTGAATACTATCAAACCACAATACCGAGATGAACAATGTATGTCTTGTGCTTAAGTATCACCAGATCAATGACACTCAGATTGATGTCTGAGTTAATATTTTAAAATAATAAGTATGCATATGACAATATATTAACAACAGAAAAAAATGAACTTATTTGACCCACTGCATGATAGAAGCAAAATATCAGTATGCTATTTTTATTTAGTACTTTATATGTGATACCTTTTATATATATTCTCTTGATATTTCACCTTCATACCCAAACCTTGAAAATAGGCACATTCAGAATAGCTGATAGGTATATTCGTAATACATTTGAGTGTCTTATTAACAGATAGATGTACTTTTATCCAGTCGTCCCTGCAACATGTACTTCAATCACTGAAATAGGTCTTTTATTGAAATCAAGAATATTTTAGATTTTTGTTTTCAAAATGAATTTACAGCCTGTTCTATATGCCAGGGGGCACTGTGTTTCAGTGTTAGTGTTTCCTATTGTTCACAACTTGTTAGAATTTAGTTGCTCATGGATTTTTGTAGTACTCTCCCATTTTTTTTTTCTTACATGTTGAAAACATCCCTGAGTAAATTTACAGCAATAAAGCACAATCTTGTTGATGGCCTGCTTATGATTTGCCAGCTTACTGCTGCTAGCCAATAAGAAGTACTTTAGTACTGAGCATGAATTCTGCTAAAGAACATGAAAGAATTCTATATAACTCACTGTAAATTACTTCTAGTGAGCCGCTGAAACATATTTTATTCTGAATCATAAATAGCTTCTCTGATTAATACAAATACTTGGGAGCATATTGAAGAGTTCGAGGTCTGATTACTTTTTAACATTCATGTTAAGAGGACTTTGTTCTATTGTTAAATAAATCAAGAGTCTTGAATTCTAGGCTCCTGGTTATAGACTCAACAGAGTATGAACTCTTAGGTTTTTCCTATATTGTTACACCAAAAACCCCACTGGTATAAAAACAAGAGAAAAGTTAAATTAGAACACTGAATATTACATTTTCAGATCTCTATCTTAATGCCATTACTATTCACCTAGTCTCACAAGTATACTTAATTTTAACGTAACATTTCAGGCCCCCCATATTTTTCTTCCCCCTCAAAAAAGTGCTGGATTCCTGAGCTTTATTATCATGGCTTGGGTGATTGGGTGTTCCTTCCTCAGTGTGGACCTGGCACTAGGTGGGTGCTTCTGGAATGCAAACTATTTCATTTCCAAATTCTGAGTCTTCACTATTGACTATAATGACCATTATGCCTGACTAATAGTACACATCTTAGTTTAAGAGCTAGTCTCGGCCAATAGATATTAAATACCATTTGAGTAAAAAACTGCAGATTGATTTGATCCACTTCCATTCTACCCTCTTTTAGAGTGCCTGCCTGTTCTAGAAATGTTGCCAAGCTAAAAATTTTTATTTCCCATAATCTCTTACAATTAGAGTTCTGGAGAATTCATAGTTTAAAATTAAATGCGTTCTCACAAGATTTGGAAGTGAGGTGAAAATATCTTCTGGTTTCTTTTGATGCATTCTGTTGTCTGGCAGTTATCAGATTAGATAATGACTTGTGGAAATTACCTGGTATCCAGCCATGATAGTACCAACATATAATTAGATTAGAAGTACCTTCTTCCAAAATAATCATATTCTGAATTTCTCTTTTTTTTTACTTCACATCAGAAAGTAGCTTTAGTGATTTCCTTGTGAGTTTGCAGGTAATATTATTCTGTAGGTCTTATTCTGTCTCAGTATTAAGACACATGTTCACTAAGTGATGGTTTTCAATTTTAACTGAGATTATGGAGTGTGTGTCATATAAGACCCTGAGCGAAGCTGAGCCAAATATCACAATCATGATGATCATATTCAACCTTATATCTCTGGAAGTGATTTTCTAGTCCCACTTCATTAGAAGACATATCTCTTCAGGGTTGTAAGACATCAAATTTGGGACAGTACCTGCTAAGGAGTCATCAGAGTCACCATGTAATATTCCACTACTGTGTACTTTTCAATATGTTTGCTATAGCTAGCATAATCAAGCTAAGACCTTGAAAAGGAGAACTGCCTTACTAATAGGTATTAGTTAAAGGTGTTAAGATTATACATACTGAGATGGTGAGTGAAGTAAGCTTGAAGAAGGAAACTGTGGTGTCCCACTAGTCTCTATATCCTTGAAACTCCTGACAGATGTATGCTATATTATTTTAGGGATAGTTTTAACCACCTCACCTTAATTTTTTTACAGTAATAAAGTACCTTATCAAAGGCCAATTCTTTTATTTCTTATTTACTGCTACTAGCAAATATAACCTTATCATTACCCTAGTAGGATCAGGTTGATTTGATAAATTATTTGGCTACGAAAAATCAGGATTGCTTGCTATTTATGGAAATCTGGTCTAGGAAGAGAAACTTAGAACAACATTAAGTATAAAGGGCTAAGTGGGTGCTAAGTGGGTGGCCAGGCATTCATGGAAATCATGCTTTGATGCATATAATTTGCCAATTTTTAGATTTCATTTGAAGTAAAAGCCTAAACACATAGTTTCAACTGCAGTAACAGTTACATCTATTTTCAAAATTTTGTTTTTTTTTTAAATGTTATATCATCCTGTCTATAACATAAAATACACAGTATTCAACTTTTGTAGAAAAGAGCCTTGGTGGCTAAAAAGAGAAAAAAATACCACTATGAGAAGGTACTTACATAGAGAAACCAGGTCCCAAAGGGCACCTAGGTCTACATATGGAAATAAACCAAATTAGAATCAGAAATTTGGTCTGCAATTGGCACTAAATTTAATAAATTAATAATTTGGTGGGTGATTCCACTCTTTGGCTGAATAGACTTGAGTGTAGTTGACTTCAAATTATGTCTGTTGTCAGGTAAAACACTGTTGAAAAAAACCTACATGCCTATATTTAGCTGAGGCTGAACACACAACCAAGGAGGTTTTTAGTAAGTGAGGTCACTTAAAGACAGACAATCTTATATGACTCTGGAGTTGGTGGGAGAGGTGTCTGGGGGAGACATTATGTCTCCAGACATAATGCAACTAATTCTAGACTATGTTTCAAAGCAATCTTAACTGCCACATTTCCTTTCCCCCACTGAGGCATCTTCCCAATTTCCTAAAGTATTTAAGTAGGACTGGTGATCCAAACATCTTCAGCATCTTCATCTCTGACTAGGATTCTGAGATGAAGTCAACAAAACCCAGTCTAACCATTTTAAGTAGAAAGAGATCTATTAGAAGATACTGTGTGGTTTAGAGTATCTCTAGAGGAGTTAGAGGTGAGAAGAAGCCTAGATATAGCCCACAGCAAAGGCAGCCAAAGGAAACACTGAACTACAAGACTGCTCTGTAGAAAGCATACAGACACTGACTCAGTCCATCTGGCACCTACAATGATAGGAACCAGTGCTAGAGTCTCTGTTTGAGCTGCCACAGAACAAAATGCCTCCTCTTGCCTGTTTACACAATGTAGCGCAAGTTGTTCCCTCTCTCAGTGGCTGCAAGGGAGTCTCTTAAAATTTACTTTTTCTTATTTAAACATTGCCCTGTATTTAGAAAGGCAGGTTAGAAGAGGGTTGAATGAAATTTTTTTTCAAGATTTATTTATTTATTTGACAGAGCACAAGCAGGAGGGGCAGAAGGAGAGGGAGAGAGAATCTCAAGCAGATTCCATGCTCAAGGTGGAGCCCGTGCAGGGCTCAATCCCAGGACCCTGAGATCACGACCTAACCGAAACCAAGAGTCGGAAGCTTAACCAACTGCACCACCCAGGTGCCCTGAGAAGGGGGTTGAATGATATTAAGCAACCCAATTCATAATATCTTCTGGAGAAATTTCATCCCATGTCAGCTACTCTGCTTACATAGAGTAGTCTGAGGAGGGAGAACGTAACCAAAATGGTCCAAACACTTAAATATTGTAAATACTTTCTAGTGGAAATAAGAACACAGCAACATAAATCAATACATCATCAAAGCTCAAATAGACTTATTTGTGAATATTAAAGCTTAATAATTGTTTATGGAGTTCTTTTTTTTTTTTGTAAAGATTTTATTTATTTATTTGATGGAGAGAGACACAGCAAGAGAGGGGATATAAGCAGGGGGAGTGGGAGAGGGAGAAGGGAGAAGCAGGCTCCCTGCTGAGCAGGGAGCCCAATGCAGAGCTCGATCCCAGGACCGTGGGATCATGACCTGAGTAGAAAGCAGATGCTTAACTGACTGAGCCCCCCAGGTGCCCCTGGAGTGAGTTCTATTGAATAAACCAAGCTATATAGAAATGTAGGTACTTTTTACACCAAGCTATTAAAAACTTAAAGAAAAACATGGTAAGTATGGATTACTTTTGTTATCTTTAAAATTATAAACCATTGAAGAGATTATTTAGATGCATTACATTAATATTTCTTTCTTTCATCTTTTGGCATTGTACTATCCTCTTAATTTTTTACAGTTTTAATCTTTTCTCTCTTGGCCTCTTCACTCACAAATTTTGAAAGCTTTATTAAGTAAAATAACTAAAAGATCAGTATCTACAAAGCCCAAGTGGGGCCCTTGATAAACAATGAAGGAATGTAGAAAAATACAAGGAAAGCAACTCCACCCTAGAAAACTACTTAATACACTGTAGAAACACCCTTTGGTTTATGTAAAGAGAATTTCATGAAGATGAGTAATGTGGTTTTTCTCTCTTGGTAGTGATTATCTTTCCCTTGCTGGATAATTCCAATATGAATCTAATAAAAAAACAACTTATTAGGTGTCTATAGTGTGTAATACACTGTCCTAGATGTTGAATTTTAAAGAATTCATATTTAGTTTTCACAAAATGTTAACAATTTCCTTAGGTATTGTGTCATAATTAATTGTAGAATATATACTTACATTTAATATACAAAAGTCAAATATATATTTGAGAATATATAGGTCTAAAGAATACACAGCCTGTTTTTAACAGTTCATATTTTATTAATGATGTATAAATTTTTTTCTTAAATCACATAAATTATTATTTTAAGGAAGGTTTTCTCAAAATATGCCTTTTGTCAAAAGAAATGCAAAATAAGAATTTCCATTTCTGAAATGAATTCTAAAGCAAATCTAGTTTGTCACTGTAAAAGAGTCTACATAATCCATTTATAATATAATTTGTCCTTTTAAAAAAATTACATTTGTTACTATCAGATAATCAGATGATTTTTTTTCCTTTCCAAAGGAATAAACTTGTCCAGATTAAATCTTCAGTGTGATCAAAATCATAGGTAAATTATTTTCCAGTGAAAATGTACCTAAAACTATCATAAAGTTTTATACATACTCATTTTTAGAAAATCATAATAAATAATATTGTAGATCAGACCCATGGGTTCAACAGCCTCCCAGTTTTTATTTAATAAGAATGTATTTCCAGAAGGACTGCTTTTCTCACTAAACCAGTAAAGCTCAAACTGAATTCCTATTAGATTCATTCATGCATCTTTGAGCACCCAGAAATTCTGACTAAATTAGTCAAGGAAATAGTCTGGACATTGGTATTTTCCTTAAAGTTCTTTAAGTGATTATACTGGCAGCCACAGTTGAAAGATGCTATGCTGGCCAGTAATCTCAGAAGGTTACAAACACAAAACCAAAAACCTATCTGTTTCTATTAAGCAACCTGTCACTTATCTAAAAATGCACCTAAGCAGTTTTTGAAGTTTTAGATTTCCAATCTGCCTTTATTTTTAACATTTGTCACAACCAATTAACAAATTTAATACTACTATTTATATTACTTAAGATGATTTTATTTAATGTCATTGTTTTGCAGTCTGATGACACCTATATTTGATATAAATATTTTCAGGTTTTTACAAAATATTATGGCATCCTGTCTGGATATGATCAGTTGATAATAAGTACTCTACTCTCCTTCTACCATCTTTTGCAATTATATCTTAGAAAACTATAGATTGTACTTCTTAGACCTCTTTGGAACTGGGTTCCAGATGTGTTTCAACTTCGGACAATAAGATTGGCCTTGCATGATATTTGTAAGGTGGTCCTGAGCAGAGACCAAGTTTTTGATGCAACTACCATTTTTGCTGGTAAGTACGAGTATGGAGGTATTTAGTTTTCTGAAGCAAATGAACAGTGGTTTCAGTATCCCATCTTGGGCTTGGGGAGTTTCAAAAGGCAGCTCCTGGGACATCCATTTTACCAATATGGTTTGCAATAGGCAAAGTATAGTTTTGCAAATGGCAGTAGTAGCAGCTAAGGCTTCCTGATAATGGAACCTGTGTCTATGTCAGGTTTCTGAATCTAATAAACTTTCTGCTTAAACTAGTTAAAATGGCTGTGGATGTTGAAATTAAACCCTGAGTATTAACTATCTTCCCACTATGACCTATTTTTCATACACACACACATACGCATGCATATGCACATATGCACACATACATAGGTATTTAAATCTGTTCTCAGATGTCCTGCACAGAGAAGTAGCATTTTGTTTCCTTAATCTGAAACTTCCTTCAGTTCTATCATAGTTTTACTGAGGTACTGCAACCAAATATTAATGAAGTATTTGTTTTGGTTAAACCACATAACTTTATTCAACTGTAATATAATCCCTCTTCCCTGAGCTGGGAGGGGCAAAGCTCAGAGGAAATATTAGACCAAAGTCATGTTTCCAGATAATACCTTATACTGATTCACATACTCCTGTCTTAGTCGTATTTTATCTTTAAGATAAATTTTTTAAACAACGTTATTATTGATTTGAGAGTTTTATCAATTGTCCATGTTGAAAAGACCATCACAGTTACTTGCTATGGCAATCTAAATTGCTTTTGATATAAAATTCTCTTTCTAACTCCATACTCTATAGGTCAGGGCAGCACTATGGTAGGACAAAAGAACAGAGAAGATTCCAGGAGAAGCCACCAGAGACACTTTGTGACACTGATGATGACATTCAGGGAGTGTCAGCTGGCTCTAATTGACTGGCCCAGAAACAAGGTCCAGGGAATAAGCTGAAGGCTAACTGGCCATCAGTAACAGGGATGCCTGATGGAAGAGATGCCAAGTACAGCAAATGAATATACAGGACACCCATTTAAATATGACTTTCATATAAACAACAAGTAATTTTTGGTATAAGCAACATTTGGGGCATACTTACACTAAAAAAAAATTCCATTGTTTATCTGAATCCAAATTTAACTGGGTAAACTGTAGGCTATTTAGCAACCCTAACTTTCACGTGGCAACAATAACCAAGTTATAAGGACCAGGTTTGGATACAAACTTCGCATTTCTAAAAAAGCAGAGCTGCACTTCTGTAGAAAATGAAGTTCTAGTTAGAATTTCAAGATGACATATGGGAATGAAAGTGTACTCAGCGGCAAAGCTTACACACTGATGAAAGAAGGGAACCAGGATGATTTCTGGATTTAACAAATCGCTGAATCTTAACAATTTACCTGGATTTTATCTGTTGCCCGTTATTGCCCTTTCAATTATATACTTACATCTTGTACCTCTCCCCTGAATTCTAGATTCATATATAAATTATGAGACCTCTTATTTTGTATTATAACAGAAATCTCAAATTTAATATGTCAAAATTAAGTTCTTGATATTTAATCCACAGCTTGTCTTTTTGAGTTGCCCAAGGTCAAAAGATCAGAAACATAGTTCCCCTTTCTCCAAATCCTATCTAACCAAGTCCCTTTACTGGTTCCTTTTCCAAAGAATTTATCTTATCTGCCTACATTGTTCTAACTTAAGCTTTTGTGGAGGCATGCATTTCAAAAGACATCCATCTTGAATAAACATATTGCCAGCTGTATGACACAGCTACTCCCGAAACCAGATAAGGAATTGCCCGTGCAGTTCCCTTTTTCAGAAATCCGTGGGTGACTTAGATAACCGACCTTTTGAGTAACCCTGCTTGTCCCTTCTCACACCTTAATTCCTGCTCTTCTTTAAATTAGCCAATAAAATCAACAACTAATAACGTAATGTATGATTAACATAATAAAAAAATAACTAAATTAGCCAATAAAGAGTGAACCCTTGAAACCCTAAACACCACTTCCCTGGGCCCTATTAAAGGCAGAGCCCCAGGTTTTCTCTTTCTTTCTTTCTTTTCTTTTCTTTTCTTTCTTTTCTTTCTTTCTTTCTTTCTTTCTTTCTTTCTTTCTTTCTTTCTTTCTTTCTTTCTTTCTCTCTCTCTCTCTCTCTCTCTCTCTCTCTTTCTCTCTCTCTCTTTCTTTCTCTCTCTCTTCCCATGACCATGTGGCCCTTGGCATGCTGTTTATACTCCAGGACTTGCAAGTAATAAATCTTGTTCCTCAAAGTTCCCAGGTGGTTTCTGCTAAAGTGCATCCTATAGTCATAATAGAAAGTACGAGACCCACCCAGCCGCAACGTTGGCCTGTGGGGGAAAAGTCTGTGGGGGCTGGCTAGGAGTAACATGGCCTAGGTGAGTGCCTTAGGCACTCCTAACTAGGAGCATCACTGTCAATAGGCTAGAACGCACATAACACACCTACTTGTGTCATACTCCACCTCCCAATTAATGATTAATTGATGATGTGTTCATTATCAACAGGAAGCTTTTAAAAATGCAGTAAGTTCATGACAACCCATCTCTGCTCCCCACAAAGCCTTCAGTATCTTTTACTGCCCTTAAACAAGTTGCCAAACTGCATGAGAAGCCTGGGTTACACTTCTCCATTGTTCACACATACCATTTCATCTTTATTTGCTCATGCTCCTTCAGCCACACTGGCCTCTTTTTAGTTTTTAAAAAAATTGGATCCTTTTACCATCTTTCATCCTTAAATTTTTTTTAAAGATTTTATTTATTTATTTGAGAGAGAGAGAGAGAGAAACAGCATGAGAGGGGAGAGGGTCAGAGGGAGAAGCAGGCTCCCCGCTGAACCGGGAGCCCGATGTGGGACTCGATCCCAGGACTCTGGGATCATGACCTGAGCTGAAGGCAGTCGCTTAACCAACTGAGCCACCCAGGCGCCCCGATCCTTAATTTTTTTTAATTTACATTCAGTTAGCCAACATATAGCACATAATTAGTTTCAGATGTAGCGTTCAATTATTCATCAATTGCGTATAACACCCAGGCTCAAAACATTACGTGCCCTCCTTAAAATTTATTGTCCCTTAGGCCATAGGATGCTATTCTCCCAGAGACTTGCATGACTTGCTGATTCCTTATTCCAGGTCCCACCACAAATAGCACCTCTTTAAAAAAGTTACTTCTAGTTACAATCTATTTCATTACCCTGTTTACTTCCATCATTGTTCATACTACAGCCTGTAATTATCTTGTTTGCTTTTCTACTTGGTTAGTTATTATCTCTATTATCAAAGAGAAGATATGCTTTATGCAGATAGGAAACCATATCTGTCTCATTTACCATATTGTGCTCAGCTTCTGGAATCTTGCCTAGAACATATTTGAGAATCAGTAAGTATTTATTCAGGATATGAGTGAATAAATTCTACAAGATACTCTAATGTGTTGAATACTTAAATGGTTTATATATTTTCTTAAAAATAATGTTAAAATGGGGCGCCTGGGTGGCTCAGTCCTTAAGCATCTGCCTTCGGCTCAGGTCATGATCCCAGGGTCCTGGGATCGAGCCCCACATTGGGCTCCCTGCTCTGCGGGGAGCCTGCTTCTCCCTCTCCCACTCCCCCTGCTTGTGTTCCCTCTCTCGCTGTGTCTCTCTCTGTCAAATAAATAAAATCTTTAAAAAAAATAATAATGTTAAAATAATGCAACAGTAATAGATTCACAATCAACAGATTACTGTTTAATCTAAAACATATTATAGATGCTGTGTCCTTTATTGTGACTATTATGAAAAAATAATCATTTCAAATTAAGGAAAATGATAATTTCAAATAAATTCACTTTGATTTTTAAAACATTAAAGTTGAAAAGCAGAAGCTTTTCTAAAATTGCAGCACCAAATGACATATTCACTACCTGAGGTTTCTTTTAATTAGCAATAATCGCGCCTCGGATAAACTTCATTGGCTACGATACTGCCACTGCGCAAACCTACCTGAGGTTTCTTGAAACGGAGCAATTTGAATTTAATCTGGTATCTTAAATAACTTAATACCCATTGTGTATTTTAAAAAGTCAATTTAAATTTTGTGCGGCTTCTTTAGATATTGCCTATGACATGGTAAATAACTAAGTCTGGTTTTATATATTCTCAAGTGTCATTTGGCTGATGCTCAAAGAATCATGCACAACTACTTCAGTTATTTTTTTTTCTTTAGCTTTAAAATTATTTTCCTTTAAGCTATAAAAATTTTTGTTTTCCTAAACACATTTAATAATTATAAGTAAATAAGGGCAAGTGTTGCCGAAGAGTCATAACCCTATTAATCTCTGTGTAAACTGGAGATGAATATACTTATTATTAACCTATTCAACCTGAAGAACTATGTTGTATTAGCTATATTTATAACTATGTGCTTTTTGCACACACACACACACAAACAAATATTTCTATGCAATTAATTATACTAGTTACATAATTTAAACAGAATTCTAAATTAAACTTCAGGAGTAATAAATGAGTATAGAATTAATATAATATAAACAAATATTCTCTTCATCATGCATTTTTTATAGTAGCCTAAAAGACAAGGAGTGATTTTGACATCTGCTTCATTTAATAGTAGACAAAATCACGAACATATTTTATAATTACACAAGAAGAGGGCACCTGGGTGGCTCAGTCATTAAGTGTCTGCCTTCGGCTCAGGTCATGATCTCAGGGTCCTGGAATGGAGTCCCATATCGGGCTCTCCCTTCTCAGCTGGAAGCCTCCTTCTCCCTCTCCCACTCCCCCTGCTTGTGTTCCCTCTCTTGCTGTGTCTCTCTCTGTCAAATAAATAAAAAAATCTTTTTAAAAAAATTACACAAGAAGGAAAAAAAAAAGATCATCACTCTCTAGAATTTAACACAGACCCTCAAAATATTTGTTTTTTGTAGTTTCCAGTACTGATTCTTCATATCAAAATGAAAGTTACAAATGTACAGCATAATATATTTTGGTAGAACAATACAGATTATATTATCAGTGAAAAACTGGAGATTCTTTCTCCCCTTTCCCTCTCCCCCTCCCACTCATGCACACACACTCTCAAATAAATAAATCAATCTTAAAAAAAAAGAGAGGGGGGCGGAGCAAGATGGCAGAGGAGTAGGAGACCTGGATTTCGTCTCCTCTCAGGAATTCAGCTGGATAGGGATCAAACCATTCTGAACACCTACAAACCCAACAGGAGATCGAAGAAAAGAAGAGCAACTACTCTCTCATCAGAAAAGCGACCACTTTCTGGAAGGTAGGACGTGCGGAGAAGTGAATCCGAGGCGATATTCGGGAGGATAGACGGCGGGGGAGGGGCCTCCAGCCGCCGCTTCTGGCAAGTGATAGAGCCGCGGAGCACAAAATCGGAACTTTTAAGTCTGCTCCGCTGAGGGACGTCACTCTGGTGGCTAAGTGGGGGGTGGAACCCTCCAGGACAGTGTGGTCTCAGGACCCTCGGGGTCACAGAAAGACCGGGGGTGCCTGAGTGTGGCAGAGCTCCCAGGTATCGGAGCAGGGAAACCGGCTGCAGAGATGGAACCGAGGAGCAGGCTCTCAGCTCTCAGTTGCCATAAACTGTGATCCGCAGCACAGTCGGGCCCCTGCTCCTCCAGCAGGGACCCAACAAGCGGCAGATCCGGGGAGACTCACCTTCCTCCCCCGGGAGGAGCCGCGCGGGAGCGCACCACAGGGATCTGCTGGGTTTGGAGACTCCACCCGGGGTCGGGTGCCAGAGATAGAAACGCGCGGTCACAGGCCGGGCGAGCACGGAGTGCGGCCGGAGCCCTGGGAGACGGGAGTGACTGGCGGCTTTTCTCTGGGGGCTCACTGAGGAGCGGCCCCGAGTTCTCGGCTCCTCCGGGGCGGAGATTGGGAGGCCGCCATTTTCACTCTCTGCCTCCAAAGCTGTACGGAAAGCTCGCAGGGAACAAAAGCCCCGGAGAGCAAACCCGAGCAGATTACATAGCCGGGAGGGGGCAAGGGCGGGGCAATTCCGCCTCCGGCAGAGACGTTTGGAAACCACGGCAACAGGCCCCTCCCCAGAAGATCAGCGAAAACAGCCAGCCAAGACCAAGTTTACCGATCAATGAGAACGGCAGAGCTCCAGCGCTAGGGGACTACTGCACATAGAATTCATGGCTTTTTTACCATGATTCTTTAGTCTTTCAAAGTTAATTTTTTTAACTGTTTTTTTTTTTTTTTAATTTTTCTTTTTCCCTTTTTCAACCAACATCTTATCAATCCCTTTTCTTAAAAAAAATTTTTATTTTTCATTTTTAGAGTCATATTCTAACCCTTCATAAGTACCCGTATTTTTGGCATATATATATATAAGTTGTTCTCTCTTTAAAATTTTGAGATAGTTTCTTCTAACAGATTAAAATATACCCTAAATCTCTAGTATATGGTTTTTTCTACTCCCCTGTCTGATCACATTCTCTCCCTTTTTTTTTCTTTTCCTTTTTTTAAATCCTCTTCTTTCTTTTTTCAAACAACTTCTTATCAATTCCTTTTATAAAATTTTTTATAATTTCCATCTTTACAGTCATATTCCAACCGTTCATCATATCAACCCTTATTTTTGTACATATATAAGTTTTCCTTTCTTTAAAATTTTGGGAGGCACTTTCTTCTAAAAGACAAAACTACACCCCAAATCTAGTGTATGGCAATGATCTATATACCAGCCTGATCATATTTGATCACATTCTGGTTTTTTGTTGTTGTTTCGTTTTGTTTGTTTTTGTTTGTTTTTATCTTTATCTTTTTCTTTTTTCTCTCTTTCTGTTTCTTTTTCCATTGCTTCAGGTCTTTTCTGATTTGTTTAGAGTATATTTTCTGGGCATGTGGTTACTCTGCTAGCATTTTGTTCTCTCATTAATCTATTCTCCTCTGCACAAAATGACAAGATGGAAAAAATCACCTCAACAAAGAACAAGAGGTAGTACCGACTGCCAGGGACCTACTCAATACGGACATTAGTACGATGTCAGATCTAGAGTTCAGAATCATCAGTTTAAAGATACTACCTGGGCTTGAAAAAAATATGGAAGTTATTAGAGAAACCCTTTCTAGAGAAGTAAAAGAACTAAAATCTAACCAAGTAGAAATCAAAAAGGCTATTAATGAGGTGCAATAAAAAATGGGGGCACTAACTGCTAGGATAAATGAGGCAGAAGAGAGAATCAGTAATATAGAAGACCAAATGATGGAAAATAAAGAAACTGAGAAAAAGAGAGATAAACAACTAAGGATCACGAGGGCAGAATTTGAGAGATAAGCGATACCATAAGACGAAACAACATTAGAATAATTGGGATCCCAGAAGAAGAAGAAAGAGAGGGGTAGAAGGTATAATGGATCAAATTATAGCAGAGAACTTCCCTAATTTGGGGAAGGAAACAGGCAT
>NW_023270451.1:9995305-10050509 GCF_011800145.1 Mirounga leonina | reverse complement strand
ATGCCTGTTTCCTTCCCCAAATTAGGGAAGTTCTCTGCTATAATTTGCTCCATTATACCTTCTGGCCCTCTCTCTCTTTCTCCTTCTTCTGGGATCCCAATTATTCTAATGTTGTTTCGTCTTATGGTATCGCTTATCTCTCGAATTCTGCCCTCGTGATCCAGTAGTTGTTTATCTCTCTTTTTCTCAGCTTCTTTATTTTCTATCATTTCATCTTCTATATTACTGATTTTCTCTTCTGCCTCATTTATTCTAGCAGTTAGCGCCCCCATTTTTTATTGCACCTCATTAATAGCCTTTTTGATTTCTACTTGGTTGGATTTTAGTTCTTTTACTTCTCCAGAAAGGGTTTCTCTAATAACTTCCATATTTTTTTCAAGCCAGCTAGTATCTTTAAAGTGATGATTCTGAACTCTAGATCTGACATCGTACTAATGTCCGTATTGAGTAGGTCCCTGGCAGTCGGTACTACCTGTTGTTCTTTTTGTTGAGGTGATTTTTTCCGTCTTGTCATTTTGTGCAGAGGAGAATAGATTAATGAGAGAACAAAATGCTAGCAGAGTAACCACGTCCCCAGAAAATATACTCTAAACAAATCAGAAAAGACCTTCCAGAATGTGGTTGCTTTTCTGATGAGAGAGTTGTTGCTCTTCTTTTCTTCGATCTCCTGTTGAGTTTGTAGGTGTTCCGAATGGTTTGATCCCTATCCAGCTGAATTCCTGAGAGGAGACGAAATCCAGGTCTCCTACTCCTCCGCCATCTTGCTCCGCCCCCCCCCATCATTTATTTATTCCTCTTTTCTCACTGAAGTTTTTTCACTGTGGGACTTCAGTCACAAATCCAGTTTCATTGTCTTTTTACATTAAATCTAAATAATTATTATCATATCAAACATGAATTTCACTGCCCTGTAAATGAAAAAAGAAATTCACTACCCTTCAAATGGTAGAATCTCACAAAAGCTAACAAATATTATGCAGAAGCTTATTAAAATTCATTCAATTCCATTCAACTTGCACTGATATGGCCCTGTCCTCAAACTGCTTACAGTGTCTAGATGTCATACTAATAAAAAGCATCCTAAACAAAAATACCATTATGATAGCAAAAAATTTTGCTCTCAAGAGAATAGCTTGTCATTTATTAACTGCCATTTAATTATATGCCATTACTGTGCCACACTTTTACGTGCATTGTTTTATTTTACAATAACAACAATCCTGTCAGCAAAGGAAAAACTGAGTCTCCAAGAAGTGAAAAATCTTACCCAATCTTATACAACTCTTTTGTTGAGCTGAGTCAAGATTAGGTTACAAGCCTGTCTAGCTTGAATGGGTGAGATCTTTGTACAACAGTATATATCCTTCTTTCTGAGAAATAAAATTAAAGATTGGTTATTGAATATGGAAAACTTTACTTATTTGATAATATAAGACTCAACTCCATACCAAGCATTTTTCTTTACTACAATTAATTTGATTTATAATATAGTTTGTTTCTACATGATTATACAAATCACAATCTTTTAGGGGCACCTGGATGGCACAGTCAGTTAAATGTCTGACTTTTGGTTTCAGCTCAGGTCATGATCTCAAGGTTGTGATCTCAGGGTCATGAGTTCGAGCCCCATGTAGGGCTCTGCACTTAGCACAGAGTCTGCTTGAGATTCTCTCTACGCCTCCCATTCATGTTCTCTCTCACTCTCTCTAAGATAAATAAATAAATCTTAAAAAAAAATCACAGTCCTCTAGAAGTGTGTGTATGTGTGTGTATGTATTTGTGGCAGACATGAAGACCTGAACCAATGTGAGTTCTTCTTCTATGATACCATACAAATTTATGAGTCTCTCAGGTGTCTTACAGACAATGTTATACCCTTTCTCCTCCATAACTACTAGAATGACCATGATAACCAAGGTACAAATAAAGGTTAATATCTGTGCTAACTTTCAATCTATCTTCAGAATCCTCAGGGATGTGACATTTAGGGAGGGCCACACACAGCTCATAAAAAGCAAAAAAACCATGCAGTACATGCCCTCTTTAATACCCATCACCAGGCATGGAGCACTGGCTGTTATATGCAAACAATGAATCATGGAACACTACATCAAAAACTAATGATGTAATGTATGGTAACATAACATAATAAAAAAATAAATAAAAAGCATAGTGCGCTAAGCATATATCAATACCCTAACCATTCATATTTATTATAGAATAAATATGGTTTGGTCCATTTTCCAGCAGCCTACCCATGTAATAAATTTTAAATGTCTAAAGCAAAAAAACCCAAAAAGCAAAAAAGACAAAAACATAATATTCCAGTAATACACAGTAATTTCACAACATTTGCAACAAAATTAGTCAAATCTTATATGCATAGGAGGGTTTTAATTAAAATGTATCCCTAAGGCAATAGGCAGAAGATGATGTCAAAAGTCTTTTATCTCACTGTTTATAGTTTCAATTTGTTATTATAAAATATTATTCTAAAGAAAAAGAAATAGGAGTTTGTTGTGCTAAAATAGGCTGAGATCAGCTTAGAATGCATGAGTCAGACTGTATATCTGACTATGATTAATTGTGTCTTTTTGATGCTTTGTAGTCAAATGGAATACTCCCTCCACGTGAGATTCTGGCCTGTCTCCACAAATTGTAATTGTAGGAATTATAAGAAAAATTAAGAACTCTGATATATTTTCCAACATTTTACAAATGTGCTACCTTTTTAACTAAATAAATATCTTTACTGAGGTTTGCCTTTAATTGTTTGTTGTTGGAGAGCACATACACATACACATACTACATATACAGACAAAAGAAAAAAACAAATTATTAAGTATATCTTTCTAGAACTGTTTTACCACCAAATAATGCTGGATAGCACTAAGGATTGAAATATAATTATTTAATTAAATTTGGTGGGTTTTTTTCAGACTGTTAACATTTTAAATAAATTTACTTAAATAGAAAATGTGCATACTGTAGAGAACTGTGGGTTAATCCCCCTTTAAATGACTAACCAATTTTGAAAGTAGACAACAGTAAAAAGGTATCAAGGGACCCCTGATATTTTACAAAGTAAATATCTCAACTATATGTTCTTTAATGTAACATAAAAATAGCATATTACAAATCATACACACAAACTGCACATACACAAATTTGGCAGTCATCTAAAGAATGTATTCATATTTCTATTCTAGGAATTAAACTACATGACTATAAATATAAAATTGGCATCTGTGTAAATTATTTCTTAACAGAATTCTGGAAGAAAATATCACAGCTGTTGCTGTAGATATTTGTGTATATGTGTTTGTGTGAATGGGGGTGTGAAAGACAGAATACTAATATTCTTTATAAATTACCTAGAAATAATGCAAATGATTAGAAAGAGTACTGGAGCAAAAGTTGAAAATAGGTTCCAGGTTCTAGCCCAGTTTTATGTACCTGAGCAGCCACTTAATCTCAGATTCATTTTTCCAGTTGGAATAAGTTATGTTTGAAATCCTTTTGTCTTCTAAAATCTCAGCTATGTAAGTTTTACACTCCTCAGCTCTTTTTTTTTTTTTTCTTTTAAAGGCACTACTGAATATGGGAAAAATGAAAAAAAGAAAAAAAAAAAACGTTTTCCAATAGATGTTAAGAAACAAACAAACAACAACAACAAAAAAGAAGAAACAAACAAGTCAAACAAGCATTATTCACATCCTATAGGTTGGTTACTAAGTTTTTCAAATGTATTTTTAACTAAATTTAGATTAACACTTAATAATGCCACTGCTATTCTAAAATAAAAGTATCTACAAACTCCTTTCATGACTCTTCTTAAGATCTATTTTGATTAAGTGGGAATCAGTCATGGAAATTAAGAGCAGATGATTTGGTCATTATTAATAATAAGTGTACAAAAAATTAAATATAGAAATTTAAAATACAAAGAGTTCATAGAGCAAAGTGAGTTCAAATGAGTATGCTTGTCAGAAAAAATGTGTATGCTTTTCATTCATGTTTGGTGATGTAATATTCTTCCATTTAACACCTTCCACACGGAATTTTCCACCAGGCTGGTTAATACTGTTCTGTTAGCTGGTTCTGTGAAATTGAGTGGAAGGGGCATTGAACTGTGAAGCAAGAAAGACTGGGTTATAGTTTCAGTTAGCTTACATAGATATAGTTACCCTCTGTTACCCTGAATTTTCTCATCTGGATAAATAAACAAAGCGGAGTATTTCATCTCCAAGGTCTCTATTAGTTAAAATTGCATAGCTATGTTATGAGAGAACATGATATTTGGACTTATAAATATTATACACATATGATATACATGTATTCACTTATATATAAGACATAAATATCACACAAGTTGTTAAGTACTAAGAAGATTTTCCCCCAAATAATTTCACTGTAAACCTTTATAAACCTGTTATTATTTAATAATTTGGGATATATATATAACTTTCACTCACTCCCAATTTATCTAAAGCAAACCCCATAGCAGAATGAAGAATATCAAAGACTTTTAACTATTAAAGGGAGCTTCTTCAGTTACCCAGGGGCACATGAACATTCCCTGGAGTGATTACTTTAGATCACATTCTAGTGACATATGTCTTCATATCACAGATCTTGAGAGGCTGCCTGAGGCCTCTGTGAACATTGCATCCTATCACCCTGAATTTAACAAAGGAAAACACTGACAATTCAAGGTAAGAACACAAAAGCAAATAAGAAATTATGTCACATTACACTGATACGATTTTTCTGATCTTAGAATGTTATTCCTTAGAGACAGAAGCACCACCATGTAGTCAACTTTCATTTCCTTAAAACTAATAGAAAGTTATGCTAAATTTGGAGTAACACTGGGAATTGTCAGGACTTTGATAAATAAGATACGGTTAGAGTAATTAAAGTCTTCACACAACAATTTTTATCACATGGTTCATGTGAAACTTTGATACCCAACTATTCAGTCAGAAAGAAAAAATAAAAACATCAGAAGTTGTATGGAACTTTTGATGAAATACTACAAAGAAGAAAGCAGAGTAAGATAAATTCAAGGTAATATAAAAAAAAATTCTATATGTTCAGACTCGAAAGCCAGGGCAAACTAAAATCAGTAATGATTGAGGATGGCAGATAAAATAGGACGTGCTATGGGAGTATTCCTTCTAGCTTCTCATCTGTAAAAACATGGTGGAACCAAGGATTCACATGAGCCATAACATATCAAAATGTTATATATGTTCTCCGTTTTGTTGTATAAACACTGCCGTAATTTATACCAGTATTTTAATTTGTTATATGACTAAATAATCCTGTTTTTTTCGTTTTTATTTATTTATTTATTTTAAAGATTTTATTTATTTATTCATGAGAGAGAGAGAGAGAGAGAGAGAGAGAAAGGCAGAGGCAGAGGCAGAGGGAGAAGCAGGCTCCCCGCGGAGCAGGGAGCCCGATGCGGGACTCGATCCCAGGATCCTGGGATCATGACCTGAGCCAAAGGCAGACGCTTAACTGACTGAGCCACCCAGGCGTCCCTTTTTCTTTTTTAATTCACTGCTAAGATTACTTCATTATTTATCCAAAGAGCAACTGCTTTGCTTTATGGTAATAACTTCCCACATTGCAGGTTTGAGGCCTAAGAAGGGTAATCGAATTGAATCTCATAAGTAATGGATTTAAATCAGACTTTTTAATCAATCTTTCTTGTTTATATAATTATAATCAAAATTCAAAGTCTATTTTCTGATTTTTCTCATCTCCTATTTAATTACTTTAAACTCTATTACTTCATATAATTGTAGAACTTATCATCTATGAACTCTAGTCTTTACCTGTTGCTATATTACCTGATTTCCTTTCTTAAAAACAAACAGGGGTGCCTGGGTGGTAGTGTCAGTTGGGCTACCGACTCTTGGTTTCAGCTCAGGGTCGTGGAATGGAGTCCCTCATCGGGCTCCATGCTCAGCATGGAATCTGCTTGAGATTCTTTCTCCCTCTCTCTCTGCCCCTCCCACTCATTATTCTCTCTCCTCTGTCAAATAAGTACATACATCTTTAAACAAACAAACAAACCTCAGAATTTAATGTACTTAAGAACTCCGTAATGCTTTCTCTCACATTTACTTTTTATTTGTAATTTGATCTTTCCCAGGAATAGAGGAAGAAAAACATGAGTAAAAAAAAAAATTTTTTTTTTCCATTGGAAACACTACAAATGTGTATTCGGGTTGCGTCTACTGTGACCAGTGCTATACAGAAGAAAAATGGGATTAATTAAATCTCTTATTTTGTTCTTTGTGCTCAATTAAATCATTCCTTTTTAGCTCTTGATGTTTATGCCTTTGAATAACATTGATGGACTTACAGACTAACCCTTAATGCCCTTAGTCTCAGCACTTCCAACTGACTGGGTATTTTACATCATACCCTAAATTCCCCATGGTTGGGTTCCAAAATAATCTGAAATACTTAAAATCACAAAATATCCAGTGTTATACAGTAGTATAAAAGCTTAAGATATTATAAGTAATCATAGATCATGTATTTTCTTTTTCTAATTATGAAGGATCCAATTATCTTTCCTCAAAGATAGGCTCTAGAAACTTTAGTTGGGATATTCAGATAATTTAGTGTAGTATAATTAAATTAGAGCAAGAAACATATTTTCCCACTCAAAGTCAGTATTGTTCACAAATACATGCTACTTTGTTTATTAACGGATTTTAAAATAAATGATTAACAAAATATATATTAGTATATTATCACTGGCATGCATCATGAATTTATTTCTCCAAAATGGTAATACACTCAGTTGATTTATTGATACTATCTTACAGTTCTTTCTTTACTATGAGGTCAATATCCCCTCCCAATACATGACCCCTTCTTGTTGAATTTGACCCAGGCACAGTCTGGAATCAGTAAGACTGTACAACTTTTGCATTAACTCTTCCTTTCATCAGAAACCCCCATTCCTTCTGGATCCAGATGGTTGGTTTATGACAAACACTTGACTAACACTGAGCTATCCAAACAGATTTTATAAACTAAGTGTTTGAATATGGGACAAAAAAAGTGTTATTTGGCTGTGAAGAATTTACTGTGAGGAGAAATACAGTGAGAACTACTTTCCTGCAGCAATAATGGACTGGTCTGAAAAAAACAAAACAAAACAAAACAACTAAGAACAAAAAATGGAAAATAGGCATGAAGGATGAAGGAACAGTTTGAGATCAGAAAGAACATGAATGACACCTAGGAGAGATCAATTGAATGAGAAAAAAAACTGCCCTACAGTATCACAATTTCCATTAGAGTCAGCTATGCTTTTAGTAATTCTGTTTCATTATATTCTTTATATCCATACAATGAAATCACTTTTCTAGACAGTCACTAAATGGTTTGTATTCCCTGTAACCAAACTAAGGCTAACCTGCCAGAACAGTTCATAGTAACCCTATGCTGTTTGACTATTGAGAGGTTCATTTGTACATGGATTCCTGCAGTTTGGTGTGAATTATATAATCAATAGAAAATTGATATTGATCTTTCTTTTTGCTTGGTTTGAACATGTTTAAAACTTTTTCCCTGAATAGAAATATGTAAAGAATTACAAATCTGATTTAATAAGTAATTTTTAGTAAGAACTTTTTGGGAAATAAAGAGAAAAAATAGAATATAGATCAATCTATAACCTATAATATGCACACTTATATTAAAAATTCATTATAATTTGAGTGGTTCTGTCAAGATGCTCATACGCTCCATGCCACTTGCGTTCCATAAATCTCCAGTCTACCATCAGAGGGTAACTGAAGCAGGGATCCTCAGCCCTTCATTCTCTTGCAAAGCCCTCACCAACTCTCACAGCTTTATAACAATTATTTCCTCTCTCTTAATTGGTCCTGTAAATGTTCTTGATGATTTCAAAATACATGGAAATCATGCTTCCAATTTTTTTGTATCACCATTTCCTGATCTACTCCCTGCCAATGCCATCCCCATTACTTCCTCAGGTATTTACTTTCATGGTCATAAAATGGGTTTTCCTAAAGATTGTCTTTGACTGTTCTAGGACAGTTTTCACTGTTTCTCACCCCTGTTTTATTCTTAAGTCCTCCAGATGTGGCTTAGATTCCATGACCCATTTTTCTAATAAAATTCTCATATACCTCCTCAACTTCCTTCCTGAACTCTCTCATATCATCATGCTGATTAAAGTCATGACTACCTAACAATAATTTAGCTCTTACTGCTATAAGCAGTTTAACTGAATTTCATTAGTCAATTCATTCTCTGCTTCTAATTTAATTTCACAGCCTTTCCTTTATCCTCAAACATTTGTTAACCCTTCTCTTGCACTCAGCCCATGAGTTAGTCTCAGAAGCAATCAGAAGACAATTGATATATAATTTCCACCGCCTTCCTACTGCACTGATGATTTTGAAAACCCATCTAAGGGCAACCTCTCCAATTAGATCATACTCCTTTGCTGACTACCTAAAGATACCAGTCTTGCAGGTGACTCTTTTCTCCTGAAATCTCAGTTTTTCTTCATACTTTGTTCTCATCAGGCTACAAAGGTGGTGCAATATTTCCTGTCTTAAACTTAAAAACAAAATATGGCCCCCAAAAAGTTGCATATGAAATGGCCTGAAGTCAGTTTAATATTGTAATTCCAAAGAGTACTTTGAACTGACTTCTTCAAATAAAAGAAATATGTTCCAGGAAAATAAAAACTATCAGGCTGTGAAAATTATTCGTAACTCATCTCATCCTATTAATATGTGTTTTATATTTAATTCATACACTGGTACATTTTTTATAAAAACTAGCAGAAAGTGATTTCAAAATAAGCATTTTGTAGAAACATAAATAACAATAAAATTAGGTACAGATATTGAATAATTTATAGGTCATAAAAGAAAAACATCACATTCTACTCCAGTGCCTCTCCTTTTACCTTTGCTGAACTAAGATTGATGTGGTTAATTTAATTTAATTTTACTTAGAATATATATATATTTAAATATATTTACTTATATATTATTTAAATATATTTATTAATGTGTATACATACATACACACACACACATTTAGAGTGATCTATGATGTTGGCTCCACCTACAGACTTGATAAAGCAGTTTTTATTCATTTAGAGTTTGTGACCAATGTAAGTAGCATATTTTTGTATGTCTCTATTAGTCTTGACAAAATTTTTTTGATAACTGAGTATAAAAATAAAGAGATAAAATGGATATGGAACACAATTCAGGTTCTAAAATCTGAACTCGGAAATAACACCTCTATTACTTGCTGCCTTTAGTCTTTCTGTTACTTGTTTACTACATTATTTTGCTCTTATACATAACCTTTCTATACCAAAAACAGTTAAGGGGGAGGATATATATGCTCAGAAATTACATAATCAGAGACTGTATTTTGTCTGAATTATCTCCAAGGATATTTGAGCTTAAATAATGTAGAATGCTACTCCATTCCCATTTGCAAATGTATTTAACAGCTAAATCAAAAAATTATTATAATTTTGTATTTTAATGAATTTTCCATAGTGAGTGCTGACTATATATGAAGAACACAAACAAGGGTTGGTAAAAGCCTCTAAGTGAACTTTGCTTTCTGGTTCTGCACGTAAGGAGTTTGGAAGTCATCACTCCATCCTAACAAATAAAAAACTGAACAGACTGAAAAATCAACAGCTTTTCTTAAGAGAAGTGAGGACACAGGACAAACTGCTGCTGCAAGACTGGAGAGACAGACAGGTAAATACATGGCATCATGGCTTACTTGAGCAGAGATTCATGAGTGGAAACTGCCCTGACAACCAGGCAGGGGTAGGAAAAATCGTGGGAACCTCAGTGTACATAAGTCTGAGAGTTAAAGATTCCAGGGTTCACAGTCATATGGGAGCCCTCACACTTTTGTGGGATTTACCACCAGGAACTTGACCAGATTCTAAAAGTAAATATCCAGAAAACAATCTCCCTGTGCTTCCAGCAGGAGGAGGGAAAAGAAACTGTTTTTGAAATATGCCAGAACACTCTGTTCTTTTTTTTTTTTTTTTTGAAGGTGCCTGTTTTCTTCTTCTTTTTTTATTATGTTATGTTAATCACCATACATTACATCATTACTTTTTGATGTAGTGTTCCATGATTCATTGTTTGTGCATAACACCCAGTGCTCCATGCAGTACGTGCCCTCTTTAATACCCATCACCAAGCTAACCCATCCCCCCTCCCCCTCCCCTCTAGAACCCTTAGTTTATTTCTCAGAGTCCACAGAACACTCTGTTCTTAAGGCCTGCCCTTAGGAGAAACTACTTAGCCAGAGGCTAACCTGCTGTGATATTGTCAGCACCTAACTGACTTGGAGTAGGAAAAATGCCCAACTCCAGTCAGCGCTAGGCTTCTACATGGAAAAAGGGAAATACCCAACTCCAGCCAACCCTACCTATTCTGTCCCAGTTAAGGGCGGAGGCGAAAAAGAGAAATACTTGTACAGTTCATAGTCTAGAGACATAGGTGCCCTAAAAGACTGAGACTTAATCATAGGACTATAGAACATTTCTCCTCTCCCTACACTTTACCACCACATCAGTAAAGCCCTATTTATAGTAGTTTTTCTACTAGGTACATCATGTTTGACTATCAAGAATAAAATTTAAACGTATGCTAAAAGGCAAAAGACACAATCTGAAAAGAAAGAGCAAGTATCAGCACCAGACATGATAGGGATTTTAGAAATATCAGACCAGGAACTTAAAACAATTATGATTAATATGCTAAGGGCTCTGATGGGCAAAGTAAAAAACATACAGAAAGAGATGGGCAATGTAAGAAAGAGATGGTAATCCTAAGGAAAAAAAAAACAAAAAGAAACGGGAGAGATCAAAAACACTGTAACAGAAATGAAGAATGCCTTTGGGTTTATTAGTAAACATGAAATGGCTGAGGAGAGAATTGCTGAGCTTGAGTATATATTGATAGAAACCTCCAAAACTGGAAAGCAAAAGATCAAACACTGGGAAAAACAGAACAGAATATCCAAGGACTGTGGTAAAACTACAAAAAGTACAACATATGTGTAATGGGAATACCAGAAGGGGAAGAAAGAGAGAAAGGAACAGAATTTGAAGCAGTAAGAAAATTTCCTCAAATTAATGTCAGACACAAAACAGACCTAGGAAGCTCAGAGAACACCAAGCAGGATAAATGCCAAAAAACACCTAGGCATAACACCTAGGCATATCAATGATTAAAAAAAAAAAAAAAAAAAAAAAAAGTCCTGAAAGAAGCTAGAGGAAAAAAGAACCTCATCTACAGGGGAAAAAACAAAAAAGATAAGATAATAATTACATCTGACTTCTCCTGAGAAATCATGGAGGCAAGAAGAGTGGAGTGAAATATTTAAAGTTTTGACAGGGTGGGGGAGAAATCTAGAATTCTGTAGCCTGTGAAATTATCTTTGAAAAATAAAGGAGAAATACATTTTCAGACAAATAAAAATTGAGGGAATTTGTTTCCCATAGACCTACCTTGTAAGAACTGTTAAAAAGAAAAATAAGTTATTTAGAACATGCCCAGCACCCTGGAAGCACACCTATATGCCCTTTCTAGTCACCTCTCCTCCTCCCAGGGTAACCACAATGGGTCTTGACTTCCATCCACATAGATTCACTGTACCCATTTTTTAACTTTATATGCATGGAATTACACAGTGCAGTTTGTGAAAATTCACAGAGCACACTTGAGATTTATGCACTTTTTAGTTTAGTTAATAATATTGTAACAATATCAACTTCCTAGTTTTGATGTTTATCCAAAGGAGTTGAAACTATATGTCCATACAAATATATGTACATAAATGTTTATGGCAGCTTTATTCATCATTGCAAAATTTGAAAGCAATGAAATGTCCTTCAGTAGGTGAACGAATAAACAGTGGTACATCCAGGCAGTGGAATATTACTTAGCACTAAAAAGAAATGAGTTTTCAAGCCATGAAAGACATGGGGGAAATTTAAATACATATCACTAAGTGAAAGACACCAATCTGGAAAGGCTGCATACTTCATGATTCCAACTATATGATGTTCTGGGAAAGGACAAACTATGGAGACAGTAAAAAAGTCAATAGTTGCCAGTTGGGACAGGGGTGGGGGAGGGATAAATAGAAAAAGCACAGAGGATTTTAGGGCAGTGAAAATACTCTGTATGATATTATAGTGATGAATCCATGTCATTATACATTTGTCCAAACCCAAAGAATATACATAAACTATGAGAATCCTAACAAACTATGGACTTTGGATGATTATGATGTGTCAATATACGATTATTAACTGTAACTAATATATCATTCTGGGGTAGGTGTTGATGATGGGAGAGACTACATGTGTGGAGGTTCCAGGTATATGAAAAATGTCTGTACCTCCTCTTAAGTTTTCTGTGAAACTAAAACTGCTCTAAAAAAGTAGTCTTAAAAAAATAAGAATGTAGGCATTTATCCTCAATCATTTACAAGAAGTATAAATTATAATCTTGACTTTGGCATTCTGTTTAGTAAATAGAATGTGTCAAAATATTCAATATTTATATACACACTTTCTTTGATATATAGATTATAATTAAATATAAAAAAATCTGTTTTTGAAACTTCAATTTACATATTTATATAATCAATGTAACACCCAGATACTATTTAGGATAAATGGCTGTTACTTTGAACAGTGTAAATTATTTTCCTCATGAAAAATTAAATAGAATCATTTTTCTTGTCATCTCATTGTTAAGTACCCATAGAACAACTTAACATAGCACACAACTTAAAATAACAGAGGCAAAAAATTTCCAAGTAACACTAAAAATTCAAAAAGCTTAAATATATAAAGCCTAACATAAAGACCTAGAAGAGATTATTCAGCATTTTTAAGCGTTAAAAAAAATAGTCATTAAACCCCTAATTTTAAACTAAATCTCTTTCTTAAGGATTATCTCAGAATGACTGTATTTAATATAGCATATTTTTCTAAAGTGTGCACAGTATCCTAGAAAAATAAAAGGATTTACCAGTTAGGAAATAATGTAAACTTTCAAAGAATGGAACAGTGGGAAATTACAATGTTTAAGATGTTTCATTCAGATCTTTTTTATCATATTTTTTGTTGTCTTCTCAATCATACATATAAAAAATATATTTAAAGATGCAATTTATCTTTTAAAAACCAAACCCACTTGGGTGCTTATGTAAACAAAAGGTAATTATTATATAATCCTTTTCATTAATAAATTATTAGATGGCATTATTATAAAACAAAGTTTGCACATAAAGAAAAACTGAACATATTTAAAGCATTGGTATAATTATCTAAAGGAAAGGCTCCTTACAATCAGTAAGTATTAACTGTATAGACTTGACTGTCTCTGTTAACCAAATAAAGTAAACATAAACTACTTCATTAGAAATCTACTCTTACTTGGGCTAGTGATTTATCTCCTTCTAACAGATTAAATATAAAATAACCTATGTAATTTCTTTTCCAGCATTTTTATTATTAATTGGCCAGTGGCTTGAAAAGATAAATTAAAAGGCATATTTTGACATAATTTCAGCATCTATTTCATCTGGATTTCCTTCGAAGACAAGAATTTTTTACTTGAGAAAAATATATTTATAAAAGTTATTTTTGGCTCTGATTTAGGTTGCTGTTACATATGCATAAGGTTTTAAACAGAATATTTTCCAAATTATCTTTTAAAATATGTATTTAACATTAAATAGTTGAAAATACTTCAGTATATTAAAAATCATAGTACCACTTTTAGTGCATAGTTTAATTCACTTCATTTCTCCGTTTATAAATATTAATAATAATGCTAATAGAACTGTTTAACTTTTCAATCTATATTTCAAATTTTTCTTGTATCTGCACTAAGGGTACTACTAAATCAATATCTACACTTAATTGGTCTCTCTACTTACAAGTCTATCTTATCCAATTCTCCCCATAGTTAAAATTCTTTAAAGAATACAATGCATTAAAAAATATTTAGATTGTACTATTTTTCTGATCAACTACTGGCTTCCTAATGTCTATAAAGTTAAGCTTAAACTTTTTCTGTTTTCTCAGGTTCCAAAACCCCTCTAATTAAATCAAATTTCAGAAGGAAACCACATCTACTGTCACCTCAAAACATATCAGGGTTTCACATCTTTAACTTCTGCTCTTACCACTCTCTGTTTTAGGTGTCCCTTTATTACCTTACCCACACCCATTCTTGAACAAATTCATTTTTCTTGCTTTTTCATGAAGCACCTTTTCTCTACCACAATACACAGTGCTTTCTCTTCTTCTGGATCTTTAAGAACTATGGGAAGATCTTGGAATATATAATTATGTTAATTATTTTTAAATTTTCCCTTCTTCCCCAATCTAATTTAAAAAGCACTGAGATCAGATAATGTATCTTATGTCTCTTCACATCTGCATTATGAAGTATATATTATGACTTCATTAAAGTTAAATCTTTAGTACTAATTAATAATCTAATCTGTATTTTAATGAATCTACTTTTTTTAAGATTTTATTTATTTATTTGAGAAAGAGAGATAGTAAGAGAGAGCAAGAGCAGGGGTTGGGGAGAGGAAGAAGCAGGCTCCCCGCTAAGCAGGGAGCCCAACTCAAGGCCAAATCCAGGACCCTGGGATCAGGACGTGAGCGGAACGCAGCCACTTAACTGACCGAGCCATCCAGGTGCCCTGAATCTGCTTTTTAATACACAATCTTCTATGTGTGATTTGACTTCCAATGTCACTAATGATATATTCATCTAAATATTTTAATTTGCTGGGAAGTATTTTAACAATAAAATATAACTCTGAAATTCAGATTCTTTAGGTTATGATGATATTAAACTCTTATTATGAGATAAAAACAATTATTTATATCAATCATTTACAACTGGGAACAATAAACAGATTTTAATTATAAGAATGATGGAATGACTTCAATAATTGTCAAAGTTAAGCAAGATTTACTAAAAGCAAACTAGATCTAAATGTATCCCATATGTCTTGGGCGCCTGGGTGGCTCAGTCGTTAAGCGTCTGCCTTCGGCTCAGGTCATGATCCCAGGGTTCTGGAATCGAGTCCCACATCGGGCTCCTTGCTCGGCAGGAAGCCTGCTTCTCCCTCTCCCACTCCCCCTGCTTGTGTTCCTGCTCTCGCTATCTCTCTCTCTCTGTCAAATAATAATAAATAAATAATTTTAAAAAATAAATAAATAAATAAATAAATAAATAAATAATTTTAAAAAAATAAAATAAAAAATAAAAAATAAATGTATCCCATATGTCTTGATTCTAACACTAAATTAAAAGAATTCTTTAAAAAAAAGTTTTATAGAAGGCTTAATGCTACAGTACTAATAACCCTTGAGAGTCTACTGTGATACTGAATAATGTTTTGGCAGGGATTATAAGATGAGCTCATTATATTATATAAAACTTACATCAGAGAAAATACTGAATTTCTTGTTGGTTTTAAGTAGCTACAGTGAATAGATCTGTCTAAAGAAATACCTTTAGAAGTTAAAATTATCATCAATTCAATCATTAATCCACAGTTAACTATAAATCCAAAAATATGTAATCATTCATATGCAAAGTAATATAAAACACTGGGGCAAAATTCACTTTCAATTTCCCAACCAGTCATTTCCACTACTAGGAGCTTGTTATATGGCCTCCTTTTCTTCTCTGTTTTATTTTTGTGTCTTTGAAATGGATTTTACCTTGTGATTTTAGATGGTTGTTTCTTTTGCTAAAACCACAAAAAATTCAGGTAGTCCTAAACATAGCATCTATTAATTTGAGATTTGTTAAGTAGTTACACAGTAGTACATTTGGGGCTATACTGTCTTACAGAACATTTTATTTTCCAAATAAGTCTTGAAAATAAGAGCTTTTTCCAAAACACAGGAAACCACTCTTCTGTAAATGAGTAAAAACTGTGGACATTTCACAGAACCAGACAATGATACTTATTAATAACTGAATCAATTAAAGTTCTATATATTTCTTAGGATGCTGGTTCTGAGATTGATTAGATAATACATAAGACAAGGGCACACAGAAAGTATGTTGAAATGAAGCACAGATTTCCATTCTAAAGAGAAAAAATAGACACAATTTCACCATTATGTTATACTATCTAGTCATCAAAACATAACTGCCAATTTAGGGTTACTAAGACTACTTTAAAGTAAAAGAAAATGAATCTATAGAATTTTGAATGATTCTGCTATGACCACGTACCTCATAGTATATCTATCCAGAAATAAGGCAGCTTTCTATTGAAGAATGTGTTCAGCTTAAATGCCTCAACCTTTATTAGGTAGAAGTCAACCTCAGGTTGAATGTACTCAGCTCATCAAGGGATCCTGCATTTGGAATATCTCTTTGGAATTCTCTAAAATTTATTTTATTAAACTAAAGTTGATACTCTGTTATCAGATGTTTTGATAACCAACCAAGAAAATTTTTGTTGTATTCAGTAGAGACAAACATTGTCAAAGAAATGTATTATCCAATTAGATCATATGCCCTGTCATCTCCACTTCTTTGAGTTTTTACATGTAGAACTCTACCTTCATCATTTAGTTCTCGTTCTATAGTTAAATTTCTTTAATGATGGCCTTAAAATGATTTTCTGAGACAGAAAAGTCATGTATTCTAGAAGCATACTACTTCAGTTGTCTCTCCCACTGAAATAGAAACACATGTTAGAATCAATTGAGTATTTTCTCCCAGCTGCACCTCCGTGAAATTTCTGATAAACATTCCACTAGGGAATCTTTCACTCCCTAAATACTCATCCTCTGCTCACCTTGATTGAGAGAATCATTATTGCAGTTTGAATGCCACAGATGCAAATACACTGTGTCCCGAAGATGGACTGGAACACATAATAGACTGATAATCTCTGCTCAAGCCTATTTAGTTCCACTGGCCCCTCTCTACCTTCTGGGAATTCAGGATGGCCTTAAATTCAAAGACACAAGCTGAAATTACATAATATATGGTTTCTTTGGATGTAGGGTAACCAACCATCTTAGTTTGCCTAGGACTATATTGATTTTATATTTTTTTATTTATTTTTTTTCTTATTATGTTATGTTAATCACCATACATTACATCATTAGTTTTTGATGTAGTGTTCCATGATTCATTGTTTGCATATAACACCCAGTGCTCCACTCAGTACATGCCCTGATTTTAGTACTGTAAGACCCATGTCCCAGGAAACCTTACAGTCCTGGACAAATTAAGATAGTTGGTCTGCTTATTTGGATGGAAAATCCTGTGTCTGAATTTGAAACAATATTTAAAAATCACATAATCTGGCATTTTTAAAAGTCAAGATTTTCAGTCTTTCTTAAAAAGGCAGACTTGGCAACTCTGATGATCACGTTTATGTTCATTTGGCTAGTCTATAGTCCCAAGTTTTTCAAACAAACACTAATCTAAGTGTTGCTGTGAAGGTATTTTATAGATCTGATAAGCATTAACAGTCAGTTGACTTTGGGGCACCTGGGTGGCTCAGTAGGTTTGGCGTCTGCCTTCGGCTCAGGTCATGATCCCAGTGTCCTGGGATTGAGCCCCACTTCGGGCCCTGTGCTCAGCGGGGAGCCTGCTTCTCCCTCTCCCACTGCCTGCCTGTCTGCCTACTTGTGCTCTCTCTCTCCCTCTGTCAAATAAATAAATAAAATCTTTAAAAAAAAAAAACGGTCAGTTGACTTTAAATAAGGGAGATCATCCTGGATTTTCTTGGAGTGCCTTGTCCAATCACTTAAAAGGATTTAAGAGTAGAACTAAGGTTTCCTGGAGAAGGAGAAATTCTCTCTGTGGACAGTAGCAGCAGCCCCTGTCACAGTTCCAGTCTGCCTTTCCTGACAGCCTGCTCTAAGGGATTTCAAATTTGCTTAGCCAGTCCCCCAATGATCATATGATCTCTCACTTAGATGGATAGATCAATAGATAGATTCTACTGGTTCTGTTTCTATACTGGCTGATACAGCAATACTAGTTGAGCATTTCTTAATGATTATGAATCATCTGGAACTTTGGTGCTTTTTTTTTTTTTTTTTTTAACTTCGCTTCTTTAGATAGGGTGCAAGCTCTGAAACCACCAAAATCAGCATCTGGTCAATTCTTAGAGGTAATGCAACTCACCATGGAAATGATGGTAATTTTTGCTGATATAATATCTCTATTTTAAAAATATATATATCTGTATATATATATTGCCTCCCAACTTCATAACTGGAGATCGAGATAGAAAAGAGAGATATAGAATGTTGAACCATAAACACAAATTATTAAATGCTAAAATAATAAAATAATATTACAGATTTCTGCAACACTTCTGGCAACTTTTTTGGAAGCAGATAGAAAGGGGAAGTTTGGGTTACTAGTCATGAAAGTCATGAAAGTTCTAGGAAGAAAAGTAAGATAGTGGACATTCTCAAGAAAAGGATCATGCAGCAGACTTGTAATCAGAAAAAGAGATAGCTTAACCAGGGAGAATCTGATAGATATGGTCTATCCTTAAAAAAATCATCAATAGCAGCCAGATTTATAACAAAAAAAACAACCCACAAAACAAAAACATCACTTGGAAGAGGTGCTTCTTGGGTACTACAATAAATACATACATACATACATACATACATACATACATACATACATAACTGTTCACGTTCAGGGGCAGTCATTTAGGCTTATTGTGTATTCTTCTACCCTCAGGTCACTCTTCCCGCCACAAAACTGACCAACTCCTTCTTCTCACATATATACTCTCATGAGCCTTCCTAATCAATTACCTATCAATGTTTCAAATGTTGTGGTTCCATTCTGCAATTGTAATAAAAGCCAAAAAACTTTTTTTATAAAACACTTTTGCATCCTTGGTTCTTTTTTTTTTTTTTTAAAGATTTCATTTATTTACTTGAGAGAGAGAATGAGATACAGAGAGAGAGCATGAGAGGGGGGAGGGTCAGAGGGAGAAGCAGATTCCCCACCGAGCAGGGAACCTGATGCGGGACTCGATCCCGGGACTCCAGGATCATGACCTGAGCCGAAGGCAGTCGCTTAACCAACTGAGCCACCCAGGCTCCCTGCATCCTTGGTTCTTAACAATATGGGATTTACGACTTATTTGCAGAGGGTGAAAATTTCTTGGGAATTCCTCATTGACTGAATTACAAGAATTTCTCCACACACTGAGACATGTTTCCTCATACTCTGTATTTTCCAAAATATTCTTGCCAGGTTGATTTCTGTCCTCATCTGTCATCATCTTTATTCTGAAATGTTTAACTATGTGCATGCCATCTCTTTGAAAGAGTATAGATTATGTTTCAAGTGTTATTTATCCCTGTGTTAAATATTTATCAGACATCTTTCTCTTTACATATGTCTCTCACAAGTGGCATTTAGTTATAATCATTTGTATTACAGATTATTCACATTCCTTCCTGTGGTCCCAATAGTCAGCTAAATGTTGGATTTTTCCATTATATCTTCCCATGCCCTAGAGTGCATTTTTTTCTTGAAACATAGAGGAGAAAATGAATGGTAATTTTACATCATCTTATTACATTTTCCTTTATGAACTGACATATTTCTACTAATAATGAGTAAGAATATTTATTTAGAAAATGAGATTGATAGTTTTAAAATGGTAAAGTTTGCATATTTTTATATAATTTTTATAGGAGAAGAAATGCCTATGTACATTTTGGTGGACAATTTGGAAGTATCTCTCAAAATTTAACATGCATATTCATTTTGATCTAGTAATCCCATTTCTAGAAATTTATTTTACAAAAGCACACACCTAAATATTTATGTTCAAGATTTTTATCTTCAAATTTTGTGTAATCTAAAAATTAAAATGACCTAAGCAATCCATCAAAAAGAAAATGATTAAATAAATTGTCATATGCCCAAATTTTAAAATACTATGAACCCAATAAACAAGAATTGTATACAATGAAGTGAAAATTTCAAAAAATATATATATTTAAATAAAATTATTATAAAATAACATGTAAATAAAACCTTATTTTTGAAGACCTCTCGAGTTTATGAAATTAAAGACATTTAGATAATAGGATATATATTAAATTGTTGACAATACACTTCTTTTTGACAATACACTTTTGGAGAAGAGTAGATTCATGATCAAGGAGAAGTAAATAGGTCTTTAGTGTATTTTTATAACTCTGTATTGTTTGAGTAGTTTTATAATATTAATAAATCAGACTATTTCTGAAATTAGATTAATAGTAAAATATGTTGAAAGAATAGATACACTTATAGGTGACACTAAATTCTGCTAAAAATATATATATGAAAGGCAAATAAATGTAAGGATTCAGTGTTGTCAGTTAAAAATTCAATTGGTAATCATCACCCTCTCTATCTAAATTCAGAACAAATGGCTGAATCAGGTACTTTTCAAAACTCAGTCAATTTGTGTGACATCATATAGCCATGCTGACAGACGGGACTATGACTTTTCAAATAGGTGTTCTGTTATAGTGCCAAGGAAACTTTTTTCCACATTCCCAATTAATGATCCATATAATTCAGATCCAGTAAATACTAGGTTTCTGAATGCAGAATGAGCCCAACTGTCTGTTTCCACAGGTTATAAAATGAACCTTCTAAAGCTATGGTAGGGGGAAAAAAGATACAGTGGAGCATCAAAGAGTCAAATTCCCACACATCTCCCATGTACAAAAGTTTTTTTCTCTGTCAGTGCTATCAGGAGCATCCTCTGGCACTCAGTTCTCACCTGAAATTTGGGTGATACAGGTAGACAGAGATAGAAAGTATAGGAAAATGGGGAAAAGGAAGAAAGAAATTATACCTCAGAAAAGGTTAAATCACAAACCAGAATTAAAGGACACAAGAAATCTATCCCAATTGTAAGCATGTGTGATGGGCAGTGGAGAAAATGTAAAAGTTCAGACAGAGAATGCAGTAATTTCAAGCAAAGCACGGATACAACAAAAGCATTTTCCACAAAAAAAGATAAGGGAGGCCTGTGATCCAGTTCCCCCAAATTAAGTTTTTGGCAGAAACCCGCTGAGATAGCAGAACTCAGACTGGCTTTCTTAGAGGGCAGCATCCTCCTGAGATTGAAAGGCCTAGGTGGAGACTGATAGAGATAGGCATTAATATCTCACTAAGGCTGATTTCAAGGTACCAATAATTTAACTACCAATAGGTAAATTTCCTGGAAATTTAACAGTCAGTTCTTGCAAACCAGTATGTGCTGGATCCAGCACACCACTTGGGGTAGGTGAAAAGTCTTACATACCCAAGTGAACTAGGCAGAAGGTACTACTGAAGTTGGAATTCAATGAGGAATATGTAAGAGGTTGCTGCCTGTTAACACAGCTGTGTAGACAAAAAGCAATTCCATATCCTACTAGAAAGGCAGTGTGATACGCAAATATTTTCTCTGTTAACTTTTTTAACATTCCATGGGAGAGTGCAGAGAAGCTTACAGACACTGAGTGCTAAGGGCAAATTGCTGTGATGGGACTGCAGCAAGGAGTGGTAACCGCAGTGTCTCTGCCATGGGTCAGCATATAGGAAAGTCTGTACATGCTACCAAAATAATATGAATAGTTGCATGCTTTGAAAGTACCATATAAAAATGGTAGCATATATAATATTTAAACTAGAACTTCATATTGTCAGTATAGTATGCATTTTACCTTCTTTATTTAAATATATAATATAAATATTTAAGTAATTCCAAATTCAGCACTTAGTTGACATTGCACTGAATCAGCCTAGCACCTGGTCAAGCCACTGAATGTGTTTGCATTTTACTGCTTTGAATAGGCCTTTTACTGAAGATCCAGTAACCAGTCCCTGAGTTTCTCCCAATTTAGCTCCCAACCTGAGTAACTGACTCAGCACAAGAAGATTTTCTTTCAATTTAACCGAAGACTAGGGCTCCCCTTTTTCCCTTGGTTCAAGGCCATTTCTCAGTGTTGTAACCCTGCTGAAATATAACTTCATTTTCCCTCTTTTTCTCCTGGATTTCCTAATATTTTACGTCATTAGATTTCCTACTCTAATGTTCTGGCCAATATTTATCTCAGCATTTGAGATATTCTATCTTGAGAGTTTCATAAGGTAATTGCTTATATGTCCTTTGTCAATCTTCTCTCTGGATCTTGCATAAAACAACTATTACCGAAGAAGAATAAATATGGGGATGAAAGGAAGTCAGGTCTGTATAAATAACAGCAACATTATGATACCCTTTTTTAATACAGAAAGAAAAAAGTAGAGTTACAGGGAGTTTAGTAAAATAGTTAACTTTATCTTTACAATAGGCTAAATGCCAGAAAGAAGGAAAACATTTAGAAACACTAGTATAAGCTATTATATAAAAATATACTCATAAAAATGTGTTAAATTAAATTACATTTTTGCCTAATTCATGATATATTTGGGAAACAATCCAATTTGAAAGTTGTGGATAAAAATGAATTATAGGAATTTTAAATCAAACAGCAAATATCTATATTTTTGAGAATATAGTTTAATTATACTTTTATTTATAAGGATCATTTTAATTTTGAATATTTTAAATTATTTTGTGTACATGAATAAATATTAAAACATTGATTCCTATTCAAATATATGAGATACTATTATGTTTCTAAGTTAACTTCAAAATCTGAAAGATGTAATAATACAATTGCAGAAAATGAAAAAAAATGTGTGGCAGTTTTTGGTTTTTGGTTATAGGTTTCAATTTCCCTATAAAAACATTGATATCAAATATTCTTCAAAGTGCTGTTTTGATTGATGGGCAAAAATAAAAAATTTTCAATATTAAGGAAATTGAATCAGAAGTATATTATTTAATTTAATGAAAAAAATACTTATCAAGGTTGGAAACATTGTATTAGTGATTAACCAGTAATCCTGCAATGTACAGTTGACAAAGTGCTCTTTGTGTTGTTATATTATAGATTAATTATCATCCACAACTACTTTATTTGAAGCTTTGAGTTATGACACATTAAAGAAAAAAAAAAGGATGCCTCAATGATTTTATTCTGCAGGTGAGATGTTTACAAAATATGTCCAAAATTCTTTGATACTCCATCCTTCCAGCGGTGGAACTTAATTCCCTTAACCTTAAGTGTGGGCTGGACTTAGTGACTTATTTTAATAGAAGATAGTAGAAGTGATGGGGTATGTCACTGCCAAGGTCAGATTTTAAAAAGACTGAAGCTTCCATCCTGAGGAGCGTGCACTCTCTTTCAGTTTCTAGGGGAAGTCAGTCACCACCTTGTGGCGACTTGAAGGCAAAGATGTGAGGAGAAATGGAAACCTGCACCCAAGGAGAACCTAAGGCTAGCCACAATTCTTGGAAGAAACTGAGGCTAGCCAAAAATCTTAGAAGCAGTTCCTCCAGGTCTAGTTAAGTGTTGAGATAACTGCAGCCTTAGCGGACAGCTTGACTGCACCCTCATGAGGAACCCTGAGCTAGAACTACCCAGCTTAGCCGCGCCCAGATTCTTGACCCACAGAAACTATGAGATAAATGTTTATTTTTTTAATCTACCAATTTTGGGGGAATGAGGAACTTCACTTTCCAGGTCAGTTGTAATAAAAACATTTCTCTGCTATTTAGCAGAGTAGGTGGACCATGTTTGATGGCTGCAGTATAGAGCTTAGTATAGAGACCCACACTTTTTTATTAGTAATTGGAATTAACTACCTAGTTATTTACCAGAGATTTTGTCAAACAAAAAAGCAGGCAAAGAAGGTCAACTATGCATGCAGTAGTGTTACTTTGTTTACATGGGGGCTTAATGCAAATTATTTACAAAGATGTAAATTAGTGACTTAAGACAAAGAACAGAAATGAGCCCTCTTAGCAAATTCTTATTTTGAATTAGACCCATGATGACAAATTGCAGAACAGGCCACTGAAGGCCAAGGATAGCAGATTGGATTAGATGACAAAAGGTAACTATTTATGTAAAAGATGTAAACAAAGCACTTGGAATGTATTATGTGATCAGAAAGAATACAAGGTGGTTGACTATACACACTATCCATGACATTATTTTTTTCTAAGTTTAAAATATATCTCAAAAACTTCCATCTTTGAAATACAAATCCTCTGCTTTCTTTTAAATAGCAGCGGAGTATTTAATCAGAAGAGTGCAATAAGTTTTATTTAATGAATATCCTATTATTGAATATTTTGGTTGATTCTTTTTTTTCTAAGTATTTTGCTATTACAAATAATACTGCAAAATTCCTTTGTGAAAATTTATCTTTTGGGAATATATTCATTGGGCAAATTCCCCACTGGGATATTGCTGTGACCAAAAATACATGTTTTATAAAAGTCAATGCATATTGTCAAGATGCCATGCAGAAAGACTGAATGAATTTACATTCCCACTGCATTATGTGCATTTTTTCCTAGTTTTGGTACCACTATTATCAAACCCTTGCCAATCTGACAGATGAAACCTACTTTAATTTGTATTGAATTGTCAGTGGAATTTGGTAGTTTCTTTATGCACATTAGCCACTGGAATATCTTTTTCTATAAAGCTCCTGGTCATTTCATTGCCCATTTATGCTACTGGATTATTTACCTTTACCATATCAAGTTAAAATTCTGGTGTATGAGCTATTAACAGAGTTTTCCTGTCAATCTTTAGCTTTGGGTAGTTTTTTTTGTTTTGTTTTCTATGCAGAAGTTTTTTTGTTTTTGTTTTTGTTTTTAATTTGTTTGCATTTTAGTTGAATTGATCAATCTTTTCCAAAATGTTTTCTGAGTTTTGGTATCTTGCTTAGACGAAATTTCCAGACTTTGAGATTATAAATAAACAATGAGAGAGATGGGGTAGAGCTGTATAAGACTAGAAATCCAGGCCTGAATATATCTTATGGATAGAAAATAGAATCAAAGGACTCTCTAATCTCAATCCAAGTAAACTTTATTGTACTCAAGCATGAGAAGCTTAAGAAAGTTTTTCTAGAACCTGCAGACTATGCACTGAGCAGCCAGTAAGCACCATCCAGACCCAGGGCCGCTGAGTGTGTTATAGCCCTATAGTTGCTCACAGAGGACTTCTCATCAACAGTTGGCCAACAATTATCCAATAGGACTGGTGATTACCACTGGCCCAAGATTTTGCTCAATTTTGCTAAATTATTCTTTCTAAAAAAACATCTTTTTCAATAGCCCAGGAACTTAAATTGTCCCAAAATTAATGGTAGAACAAGGACATCTAGAGAGCCAAATGTGTTATAAAGTATTATAAAGGGGCGCCTGGGTGGCTCGGTCGGTTAAGCGTCTGCCTTCGGCTCAGGTCATGATCCCAGGGTCCTGGGATCGAGCCCCACATCGGGCTCCCTACTCTGCAGGAAGCCTGCTTCTCCCTCTCCCACTGCCCCTGCTTGTGTTCCTGCTCTCACTATGTCTCTCTCTGTCAAATAAATAAATAAAATCTTAAAAAAAAAAGTATTATAAAGAAAGTACTTGAAAAAGGTCACAGAGAAAAGCAGAATCTGGTCTTAATTTCTGATTACACTGCTTACCAATCAATCTAAGTTACAGGAAAAAAAATAAAAAAATACATATAAATATATATGGTAATAGATTAAATATACATGGTAGTAAATTGGTAGTGACATTCAAAAGCAAGATTAAAAATTAAAGTAACATCTTACAAATTTACACAGTTTACTTTAAACCATTTTAAATCATAGTGATAAATGTTCATAAAGACAATAGAAATGGTAATTAAATTTTACATATTATACATATTTTTTAATAGATCCACACTATTTTTATTATAGATAGATATAAATATTCACCTAACCTTTTATACACTCCCTGTATCAAGTGCCAAATAGAACCAGATGTAAGGAAACTACATGATCAAAGTTTAAAGAAATAGAATTCTTAAATAATATACACAATAAAAGATAGAACCCAGCTGTATGCTGTTGCAAAGGAAAGGAGCACACAAGAATAGTTTTTTTCACTCAGCTTTATTATTATTATTAGCCCTGTAAAATGAGATCCAGTATTCTACCTTAGTATTTATTTTCTTGCTAGAATTGTACCAGATGGAAGAATTCTGTATAATTGAAAACACTGATTGGTATGTCCTTCTGTTAAGATGTATTATCGCCAATATAATTCTACTTTCTTTTGTATCTCAGCAAATATTATTTTTTCTTTTTATGTCATGCCATGTAACCCTTTTTCTATTGTTATTATGTCATACCATGTAACCCTTTCAAAATAGCCCTTTCATATATTTTGCACATGTCTTTTCAAAACCAAGCCACCTATGAGTCATATGTCAACACTGAATATCAAAAAAGGCTAATCCAAAATGCAATCACATAACCAATCTACCAAGGAAGAAACCAAGGATATAGCAAAATGGGAAAGGCCTGCTATTAGATTCTTAAATAAGTACTTATGGAAAAGTCTGGAACAAGAAGGTTCCAGAAGCTCAAGAGGAATGCTGTAAGGACACACTAAACTTAACTTCATTTAATTGATTCCAAAGCAATATGGGGAATTGAGCAGTCAATACAACTCACAGATACAAAGAGTAGAAGGGGTACATATGAGAGTACCTCATAAAGCAAAAATGCAAAATGAGAAATCACAGGTTTTTAAACTTCAGATGCAAAGAAATAACCACCTTTCCAAGTTCAATAGCGTTCAAAGAACTGTTGGGCATGCATCATCTTTTATATAATCCCTAATACAAGAATAGCAGCAGGCAAAGGATTCATGTACGTGTTTAATTATGGAAGGCTACAGATAAATTTATTAAGAACTTTAACCTAAAACTGTCTCACTGATATATCTGACAGAACAAAACTCTACCACACTTACCACTAGCAAACAGAAATGAAGAATCCATACAATACCAAAGATGGTCAAGACTCAGGTATTCACACTTCATGATATAAATTGACTACATTTTTTATTTGTTTATATCTTGTCTTCTTTTTCCTTAACTACTCCTTTACTTAAGATAATTTATTATAGCTTATATTATGTTCTTACTAAAAACTATTGAGATTCACTTAAACAATGATCAAATGCAGTAAAGAAAATATTAAAACCATCCCTGTTACCACCAATAAGTAATTATTGTTAGTTAATAACATGATATGCAGGCACACATATACAAATGAGTTGCTACTGGATGTATATATCTATATATGTACACATGCATGTATGCATAGTCTTATTTCTTACAAAGAGATCATCCTAAACACATTTTTGATCATTTAAAAATTAACAATATAGCATATTTCCATGATAATAAATACAAATAAAAATACATTATTTAATAGTTGTTGTAAGCTACAGTGTACAAATTATTCCTACTGTTAAACACAGTTTAGGCATACTAATATGGAAATTGATCTGTTAGTTCAAGAGACATTTTCATGGCTTTTAGCACACTTTGCTATTTTTTGCTCCCTAAAATGCTTTGCCCTCTATGTTATCCCCTCTCTAGAAATGCAGGAGGATGATCTTTCTGCATCCTTGGTAACCTCTTACCAATTCTGCCAATATAAGACAAGTAAAATATTTTTGCTTTAATTTCTATTTTGATTATATTTCTTCAAGCATTTATTGACTTGGTAGGTTTTTGTGGGGTTTTTTTTTTTTTAATGTTTATTAACATCTTTCATTCATTTTTAAACCTGGGACATTTGTCATTTTTTGTTTTGTTTTATTATTTTTTTTAAAGATTTTTTATTTATTTATTTGACAGAGACAGAGACAGTGAGAGCAGGAACACAAGCAGGGGGAGTGGGAGAGGGAGAAGCAGGCCTCCCGCCGAGCAGGGAGCCCAATGTGGGACTGGATCCCAGGACCCTGGGATCATGACCTGAGCCGAAGGCAGTCGCTTAACCAACTGAGCCACCCAGGCGCCCTGTTTTGTTTTATTTTGTGAGCATTTTCAGAGTCATGGGAATTTACTGTCTGGAATAAATTAAGCAAATTATTTTTAAGGTTAATTATTTTTATTTTATACTGTTTGTAATTTGTTTTTCATATGCAGACAACCAATATTAATTTTTATGAAGTCAAAGCAATCAGTATTTGCCTTAATGGTTTCTATTTGTGCGGTTATTAAGGCTTTGAAAGACAGACACATATAGTATATACATAACTATATACAGTTATGTATATATATGCATACTTCTTTAAGTTAAACTACATATTTACAAACACAATGTTGCCATTCTTTCAATTGTTTATTTACTTATATACAATCTTGGTGGATATTGAATTTCACATTATTATAGCTCTTATTTACTGAATACTTACATTGAGCCAGATTAAAAAATGCTCTAAATTTGGGGCACCTGGGTGGCTCAGTCATTAAGCGTCTGTCTTTGGCTCAGGTCACGATCCCAGGGTCCTGGGCCCAAGCCCCGCATCAGGCTCCCTGCTCCGCAGGAAGCCTGCTTTCCCTCTCCTACTCCCCCTGCTTGTGTTCCCTCTCTCGCTGTGTCTCTCTGTCAAATAAATAAAATCTTAAAAAAAAATGCTCTAAATTCAGTTAAAACTCATCATAAACTATGAGGTATGTCATAAAATTCCATTTAACAGATATGGAAGCACAGAATCAGATTAAATAATTTAAATAGTTAAATGAAGTTTTGATACCAGGTCTATTTAATTTTGCTATGAAATACTGCTTTTTAAGCTATATCAGAAATTTTTGAAAAAAAATCTGAAAACTCATGAATAATTAAAATAATTCTAATGACATGTTCTATAATTTACTGGGTTAAGTAATTATATCTTTCTACTCTAATCTTTCCCATCAAACACAATGAATTGCCTTGAATGTCATAGGTCTATAGCTTCAGGCTAATTTTTTTTTTTAAGATTTTATTTATTTATTTGAGAGAGAGAGAATGAGAGAGAGCAAGCACATGAGAGGGGGGAGGGTCAGAGGGAGAAGCAGACTCCCTGCCGAGCAGGGAGCCCGATGAGGGACTCGATCCAGGGACTCCAGGATCATGACCTGAGCCGAAGGCAGTCGCTTAACCAACTGAGCCACCCAGGCGCCCTTCAGGCTAATTTTTAATGCTAATCAAATAAATCTGCCAATAAGTTATTAAGTTAGAAATAACTTTCCTCCAGTGGATGACAATTTACCATGAACAAAATTATTAACAAATATATTGTCAAGGTTGGAGGAAGGATTTTGCATAAAGCCTATCATTCTATACTGCATAGTGTTTGTGAGCAAACAAGAGATATTAAGTCAGTGACTAGGGAAACACGAATGGCTTTATTGATTTGACTTGGAATACACCATTCTGGGAAAACTAAATTCAGTTTTGATCCTCTGCTTTCAATGCACAAAGGCAATTTCAGATGAATAAATTAAGTCAGTGTTAAATACTAGAAGATCACCTATTTATTAGAGAGAGTTGATCCAATCCCTTTCTCCTCTATATCTGCAAAACACCATTTCAGAACCTTTCAAAGTTAACATGATGTGAACCATCCACGTGGCAGGGATATGCAATAATGTGAAGCAGATGAATCTCACCCCATGGGAATTTGCAATGCATGAAAGAGTATTTTACTATCTAGGCAATTGTGCAGATGAATGTCAGAATATCTGATTTTAAGCTTGTAAAAGAAAAGCTAAATAAACAGTTTTGTCCCCAACCTCCTTCTAGAGTTTCAGTAAACTAAAAATGATTTAGTAGATTTGATGCTTCAAATCATATGCCTACAATTGGAAAAAGCAGAGAGATAGCTGTTTAAAGATAATGTTATAATAGAGAAAGCAAAGAAAGCTAAATACTTGCTTATGACCACATGGATATTCTTTAATAGAAATCTGAGTAAGAATAAGCCAAGAAAAGCCTACAAAAGAAGCCTGCATAACACAGGAAGGAATGTCAATTCCTAATCGACTTCGTATCTACCTTGTTTCTTACCTAATGAATAAAGAGATATGGGAAAGGAAGTTTAAGTATAAGGAAGTTTTAAAAAATATTTTTAAGTAATCCCAAAGGGTTGATTTTTTAAATTATTTTACTGATGATTATACTGAAGTTCAAAGTCAAACAGCCATTAAGTGGCACAATCTCAGTTCATATCCCTATTTGTTTAATTTAAAAAATGTTCTTCCACTAGGTCATAAGAACATTACAGAAGATTCCATAAAAACAACATGGGTGGACCTATGCTGAAATAAGTCTGACTGAGAAAGGCAAACACCATATGATTTCACTCATATATGGAATCTAAAACACAAAACAAATCAACAAGCAAACAAAGAGCAGAATCTATAAAGACAGAGAACTAAATGGATGTTTGCCAGAGGGAAGGGGGGCGCTAGGTGGGATGGACAAAATGAGTAAAGGGGAGTGCAAGACACAGGCTAAAAATTTAGATAAATCCAAACAAAGCACACCAAGAGCTAGAACTAGGTTTCCATCATTTAACTAGAATTTTGTAATATGTTTTAAATAAACAAGCATAAAAATAGCAGGGAATGCTCAGAGTTAAAGTATTATTTTTAAGGTTTTAGCTGTTGACTTTATGTTATTCTAAATTATATTGTCAGATTCTTATGAAGGTCAAAGTCAGGGGGGAATATACATATTATATACTAGTAAGGAAATATATGCATCTGCATAAATATCACAGGAACATAATATATACAATGTAAAATTATAATCAAAATGTAACATGATTTTTGTACCCCATTTTCCCTTCAAAATGTATTTAAGTGATATATCTTTTTCTGTGCCACCAGGTGAAATTTGGGAAGGTCTCATTACTTTTCTGTTAATTTTTTTTGGTAATCAAGGCTCCTATAATCACTTTTAGTAAAAACAGTGAAGGTCAAATCAGAAAAAAAAATCCAGTCCAAGCGGTCATTTAATACTTAAATCCCTGTTATAAGCAGACTTGGTTTCCACCTTGCTGGCAATTGGTATTCTTTGACATTTGGAGGGAAGAATACTTGTCTCCTTTGTCTTCCTGCTCTGTCTACCTTCAACTATGGGAGAGAGAAGTGCAATAAGACAGTTTTCACCGTGTGCTAGTCCTGGGGGTGACAAATATTTAGAATCATTTCTTTCTAGTGGAGCACTTTAAAGGTTTTCCTGGTTCTTCCACCTGTAGTTCCCTTAACTCAGATTGATAACTCTCTGTTTCAGACCATTGTTGGCAAATCATTTCAGAAGTCCCTAGAAAGCCCTTGAACACCTCTGGTTTCTTGCTGCTTGGATCTCTTTGCCCCAGTATGTGACCGTATTGGCAAGGACCTAAGACAATCCCACACTGATGCCAACACCTTGTAGAGCATGGACTACTTCTGGTTGACAACAAAAACATCCTTTGCTCCAAAAAACTAAGAGTACTGTAAAATTCCAACCCTGCAGTAACCATAGCATTGATTTGCTCCTTATCTTCAAGATTTTCTGGGTCAGATGCCCTAAATTATAGTGGTCACACACTAAGTTCTCAAGTGATCCAGTTAAAGCACTACTTCCCACTAAGCTTCATGTGACAGAGTTGGCAACTACCCTTTTGGGTAGAGGAGGAAAGGCAGCTCACAGAAAAACTTTTTCAGGAAATTCAGTCTCCTCTACATAGTCTAATCCAGGTTTCACACGATTTATTTCACTAAGGGTTCTAGTACCAAGGACCAGTAATAGAACATGCATTAATAAGTTCTGCATTTTGATCAGCCACTTCACCCTGATATGCAGCTCCTATTTATCCTAGTGCCAGGTGAAAATTTCATTTATAACACTGGGTTACACAAAAGGCTCACAACTTTAAGAAAGACATGCTACCTTAATGAATGAGGAAAATATAAATAAAAAAATACTTAAAAAAAAAAGGACTTCAAGCAAATTAAATATTTAGCCCATCATGATTATTTGGATATGGATATCCATAGAGAGGGCATATTCATAAATCTATATACACTTTAATACAAGATATTCGTAGTGAAAATTATGATGTAAAGAATCAGATAGTAAGGGTGGCAAGGGCACACAGTCCCGGGTGGAGGGTGAGGGAGTGCGGGGGCTGCTGGCAACCTGGCTTCTGCGTCACAGTAAGAAAAAAAGAAAAAAAAGGAAAAAAGAATCAGATTGTGTAAAATCTGCATCAGTGCATTCTAATAGGCTTATTTTAGCAGGAAAAAAAGCTTAAAATATAACTGGCTAAAATATTAACTTTCAAGTTTTAAGCTACCCTGATTGTGTGGCAAAGACCAAAAACACATACATGCATTTTCTTGAACTACTACTTCAGGCTAGGCTTAGCAGCTAGTCTAGGTAGAGAGTTAGAAGACACCAACTGGCAGTATTTGGGTCTACTAGATGTAATTTTATGGTAATAATAAGAAAAGAACAGACTAAGCAGAAGTGAAGTAAGAACCACCACCATTCCCTTTCCAACTTTTCATTTTCTTCAGATTTTTTTTTTCCTGACAGGGTGGCAAAATAATTGTTGTTTAATTGGATTTCAAGGGTTTTACCGAAACTACCTATTTTTTTTTCTTTCTTCCATAAGTCTCAGAAACAGTGTGGATATGGCTGATTCATGTTTTTCCCTCTCTCTCTCTCTCTAGTTCTCTTTTTACAGATGAACACAAACATCTCTTTGTTCAAACTCTGCGTTATGTCTTTAATAAATGTCTACATACTACAATTCCTAGATAAATTTGTATCTGGTTATTTTGTCAGTAGATTGATTCTGAAGCTAAAGGATAGTCAAGAGAGATGGGCAGAATGGTGTTCAATGATTGACCTGATAGTGAGAAGTGGTTACAAAGTAAACAAGGATATGATCAGTTTTACCAGGGCTCAGGAAAATGATTCCAGGAGGTGGTATAATAGCAATTGTTCTAGTCATGATAGTAGTGTAGAGTTTAATACATATTTTACCTATATTGGTCACTCAGTCATACAATCTAGCAAAGTTTTTAGCTCTTAGCAGTAAGATGTATTTTTTTTTTTAAAGATTTTATTTATTTCAGAGAGAGAGAGAGAAACAGCACGAGAGGGCATAGGGTCAGAGGGAGAAGCAGGCTCCCCGCTGAGCTGGGAGCCCAACGTGGGACTTGATCCCAGGACTCCGGGATCATGACCTGAGCCAAAGGCAGTGGCTTAACCAACTGAGCCACCCAGGCACCCAAGATGTATTTATTTTTATAGAGCCAGCACAGTATGTTGTCATTTATTTAACAATTCAACAAATATTCATTGAGCACTAATTTTTGCCAGGCCATTTTCTAGACCCTAAGAATATAGCATTAAGCTATCTGAGATAGTGCCTACTCTCATAGAACTTCTTTCATCGAATAAATAATTGGTAGAGATGAGAACTAATACTGTTCGGAAATTTGAAAAATTGTACTGTGCATTTAACATGCGCAATATGCTTTTGGTTTATCTACTAACTTCTAGGTATGTATGCCTGTTTAGAAGAGCATGATTTATGAGGTTAAGGGTCTGTGGTCTGAAGTTAGTCTGCTGCTGTTAAAATCCTCGTGCTGGTGCAACAACTGTGGGAAACAATATGGAGGTCTCCCCCAAATTAAAAACACAACTACCGTATAATCCAGCAATTCTACTTCTGGATATTTACCCAAAGAAAATGAAAACACTAATTCAAAAAGATATATGCACCCCTATGTTCACTGGAGTATTATTTACAATAGCCAAAATATAGAAACTACCTCAGTGTCCATTGATAGATCAATGAATAAAAAAGATTACACATAAAATCTTGCCATTTGTGGATGGATTTAAAGAGTATTATGATAAATGAAATAAGTCAGACAGAGAAAGACAAATATCATATGATTTCACTTAAATTAGGTAACTAAAAACCAAAATAGATGGGCAGACAAAACAAGCTAAAATGGACTCATAAATAACAGGAAACAAACTGTTGTTTACCAGATGGGGGACAGGTCAGGGAGGAGTGAAATAGGTGAAGGGGATTGAAAGATACAAACTTCCAGTTACAAAATAAACAAGTCATGGGAATGTAATGTAGAGCATAGAGAATATAGTCAATAATATTGTGTTAGCTTTTTATGGTGTCAGATGAAAACTGGACTTACTGTGGGAATCATTTCAGAATGTATAAAGATATTGAATCACTGTGATATACACTGGAAACTTTTAGGGTATTGGATGTCAATTATATTTCAATTAAAAAAAATCCTAGGGCCTTTGCTTATTTTCTTTCTATCTTAAGCAAGTTAACCTCTCTACGCCTTAGTTTTTTATTTGTAAAACTGGAATAACCATATTAACGTCATGGATTTATTATCAAGACTAAAAGATATAATAACACTTGTAAGGAGCTTAGAACAGGTCAAGTAGTATTAAATTCTAGCCATGATTTAACGTACAGAATTTTTTTAAGTACCTAGTTATAAAACTTATCTTTAAAGAGATGTCTATAAAATGTGAGTTAGAGGGTTCAAGAAAGTTGTAGGACATGCAGCAAAAAGTCCAATTTTGGGGGTTTTTTTGAATTTGTTAAGAAATTGGTTCTGAAGCAATTCCTGCTATTTCCATGATTAATGGCATTTCTTGATTCTATAGATATCCATTTAGGGATAACTGAGTATTTATAGATAAATAGATGCTTCATAGATTGATTAATAGATAGATATAGAAAGATTCAAAGTTGAGAGTTTCTCTTTTTTTAATCTCTTCCCCATCTACAATGTTCTATTTTTTTGAATAATTTTAAAATTATTTTCAAGCATATTTGTAGAACATACACTATCTCAAGTTTTCATTTCCCTAAATATGTCTATGTTTACAGGGGAAAATTAATTTCCTGATATATTTTTCTTATTTTGCAATAGTATGAAAATGTTATTCATTTTCTTCAAACTTTCCTGGTTTCAAATGTGAAGTCTAATGCCAGAAAGGAAAAATAAAAAATGGCATCAATGTTTTGGTTTAAGCAATCAAGGGGAGAATAGAGTTGGCATTTATTGAGATGAAGAAATTCAGGAGAAGCAAATTCAGGGGAATGACTAGAGGTTTTATTTGTTTTGGGATGTGATAAGTTTGAGATATCTATCAGACATTTACATGGAAATGTCAAGTCAGCAGTTGGATATCCAAGCCCAGGGTGCATGAGAGAGATTAAGCAGGATATATTTGAAATTTATAGGACTATAGATAACATTTAAAGCCATGAGACTAGGTGAGAGGAGTTAATGAGAGAATGATGATAGGAAAGAGTTATTTCAAGGACTGAATTCTGTGTCATATCAACCTCTGAAGATTTGGAGGAAGAGGAGACGTCTGGGGAGGGGATGAGTAGAGGAAAACCAGGTTAGTGTTGTAGACCAAAAACAAGTGAATAAAGATTTCCAAGCACTTCACTAAATGCTGTTTTATAAATCAACTATGAAGACAAGATACTTGACTACTGGATTTATCAACATAGATATTATTCATGAAGATTGGTTTGGTTAAAGTGCAGAGGTGGAGGGGTGCCTGGGTGGCTCAGTCTTTAAGCGTCTGCCTTCAGCTCAGGTCATGGTCCCAGGGTCCTGGGATCGAGCCCCGCATCGGGCTCCCTACTCCTCAGAGAGCCTGCTTCTACCTCTCCCACTCCCCCTGCTTGTGTTCCTCTCTCACTGTCTCTCTCTCTGTCAAATAAATAAATAAAATCTTAAAAAAAAAAGTGCAGAGGTGGAGGGTGTGTAAAAAGTCTAATTAGAATAGATTTAGGAGATGACTGTAGGAAGGAAATGGGAAATAACCAAAGTAGATGATTCTTTCAAGGGTGTTGATGTTAAGAACAGAAAAAATGTCTCCGGTAGACTCTTGTTTGACAAACTCTCCCATTCTCTGCTTTCACATCTAATCATACCTTGCATTCACCTGGCCTATATGACAAGTTGGTACCATTTCTCTTGTTCTCCCAAACCCCATTTCATCATAACTAATAATCAAAGTCTCACTTATATCTTGCTGTCCTTAGGTATCCAACGTGAACATTTTAGAAAAAAAAATTAAAAAGTTTGTATTATGAATCATTTTAGAAGTAGATTTAGAAATCCTTTGTTCTAAACCACTGATTCTCAATAATTTTCCCATCACGATGCACACATATAGAAGTAATTTGTACATCATACTTAGGAACCACCCTTTTTTATCCATGTAAAGGAACAAATAGAAAATTTGTTAATTTATTTGAAAAAGAAAAGCAAATGATCTCCAAATATCAGGATTCTGATTAGTAATAAAATACTTTATTCCTACTTTATAGCTAACAATGACCAACAAAATATATATTGACACAACTTGAGAACTGATTTTACTTGTTATTATGTTTAGAAGTTAGGAAAATGCAATCTGGAGGGATAAAGCAACTGACTAAAGCTACCTAACTCTGCAAGTGAATAGTTTAGACTAGGACTCAGCTCTCCTAGAGGACAGATTGCAGAAGTTGCAGGTAGGCAAATCTTATAGGAAATGAAATGAGCTTGGCACTTGTTTCCTGATTGGAAATTATTTTTCTCAGATGGATCTGAGAGCCAAATCTCTCTCTCTCTCTCTTCTCTCTCTCTCTCTTTTTAAGATTTTATTTATTTATTTGACAGAGAAAGAGCACAAGTAGGCAGAGTGGTAGGCAGAGGGAGAAGCAGGCTCTCTGCTGAGTAGAGAGCCCAGTGCAGGGCTTGATCCCAGGATGCTGGGATCATGACCTAGGCTGAAGGCAGACGCTTAACCAACTGAACACCCCCGGAACCCTGGGAGCCAAATCTCTTTAAAGCAAAAAATTTTGTTTTTGTTTTGTTTTTGTCTTTTTGTTGTTTTTGTTTTTGTTTTTCTGGGGTCTTTAACCTTTATACAATAAAGTAACTAACAAAGAACTTTTAACCTTGGAGAAGGAAATCTGGTCGAATTTGCATGTTGTACTATGCTCAAAACTGGAAATATCAGAAGGTAATACAGCAGCATAGAATTTTTTTAAGTCCCAAGAGAGGATTCAATGCAAAATTATAATATTTTACAGCTCAGTAATCCTCCCTTGGGACTTAAAAAACATTCTATGCAGCTGTATTACCTTCTGATATTTCCAGCTTCGAGCACAGTTTAACTTTTGAAGGACTTTCACAGAAGCTATCTTATTTGATCACCATGACAAAATGAAACAGGCAAATTTTTATATTTCAATTTTACTAATGATGAAATGAGACACAGAGAATATACATTTGCCCAAGATGACAAAACTAGCAAATCATAGAACTGGGATTGAACCCAGGTTCCCTGATCATAAGTCTAACACTGTTTTCACTAAGTAAAATTGTAAATCATAACTGAGACATGGAAGACTGCCAAGAGGTTACATGATTTACAAATCAATTGGCAAAAGTGATCTACAGACACTATGTCTAAAATTTAATTATGCTGAACGTGTAGCTATTCATCTTACCAACAAACTAAAATGATGTATCAATTAAAGTTATTGTGCTCTTTCATGTTCTATTTGGAAGACAGACTATGGCTGTGTAAGTTGTTAACAAGGTCCTATGTGGATTTTGTGTATTAATAACATAGACCTGAGAGATTTCTCTGCCACCCATTTCCACACTATTTCACAATTTATCAGCTGGCATAGCCTTGGATACATTAATTAATCTTGACTTAATTTTTTAATCTTTAAATTAGAAAAAAATTTTATCTACCACAAAATTGGATGTGAATCATAAAGATTAAATATTGAAAAATGAGTACAATATTAAAAATGTTCATCAATAAATGTGCTTCATTTTGGACCCTCAGTCAAACTATAATGGTCATATGGTTCAATATTAAATAGTGTATTTTAAAAACTCTTCCCTAAATTCAGTAACACAAATGGTAAATCAATTAAGAATAGTATAGTAGAAATTTTAAACTGAGAATTTGAAAAGTTAATGTAGAAGAAACAAAATTTCAAAGTAGGAAAGAAAAGACAAACCAAATAACTCTAACATTAAAATACCTTAAGTAATAAAAGAAAAAAATCATATCGTGTGAAATAAGTTATTTCATCTTATTAATATTTTTTCTGATGCATTCAGTCAGAATCTCCAAAAATTTAATGAGACAATAAAAATATGTAGAGCTAGACCTCAATTATATTTTTCTCATGATTTACACAGATAATCTAAGTTCTTTACCAAAACCTTGATCACCTTGAATTCCTCACTTTTTAATCACAGATTCCATCTAAGTGTCAGCAAATCCTGTCAGCTATAACTCCAAAGTACATCTCTAACAGGGTCATGTCCACCTCACCACCTCCACTGCTAACAGTCTCTTCCAAGCCACCATCATCTCTCAGCCTTCTGTGTGGTCTTCTGTTATCTACTCAACTTCAGTTCTCAGATCCTTACTTCTCTGTGAGGTACCCCCTGCACTCCCTATTTGAAATTATAGCACCACACTCCCCTAATCTCTGCTTCAATTTTTCTCCAAAGTCATTTAGTACCATATTCATCTATTTATTTACTTCTCTCTCTAGGACGTAAAGTTCTGTGAGGGGAGGGATTTGTGTCTGTTTTTTAATTGCTGCATCCCCATGGCATAAGAATAGCACTTGTTCAATAGTACATAATCACTAAGTATTTTTTGGAACACATTACCCTTTTTAAATAATTTGAAAAGAAATTTATGGAATAATATAGATCTTTACACATTTAATAGTTCATTTTCCTGCAGCATTTTCATATGAAAGTACTCTACCATTACGTGTTTTGTGGAAATAATCTTAAAGGAGACCTCTACAGAAAAAAATTATTTTTAAGTAAATTATTTCTCAATATGTATTCTATGTTTATATTTTTGTCTTTTATGAGATAGTATTACCCTGAGATGTTAGATAACACCTTTTTTATATTTGCTTTACTTGGACTTTAGAGGCATTTTTATCTTTCCTCAATGTTGTATATTAGTGCTAAACTAATAAATTCTATCAAACTATAAAACTATTAAGTTGGTATGCAATTAACTGTGGGGACATACCAAAAAGTAAATACCAATGAATCAATGCTCTGACCTTAGGGCATAAATAATATTTCACAGAGGCTGTTTCATGTTTTCATCAATGATAGATTAAATATCACACCCATTTGGGTTTCAGAGCTAGGAGCAAGTTGGCAGAAAACACGTTCAAAATTCAAATTGGTCTTTGTTATCTGGAAAAAGATCATAAATAAATATAATAGAATTAACTTAGAAGTTCACTGTAATACATCGTAGGTGGGGAAAAACTGAACCAAAGAGGACAGAAATGCAATTCAAGAAAAGCAACAAAGTTGTTAAATTTATACTTAGCCACTATCCTAGACACAGAATAGAATACAAAATGAACAAGCCATAGCATCTACCCTCAAGAGCTACACCATTGCAATGATGCAGAAATAACAAAATAAAATGTAAAATGCAAGTTCAAAATGTTCTTACGGGCTGAAATAGAGACATACAAACAGTGGGAACACAGAGAAAAAACAATTATGAATGAGATGATTAATATGTGACTCTCCTCTTAGCTCCAACACAAGCAGCCATACCATTATTATTCCTATATCCTTATTCCAAACTACCAGGAAAAGCTGAATATCTCCATTAAGCCAAAGTATTGGATACGTACTGTCCAACTCTGCTCATATTAGCAATGGGTAAGGAAGGGAAAAAATAACACAAAATATACAAAGGTATATAACTTATAGAGCTAAGTCCCTGAGGTGGATGGTGTGCAATTCTCCTAGAGCAAAGCAGATCCAAGGATACTGAAGCTTGAAAAAATGTTTCTAAATATTATGAATACTGAAGAGAAGGGATGAGGAAGTGAAATAATTAAAGTCGCTTGCTTTTCCTCCTTTAATAAACACTTTAAAAATCTGCATTTATTACTTTTTTAATTGAGATATAATTGACATAAAGATTACATTTGTTTCAGGTGTACAACATAATGATTCAGTATTTTTTTAATGTTTTATTTATTTATTCATGAGAGTCAGAGAGAGAGAGAGAGAGGCAGAGGCAGAGGGAGAAGCAGGCTCCCCACCTAGCAGGGAGCCCGATGCGGGACTCGATCCAGGACCCTGGGATCATGACCTGAGCCGAAGGCAGACGCTTAACCATCTGAGCCACCCAGGCGCCCAATGATTCAATATTTGTATGCATGGGTAAATGATCACCACAGTAAGTCTAGCTACTAGTTGTCACCTTACAAAGTTAATATACTATTACTAACTCTGTGCTGGACATTGCCTCACACTGACTTATTTATTGTATAACTGGAAGTTTGTACTACTTAATCCCCTTTACCCATTTTTCCCCCTGCCCAATCCCTCTCCCCTCTGGCAACCACCAATCTGTTCTCTGTATCTGTGAGTCTGGGTTTTGTTTTGTTTGTTTTTTTAGATTCCACATATAAGTGAAATTATAATGTATTTGTCTTTCTCTATCTGGCATTTCATTTAGCATAATACCCTCAAGGACCATTCATGTTGCAAATGGCAAGATTTCATTTATTTTTTTTATTATTTATTTTACTTTTATACCTATCACATTTTCTTTATTCATTCATCCATTGATGGACACAGATTGCTTCCATATCTTGGCTATTGTAAATAATGCTGCAATGAACAAAGGGGTGTATATATCTTTTTCCTGTTTTTGTTTTCTTTGGATAAATACCCAGAAGTGGATTTGCTGGATCAAATGGTAGCTGTATTTTTAAATTTTTGAGGAAACTTCATACTGTTTATCGTAGTGGCTGCACCAACTTACATTCCCACAAACAGTGCATGACAGTCCCCCTTTTTCCACCTCACCAGCACTGATTTTTTTTTTTGATTAGTTTTGTTTTGTTTTGATAATAGCCATTCTGACAGGTGTAAAGTGATTATCTCAATGTAGTTTTGATTCGCATTTGCCTGATTGATTCGTGATGCTGAGCATCCTTTCATGTACCTTTGGCCATCTGTAGGTCTTCTTTGGAAAAATGTCTGTTCAGTCTTCTGGCCATTTTTAAATCCAATTATTTGGTTTTTACAAATATGTTTCTTCAAATTTATTTTGGATATTAACCCCTTACCAGATATGTAATTTGCAATATCTTCTCCCATGTAGTAGGTTGCCTTTTCATTTTGTAGTTGATTTCCTCCACTTTGTACAGAACGTTTTTAGTTTAATGTAGTTTCATTTGTTTATTTTTGTTCATTTCCCTTGCTTTTGGAGTCAGATCAAAACAAAACTAAACAAAAACATCACTAAGACTAATGTCAAGGAGTTTAATGCCTACGTTGTCTTCTAGGGGGTTCATGGTTTCAGGTCGTACATTCAAATCTTTAATCAATTTTGAGTTAGTTTTTGTAAATGATGTAAGGTAGTGCCCAGTTTCATTATTTGCATGTAACTGTCCAGTTTTCCCAACATCATTTTTCCCCAACATCATTTATTAAAGGGACTGTCCTTTCCCCACTTTATATTCCTGCCTTCTTTGGTGTAAATTAATTGCCTACATATGTGTGAGTTTATTTCTGAGCTATCCATCTTGTTACACTGATCTATGTGTCTGTTTTTTATGCCAATTCCTTACTGTTTTGATTACTTGAGATCAGGGAGCATGATACTCTGGCTTGGTTCTTCTTTCTCAAATCGTTTTGGCTCTTTTGCTTGACTCTCTGAGTTTGTTTCTATGTATTAGGTGAAACAGGTACCCCTCTCAGTCTTGAAGGAGTGGCCTTGTGGAGCTGGTGATCCTTCTTTTTCAACCATGTCCTAGCTTTTGCTTGTCTCTTGAACCTTTGTGATTATCTAAACTGCATGATTTATTCTTGGTATGCCCCTCATGGTTGAGGATGTGCCAAGACCTGTCAGTGACCTAAGGGGAGGAGTCTCATTTAGCACTTAGTTTCAGGTAGACCAGAAGCCAGACCCTGAGGCAACAGCTTTTAAAGTATGCAAATATATACAGTTTTATGAGCCACAATTGTAATCCCTTCTAGCCTCCGGACCAGGAGATCTGGAGGTGTCCCTGGGTGACAGTTCCAAAAACTGGGGCCCCAGATAAGTGTACAAGCTCTTTTCTGAGAAGTCTCCTCAAGCTGTAGCAAGGTCAAGGGGGTGCACAAGGATGATGTCTCTCCATGTATGTTCCCTGGGAATGCCTCCTTAGCCTCTAGGTGTGGGAAACGTGAAGTCTGTCCCTCTGGTGGCAGCTCCAAGCTTAGTTAAGTAGGCCTTTTTCACAGGAAGACTGAGATATATTTCAATCTTCTGTCCATGCAGTGCCCTGGCGGCGGGGGGGGGGGGGGGGGGGGGGAGGGCTGCCAATAACAGTCTTTCCTACTGTTACAGTCCCATGGAACTTGGCAACACTAGCCCTCTTAGCCACCAAGGCCAGGTGATCAAAGAATATTCCTTGTGTGGACTGCCTATACCTGTTGGCTTTAACAAGGCAGCCAGGCGGTGTAGGGGACAAGGTGTACTCATCAGCTTCCAAAAGACAGGGAAAAAATGTCTTGACTGAGTCTGCTCAAGGGCTTCAACAATGTAGTAGGAAAGCGCTTTGCATGCATGACAGTTTTAGGCTGGGAGCAAGCGAATGCCATGAATGCTTCTGCTGGCCATTCCCAGCCAGGACGTGGGGGAATGTCACAATCATAGGTGCTCAAAGACTGTAGCTAGGGAACAGGAAAATTCCATAACTATTCGTGCTCATCAACCCCAACCAGGGAGCAGGGGGCATTGCAAGCACCCATACTCTCTGGCTTCAGCAAATACCATGAACACTCACCACCACTCTTCGCAGCAAGGAAGCAGGAGGGTGCTACACCCAAGCTCATGTGCCTGTGCCAGCAAGCTATGTGGGGAGTGCAGCAATGGCACATGTCTCTGCCTCTGGAATGTCTCAACTTTCCTCTGCCCTGCCAGCCAGTGCCCCGAGATCAGCAAATGAATCTCCCTCACATACAGTTTAGGTGATTCTAAAATTGCTGTCTCTTTGCTGGGTGACAGGGACATCAAGACCACATGTGAGCCCTCTGAAAAGGGAGGCTCAGTTTCCTATAGTACTTTGGGACCCCTGGATATCAGCCCCATTGGTTTTCCAAGCAGATATTCTGGAGGCATAATCTTTCCAGTGCAGATCTCAGGTGACAAGGGGCCTAACTGGGGGCACCAATTCCATGATCCTCTGGGAGAAGCACCTATCTGGTGAGATTCCTCCCTACTATCTGTTGCATGTGTTGCAGTACAAAGGGTGGTTTTTTTGGTTTTGTTTTTTGTTTTGTTTTGTTTTTACAAGACTGTGTCTCTGCTTTTCCTACCCATCTCTTTTATCTTTTGTTGTGGAGAGTGGTTCATCTAGCTCTCAGATCTTTTTCAGAGGGAAATGATCTATATGTAGCAATAGATTTGGTGTGTCCATGGGAGGGAAAAAATTCAGAATCTTCCTACACTGTCATCTTGGACTCCTTTGCCTCTATTCATTACTTATCCAAACAGTATGGTTCTGCTGCCCACTTATATAATCTGCAGATTCCTAAGAAAAATCTTAGCCCATGAGAATAGAAAGATACGTTTGAGTCAGGCAGAATGTTGGGGAAGGGAAACAAATTACAAATTACAAAAGATTTATTTGAAACTTGAGAAGACCCTCAGTTCTGTTATTAAGCTCATTACCCAATGAGAGAAGCTCAATGGGGAACATTCCTGGTTTTGATGGGAAACTCATTGTTATCTCTGTAAGTAGATTTTACTTATAGAAACAAAGAGATATTTTTTTCCTCTAAGATCACACAAATTTGAGAGACATAAACAATATCTGGTGGAGCTAACAGAAAATGGAGCAAGTAGAAAATTTTAAACAAGTGTTTCTGACATAAAGGTCTGGAGACAATTTATTAGGTAGTCATAAAATAGATAGAGGGGAGAGCAAGTACCAAGTTCAAATGCCCGTTAGCCTCAGGTAAGACACTTATAAATCTCAGATGAAATAGTTTTCTATTTTGCTCAATCATGAGAAAATGATTAGATGACACTTCACTATTCCTACCAGAACTATTACTTATGTGAAGGAAAATTAAATGTATCAAATCAATTTTCAGGGTAACAACTTATTCTTACTATTTTTTTTCATTTTTTAATTTATAATAGAAAGGTTCCTTTAATGGTTCCCCAAAAAAACCTTTTAATTGTATTTTCCATAAGTCGTTTGAAGATGTTTATATTTGGACAGTTAACAAGTCACTGGGGAGTTTGTGGATGAGAAAAAGCACAACCTTAATAGTAAGCCCATGTTTTTATAAAGAATGCCTGCTGTTTTAAGGTCAAAAGCTGTGAAACTGTGGTTAGTGAAAAAATTAGTCATGAAAACATAGCATAGCACAGCAGGGATTTATTATGCATGAACCAATTCCATTTTTTGTTTATTTGAAATAAGCTAGATTGTGAAAGTGTTGAAATTTCGTCGTGGCACATAACTTGAGGGGAGTGCACCTCTCTCCTCAACACATCATGCTGATTAAGACTATTCAGAAGATGTGATCATTATCCAAAACTAAAACAAGGATTTCAACACATGGGAAATTCCAAATGTGCAAACATGAAAGTTACCACACCCATTACTAAATATTCAGTTTGTCTTTTCTGAAAATCACCACACATGTACATCTGAGTTTTAAGATTAAATTGGATATGGCTTCCCAAACATAAATGCAAATGCTGAATTTGCAAATAGGCTTACTCAGAGTTACAAGTTCTAAATGGGATAACTTAGAAAACTTGTTCAGTACCCCTTGGAGAAATAATTGTGAAGTTCTTGTAATAATTTTAACAAACTAATAAGATTTGGAGGAATTTAATAAAAGGTTTAAATATTTTTAAACAACTTTCAAATAACTGCCTTGAATTTGTACTTAGTTTTTTCCTTCTACACTGTCCATGGTTCAAGCATCACATCTTCTTTTCCAGAGTGTACATGTGCATCTCTGCTTTATTTACTTCAATACCACTTTGATATACTCAAAGAATGGACACCTTACTTTAAACTATATGGCAAATCATAGCTCTCTTTGGCACTCTGTGAAATAAATTATTTCTCAACTCTAACTAATATATTATAAGAACCTTGAAAGTCTAACCTATCATTATGTTAGACAGAGTCAATGTGTTCCGTCAGGTGTGTTTTAACAAATAGCCCCCTCCTCCCAAATTACTCTTTCATTAGGAGGTGTCTTTTTTTTTTTTAAGTTTTTCTAAAGGTTCTTTTTTTAATTTTAGAGAGTTCAAGTCCTATAAAGATGGTAACATTAAATGAGGAACACCTTGAGTCAAGGCTAGGGCACCAAGAGGACCTGGAAAGACTGGAATCTCAAAGACAAAATGCTGAATAAAAGAAGTCAGAAACACAAGACAAATTACTGTATGGTTTCACTCATATGAAGATCAAAAAGAGGTGAACGTAGTCTCTGGTGATAGAATTCAGAAAAATTATTAAACTTTGGGAGGGAACATGATGACTAGAAAGGGTAGCTTTGTTAACATTCTATAAGGATATAGAATGTTACCCTATATAATATTATATAGTTATATATAACTAATTTATCTTAAATACTCTGAGAGCCAACAATGTCAGACAGTCTTTAAGATGGCCTCTTTTAGTCCCCACCTCCTGCTATTTATGCCCTTGTGTAATGTTATCCTCCTGGGTGTGTATTGAACCTACTGACTTGTTTTTAATGAATAAATTACAGGAAATCACTTGTGTGTTTATGTTATATGAGATTATGACTTCTGTTGCTAGCAGAATCACTATTTTGCTGACTTTACTAAAGCAAATTTCCATGTTGGAGACATCCATTGGCACAATTTGAGAATAGCCTCCAACCAATTGCAAGGAAGTAACTGAGGCATTTAGTCCAAAAGCCCTAAGTTATGCCCAGATTCCTGATCCATAGAAACTGAGATAACAAATTTGTGTTATCTTAAAGTAGTTAAGTAGCAAAAAATAATAATACCAAGCAAAAGCATCTGTAAACCAAATTAGCCAATGAGTTGCTAGTTCTGGATAACTGAGAAGTTATAATGGTATAAGACAGATTTAAAGTTACTGTTTTTCTACAATTATGTTTTGACAATTAGAGATGGTTATGCCAATAGTCATAGTTTGGGTTTACCTTACACTAAGGAATTTCCCAGGATGTGTATGTATTTTTCAGTTTTAAAAGAAGGATAGTCTAGGGTAAACCAGACAGTTTGTCATGACATTTATAGTCATACTGACTATAAATTCATTTTAGCTATGTATTTTGTTCTTAGAACATAAGAAAAGCTTAATATTTGTTATACGAATTAATTTTCAAAATAAATATTTTAAAAGTAAATGTTTCTGATCTAAACTTAAGTGATTCAAGAAATGAAAGCTATATATGTATTTTTTCTTTTTCATCTTTTTTAAAAACCTTCTCCCTCTCCCCATCCCCCACCCTTTCTCACTCTCTCAGCATCAGATCAAGATATAGGAAATCAGTTGTTATACTTCAATAAAATAAAGCTTTGGGACCCAATTCTAGAGAATCTGTCTGAATACACTGCTGTTAATGATGGCAAAGCCTTGCTGAGATTTCATGAATCAAGTGAATAAAGGTCATTTTTGACCAGAGTTGTCATCACTAGTCAGTCTCACTGCAACAATTTCCATTTCAATGACATTTAAGGGAGAAAGAAAGAAAATAATAAGCTCTCTGAACAATTGGTCTTATACAGGAAATGGCATCTTCTACTGTAAACTTGCAGAAAACATTAAGTCACCTGTTCAGGATTACCCCCTTTAACACACAATCTATCTCTGTCTCTGTCTCCCTGTCTCTCATAAGCTCACATACACACATACATATGCATCCCAAAAGCCTGTTTTTAATTCCACATACCTCCTTATTGCACATTGTAAGTATTTCACATGTTGTCTTGAAAAAGGTAGAAAGCAAATGCTAATTGTTCAATGTTTGGTGCATATCCTTATTTATAGCTGAAGAAAATACAAAATAAATCACAAATTAATAGCTTTAAATTTCTTTCAACCTTTCAAACACATATGGTTTCATCTGTTGTTTAAAGAGTGGTGTATATTATTATATATATATTATATATAATATATATATTATTATATATATTGAAGCTAAATACTTTCTAGGAGACCTATTAATTAAACAAAATCATAACTATAAATGTGTAGTGGAAGTCTCCCTGCATCAGATGATTTGGATAGTACTGAAATTTTCTAAAGGTATTTATTCTATTAACCTGAAGATTGTCTGAAATTACCACTGCTTTTTTCTCAATATCTTGTTGTGACATTAGAAACCCTAGAAAATTAGAACTCTGTTAAAATGCAATTAGGTCACTTGGGAGGGAACACATAATTAGACATTAGTATCCCTTCTTCTCCCATTAGTATAGATAAATTAATCATAAATTTTCTATTTATAACCCAAAAGAGAACAAATCTAGAAGAAAATAGGGCCAGTGCATCTTTCTAAGGAGAAGAAAAATTTCAAGTATATGTAGCTTCTTTGCTAGAGGAATAAATAGTAAGTGCCAAGAATGGTCTAGACACTGGTGTGGATACTTCATCCCTAGGGAAGGATAGTACTGAATATCAAAAATAAGCTGTTTGCATTATATTGTACCTGGATTTTAAGTTTTGTCAATAACTTTCCTCAAATTAGTTCTTCCATGATATTGGATTCATATATGCATGAGTAAGAAAGCAGAAATGCAGTTTTGAATGTTTACATAGAAAAGTTCACTTGTAGGTTTTGGGCTCTCTTCAAATATAGTGAATATTTCAGCAGATCTTTAAAACACCTTGTAAATACATATACAATCTCTGCTTTTTTCTTAGCCAAGCAGCAAATTCTCTGATCTCAATGGCAATCTGGTAAAAGGAAGTCATTTCCCCGTCTGAATTAGTTTTAGAACCCTGGAGTGCAAAGGGTTAACATTTTAAAAATGGGTTTCTATCCCTTGGAGCTGAAGAAATTAAGAAAGACAAATGACAGTTACATTCCAGCAAGAGTGTATCTAAAATAATTCATAAATACAATGATCCAAGTAAAAGCTTTTGAGTAGTTTTCTTGATAGATTGTTGTACTTAGCTGTACCTAGTGTAAAGACATCCACATAGCTCACATCTGTCCTGCTTTATGAAAAGTAAATGATCACCATCAAAAAGAAATAAGTGGAGTATGAAGTTTCAGTGTCCAGTGTCTATAGCAACTGCACTGGTTCAATGTCCAGTTCTGTCACCTGTCAGCTTTGTGATCTTGGGCAAATTACTCAACCTCTCAATTTCCTCAACTGTCTAAAGAACCACACTCACTGTTAAAAAATCTAAATGGATTAAGGTGGTACCTACTGGGAGGCAATCAGCCATTTTATTTATTTATTTATTTTAAAAGATTTTATTTATTTATTCATAAGGGCCAGAGAGAGAGAGAGAGAGAGAGAGGCAGAGGGAAAAGCAGGCTCCCCGCTGAGCAGGGAGCCCGATGCGGGACTCGATCCCAGGACTCCGGGATCATGACCTGAGCCGAAGGCAGACGCTTAACCATCTGAGCCACCCAGGTGCCTGCAATCAGCCATTTTAATCAACCAAACTAGATGGATAAAATGGCTGAGGTGGGGGCAGTTTGTGAAAACAAAAAGTGTGCTCTTTCCAAAACCTGATAGGTACAACCTTAAGTAGAAAGATAGAGGATCTGAAGGAATGGACAAAGCAATATAGCAGATTAGAGAATTATATTATGAAAAGAGTAATAAGTATGTAACTGAGAATTAAATATACAAATTTACTAAATTTTCAGAAAACTGTACTGCCAACAGAACTATCAGCTGAGGGGGCGCCTGGGTGGCTCAGTTGGTTAAGCAACTGCCTTCAGCTCAGGTCATGATCCTGGAGTCCCGGGATCGAGTCCCACATCGGGCTGCCTGCTCAGCGGGAAGTCTGCTTCTCCCTCTGCTTCTCCCCCTCTCATGCTCTCTGTCTCCCATTCTCTCTCTCAGATAAATAAATAATGAAAATCTTAAAAAAAAAAAAAAGAACTATCAGCTGAGACCATAAGAAACTATGCTTTAAAATAACCACTAGATCAACCTTCTGAGAGCAGACAACAGGCTATGAACATTGGTCAGCCCCCAAGGAGCATATGACACTGCACAGTCACTTCACATACGGCTGAAGATGCAATAAAAAAGAAAAAAATCTGGCCACCTGGGTTAAGTGTCTGCCCTTGGCTCAGGTCATGATCTCAGGGTCCTGGGATTGAGTCCCACATTGGGGGGGGTCCCTGCTCAGCGGGGAGTCTCCTTCTCCCTCTCACACACCCTCTGTGCTCTCCCTCTCTGAAATAGAGTAAAAGCTAAAAGAAAGAGAAAGAGAGAGAGAGAGAAAGAAAAGAAAGAAAGAAAGAGAGAGAAAGAGGGAAGAAAGAAAGAAAGAAGAAAGAAAGAAAGAAAGAAAGAAAGAAAGAAAGAAAGAAAGAAAGAAAGAAAGAAAGAAAAAGAAAGAAAGAAAGAAAGAAAAAGAGAAAGAAAGAAAGAAAATGAATCTCTGAAAGGAATGATAAGGAAGCTACTCCCAGGGAGCACAATCAAAGGTTTAACAAAGAATATTCTCCATTCCCAGGATGGCAAGCCCTTAAAATATCTACCCCCAAATTTTCAATGACCAGTTTCTGCTGTGTTTCTCTGATCTTTCCCCACTCCCAGTAGGAGTATTTGTTGAATTTTCCTGTCCCTGTTTCAATATTATATATCAGGTATGTGGAGGGCAGCACAACTTTAGTTCAAAGTTCTCTGATTCAAGAAGAGCTGTTTGTGAGCCTGATTTTGAGACTACTAGGCATTACCCCTCAGGTGGAGACTGCTGTAAATTATCCAAGGATCCTGGACTTTAATCTTGATATTTTTTCTTTTTTTTTTTTTCCAAGAAGAGGAGTGTATTTGGCACAAAAAAAGAAAAATATAATGCATTTATTGGTTGAAAATATGAATTCACTTAGTTAATGCAGATGTTCAAAGAAGAATGTTGACACATTTCTTTATATAATAGCACAAAATCATATTATTTAATACCTCCACCAATCTCATCACATAAGTCTTTAAGTATTGAGAAGCTCTCAAGCTCACGATGACAGAACAATTTTCCCAAAATTCTTTTTCTAGCTTAGAAGCTCAAATTTTATCATGAGCAACAATCACTGACAATTGTTTCCCTTGAAATGACAGGCTCATTATTATTCATTTGCAAGAAAATACCTTCCAAATACCTAAGTCTAAACAACCATGGGTATGTCACTTAATTTTTCAAGGAAAAAAAAAATGATGTTTCATTAAAAAAGTATCTACTTGAGCTCACAAATCAATCATACATATGCATAGAAAATAACTTTCAAAATATAGCAGAAATGATTTGTGTGTGCTTTCAGTTTCATTACACAAAATACTGAAAAGATATAATCAAGGGTAAAGATTAAATGAAATTAATTTTTTTTCTGTTTCATCAAGGACATTTTTAAGTGAAATTACCTTGTTTATTTATTTGTTTTCCTGCTCACTTCATTATCTGGATTTGATTATTTGATCTGAACTGAGAACTCTATAGTATACGGCTGGACAGCCTGTTAAAAACAGCCATTATCTTGCCTCCCTCCTGAGAACACAGTGAATGGAACATAAGAATGATCATACAAGATCATTAGAAACCAAAAGTCTTTAAGGCAATACTGTTGGTAGCCCTTATATGACTGAAACTATCCTTGTTTATCAGGAGGAGCTTGCTATTGTGATAGCTGACTTGTTATTATATTTATATATACAATACCACAAAGTTATTCCTATCATGAGAATTACCTAATTAGAATATGTGTATAAAATATGTCCTTGATTTTAGGATATATGATCAATGATATCCACTTAGAGATGGAAGACATCCAGGTCAGCCTCAATTCATGGTCCAGGGTTGTTTTTGATGATCAAATTGACCCAGACATCTTTGTGGGTCAAGGTGGTATTTTTGTAATAATTAACATATCCTGGTATATCTGGATTACGGCCTGTGGCCAAGCAGAAAGATCAGTACAGACAATTAAACAGGAAGACACTGACTTTTCTAAGATAGACCCTGAGGATTTATGACATTTGTTCATTGATTGGGTCAATGACCCTGGAGGTCATGATTGAGGTCCATATTGCAGGTTGGTCTCATCCTATTGCTTGTAGTCATGTTGGTGGAATCCTTAGTTAAATGCTGTATGAGACAGATTAAACAGATTTTGTCCCAGTCTCTTTGTTGATCAGATTAATTATTATGGCCAATATAATAAAATAAGAAATAAATATTATTTTTTCTTTCTGTGAGAGAAGAGGTGTCTTTGGGGGAGGTAGAAGCAGAGATAGATGGCTTAACACCCTCCAAGGGCAAAAGGTGGCAGTTCCAGGCAGATATTGACTATAGCAATGATAAGAAGCCAGATTATGAGCACTCTGAAGCAAAACCAGCAGGACTTACTCGCAAAGTAAAAAGTGACTCAGGCAGGAAGGTGAGTTCTACTGCAGAGGGTTCCTGAAACAATTATTGAGGAGATGGCAGCCAACGATGGGACACATCTGCACTAAAGACACAGAGCAACAATGATGCATTAGGGCCAGTAAAGTGTAGGCCACCGAGCCTCTGGAGGTATAGGGGCAAGAAGGGGTCCCAGAACTGCCTTTCCCCTCTGAGGATAGCTGGGCCCACTTACTTGGCTCAGCAGGGCACAACTGCTCTAAGGGCTGCACCCACTGCTTCCTTTTCAGGAAAGTCTTGCACAAGCTATGTTTTGGTGTCTCCAAGGTGGCCATCTGAAAGTTGGTGACCAACATGCCTGGGACCATCAAGCCCATCTTTTGTGCTATGAGGTAAAACGTAGAGGATGGTGCTATCCACAAGACATGTTCATGAGGAAATTCACCAGAAATTAAGAGGATGGCATAGAAACAAGGAGAGCAATTGTTGGGAGCAATTCTCTAGGGAGTCTCTCATTTTCCTTCAAATTTTATGAGTGAGACACTATTTCCCTTTGTTTCAGACTATCTGTTCAAATATATTTTTATGGAGAAATCCTTAGAAGATAGAGGCAGTGACTCCCTTTGGATATAGAAGAATTGAGTTTTATAAACTTAAGATTCCTCTTCTATAACATAACTCCCTGTATGTGCAGCTATCTTCTGGCTATCTTTGCATTGCCTTGTGGAATTGACACTAGAGGAACCGGTCCAAACAAATGCTAATACTCTGCTTTTTGGTATTACTGTGAATAATAAACTGTACTTTTTCTCTGACCCATGAGTCTTGTTCTTCTACTACTTAAAACTGCAACTGCTGAACTGTTAGCTTTCAGGTAGGGTGAAAATCTCAGACTTGTCACAGATTTACCTGTCTTATATGAACAAATCCATATAGAAATGGATTTTTAAAAAGGACTACTTGATATATGTACATTAGCTCAAACCTTATCAGTGTTTTAATATTCTATATTTTTACTGATTTTTTTAATTCTTCATCTATTCATTATTAGAGATGAAAATCTACCAATAAGATATATTTACATAGTAGTCTTTATAGTCCTGTCAGTCTTTTGCTTTATTTGCTTTATTTAATTTGAGCCTGGATTAATTAACATACAGAACTTTAAAACTTGTATTTCATTGGTGAATTGAGTCTTTTATCATTATGTAGTGACCATCCTTATTTCTTGACTTGAAGTTAAAAATTTGTATGAAATTATTTTAACTATACCATCTTTCTTTTGGTTAGTATTTAACTGGTTAATATAAAAAATGCATTTATGTGTGTATATGTGCATGTATGTACGAAATTATTTTACTCTCAAGCTTAGTTTACCCTTATAGATATGTTTCTTGTGAGCATGATACTGTGTTGTTTTTTGTTCTATTTAAGTTTTAAATATTTGTTTTTTTGAGTTTAATAATTTTACCCTTTATCACATCAATATAAGGATGCTGAAAACTTTAACCTATGTTCATTCCATCCCAAATTACATATTTTTTTCTCTTCTGCATTTCAATCTTAAAAGAACTTTTAAAATTGTTTTATTATTTTTTTAAAGATTTGTTTGAGAGAGAGAGAGAGAGAGAGAGCACATGAGTGGGGGGGAGGGGCAAAGGGAGAAGGAGAGAGAATCTCAAGCAGACTCCCTGCTGTGCACACTGCCTGACATGGGGCTCAATCTCACAGCCCTAAGATCATGACCTGAGCCGAAATCAAGAGTTGGATGCTTAACTGAGCCACCCAGATGTCCCTAAAATTGTTTTAAACAAAAAATGTTTATCTATGCCCCAATGTAATGGTTTCCATGTTCATTGTCTGCTCAGTCTTGTATTTCCCATCTCCTCCTAAAACCTCTTTTTTTTTAATTATAGCTTTTAGAGTTTCTGTTATTGATGGTCATTTATTGACAACCCTTTTATATTTTAGTTTTTCCTTGAAAAAAAAATATATATTGTTCTGGGAAGTAAATTTTACAATATATTCAATGTCAGATAATGCATGTTTTACCTCATCACTTGGAAGACATTTTCCTTCTATTTTCAATTGTTGAGAAGTCAGTAGCTGTCATTCTTTTTATTTAATGTTTTTCTTTTAGATGGTTTAAGATCTTATCTTTTCCAAGAATAAAATATAAAACATATTCTCTTTTTCTTTAAAATTTGGCACTAACACTATGTTTTTTCTGTGGTTGTTTGTGTATGTGTGTGTGATTATCAAGCTTGAGCATTATTAGACTTGTTGTATTAGAATATTGGCATCTTGGGCATTTGGGTGGCTCAGCTGGTTAAGCGACTGCCTTCGGCTCGGATCATGATCCCGGGGTCCTGGGATCGAGTCCCGCATCGGGCTCCCAGCTCAGCGGGGAGCCTGCTTCTCCCTCTCCCACTCCCCCTGCTTGTGTTCCCTCTCTCGCTGTGTCTCTCTCTGTCAAATAAATAAATAAATAAATAAATAAATAAAATAAAATAAAATAAAATAAAATGGTCTTTAAAATTAAAGGCATTACAAAAATAAAGAATGTCACTTTGTAATGATGAAAGTTGAATTTTCTAAAAAATTAAAGTAATTCTTAATTGTTGTACCCCAAAATATGGCCAAAGTCATATCAATCAAATCAGATAGAATTGAGAGTTGTAATCACAATATGCACACATTGATAGATTTGAAATTATCTTCTTCAGAGAGCTTGTTTATACATTTGTAATAAAGTGAGGTTGTTTTGTCACATTTCATAATTCATCCTGGATTCCTTAACCTTTTAAATGACTTCTAAAAGTTTGCATATATTAAGGTTCACTCTTGGGATACCTGGGTGGCTCAGTCGGTTAAGCATCTGCCTTCTGCTCAGCTAATGATCTCAGGGTCCTGGGATCAAGTCCTGCATCAGGCTCCCTGCTCAGCGGGAAGCCTGCTTCTCCCTCTCCCTCTGCCTGCTGCTCCCCCTGCTTGTGCGCTCGCTTGCTCTCCTCTCTCTCTCAAAGAAATAAATAAATAATCTTAAAAAAAAAGTTTCACTCTTAATGCTGTAAAGTTTTACAGGTTTTGACAAATGCACGGTGTCAAGTATCTGTCATTAACAGTATTATACAGAATAGTTTCTTCATTCTAAGAACCCCCCTCAGTTTTACCTATTTATTCCCTCTCCACTCCCACTGAACTTCTGGAAACCATTGATCTTTACTTTTCTTATAATTTCCCTTTTTCCAAAATGTCATATAATTGGAGTCATACAGTGTGTAGCCTTTTTAGACTGGATTTTTTTCACACAGCAACATTTGTTTAAGATTTATCCCTGTATTTTGTGGTTCTCCCTAGCTTTTCTTTCTTTCTTTTCTTTCTTTCTTTTTCTTTCTTTCTTTCTTTCTTTCTTTCTTTCTTTCTTTCTTTCTTTCTTTCTTTCTTTCTTTCT